>NC_090745.1:58955070-59172570 GCF_036898095.1 Palaemon carinicauda | reverse complement strand
GAGAGAGAGAGAGAGAGAGAGAGAGAGAGAGAGAGAGAAATCTAAAAGATGAATTAGGGAAATTCCAAATGTAAAAAAAATCGTATGTACCTTTAAACAATTTATCTTATGGAAATGCTAGTTAATTCTGCAAGTAAAATGGACAATAATTTTTCGTGAAATTTGTCAAATTAGAAGACATTATAGGGACTGATAAGAGAAAGATTGACTTCTGTTTTATGAGCCTGAATTCCAATAGGCTGTTGCAAACAAAGAATCAAAAGACTTATACGCAGATATTCATAAAATTTATCGTCGTACAAACGAGACTGGCAATGCAAATTGTAAAATTAACTTATTTTCCCTTCTCTGATTATTAAAATCGTGAATCCAAACTCTATTGTGTAATCTATTGTTCAGTTCAGCATAAAGATTTTCAATTAGAAGTCATTTCCTATTCAAACACCATCGTGTCTGTCATGTTTGCGAGGAAGGTTATAGCCTATTCGACTACTGGGAGTGAGGCGGCAAGAGATGTCTGATGGTTCTGGTGTGGCCACACTATGTTTTGTTGCTGGCCTGCTACCCAAGTTGTGCCTCTACCTCGACGCTCATCGCCCAAGGTGTGGCCGAAGCCTGACACATTTTGCGTCACTGTCTCTTGTTAACATAACTTGTCTAAGCCTACTTGATTAGGATTTAGTACTCTATGCTCTGAGCAGCGTCTGAACAGCGATGGGATATCGGGATGACAGTTCCAATATATCTTTGGAGTTAAGCGTGTGAATAGTTAGCAAACTGTGTTCGTTGCAGTTCTCTGGTTTCTTTAGTGCGAGACTGCAAGGGTGTTGGCACTCTATTCCTTTAGGCCCGGGTCCGGAAACAGTGCGGGAGGCTTTCCTGGAATTATTTCCTACACTGATGTACATAAAATGAAACAATTAAAACGGTACTCAGTAAAGGGTCGTGAGCAGTGGACAAATATATATTCCCTAGACTAACAAATCTAAGTTGGAATGAGACACAAAATGAAATACTCAAAAATTGACAATATCTAAATTACAAGCAAAACCACGGCAAGTAATCTATTTAATAATATACAGCTTAAGGAGTAGCATATAAGAACCAACATATGCACAGTGTATTTTCTTAACATAGAAGTCTCTGCAATTTCAACAGATAGAGAATGGAAAGGGGTAACTTAAGTACTTTATGCGTGAGCTTAATACGAAAAAAGGAGTAAAAAATATTTGACATACTGACCACAAGGAATGAAAGTACTGAAAAATTTACCTTATTTAGAAATTAGACAAGCCAATATAGTAAAATATTCAAAACGCCAAATGGGAAAATATTCAGAGTGTAAAAAAGAGAAAATGATGGAAAATCCCCAGAATGAGCAAACGTACCATATACAACTGTAGGCTATAGAAAATGTGTAATATAGGGATATTAGGAAAGACATTTTGGAAAAGTAATGCATCAACATATTGAAATTAAACAGATAAGGTACTGAAAAAGAGAAGCAACACAGGATAGAAAAATGGGGTATATAAGAAAATATTAGATACCACTAAAATAAAATCTATTACTATATTAAGGGTAATCTATGGATAGGGGTATCTTTGATGAAAACAAGGGCAATAGATGGGAAGCTGCAGCGCATTACGGATGTTGAAGACAATAACCCTAGATATACAAGAAATATACCGGTGAATGAGATGGTGGAAGCAATAAGCAAAGTATTTCCAAGAATTAAGCATAGAAATAAGGCCAATTAAAATGATGAAATAGGTGAAAATAAAAGTCTAACTTAGTAAATGACATACTAAAAAATATAAAGAAGACTTGGAAAGCAAGGTGATCTTATAAATATAAAGGAAATGGGAGAAAAATGAAGAATAATACATGAATGTTAATGCTATTTAACTATTTTTTACCATTCTCTTAGGAATATGGAAAAGAAAGTGAATCATAGAACCTCAACAACCAAATGAAAAAGTCTTAAGAGAATAGTAAGAAAATTTCTATTCAGTGATGGTAATACTGGAAAGAATGAACCAATTCTTATATTAGATGTAAAGAAAAGATAAAATTATATAAAAAAGAAAACCACTTTAGGCCTACTAGGTTACTGGATCCTAGCTGTTCACTCCGAAAAATAAGTTTGCGGGCATTCAATCATATGACAACTAGGTGTAAAGCTTCTAAGCTTATACTTATTATTGTAATTAAGCTTGCTTTACTCGTAACGTGAATAGATTAATAGTAAAAATATAAATGTTTAATTACATCTCCTTCTACCTTGAAATCAATTGAGATAATATCTGGTTATCATCAGTTTTGGCAACCTATTGTAATCAGTTTGGACTTTTAAAATACATTACACAAACACTAGAGTGGCCGTTACAAGGGCTGCTCCTCGACCCTGAACAGAACAGAACCTGTCGAAGACTAGTAAGAGAGATAATTGAGGATCAGTTGAAGAACCCGTATGGGAAGTGCTGGAGCAAGAGCGTAGAAGAAATCTGCAGTAAATATGGATGGAAGTGGAAGAAATAAGAAGTTGGGGGAAAAGGACCCTGAAAAAAGAAATCAAGAAAAGAATTATAGAAAAAATAGAAGAAACTATTGAAGAAAAAAAGAAAATAATGAAAAAATTAAGATTTATTAAAGGAAATGGCCCTATGCCTTATATCAGAGAAATGTATCTGGATAAGGCATCCCTTGTGATGAAAGCAAGATTAAATATGCTCAACTTAAAAGCAAATTTCAGGGGAAAATATGATGACAATTTGTGTGATCTATGCAAAGAGGAAGAAGACACCACCGAACATTTATTTTTATGCCCAAAGTTAGAACAGCTAAAGAATGTAGAAATAAGTTTAGGTATGCTAAAAAATCCTAGCAGGGATCTGGCTACATTTATAGATAGGGCAATGAATATAAAAGAAGAGTTTAGGAAGCCCAAACTGATTACCACAACAGGTTGCCAAAACTGATGATAGCAAGGTGTTATCGTATCCAATTTCAAAGTATAAGGGAATAAAAGTAAAGATTGTGAACCTCATTATGATATTAATTTATTTAAGGCACAGATGATATAAACTTAATAAGAAGAATAAGCTTAGAAGCTTTGCACCTATCTATAAAGAGATAGAGTGCCCCCAAACTTATTTTGCGGAGTGAGCAATAAGGAACCAGGAACCAGGATTGCACATTAGAGTTACAAGCAAATAATATAAATAATAAAAGACATTATATGATATATTTGAATATAGGTAAATACATAAATAAATAGTAAAAATGTAAAATTTTCTATAAGGTCTATGTAATAGTTTCGTTATTTTGTTTATCATACTGAGCGCAACCTTGTAAACAAATCGGCACCCTTGCTTAAATGCATTGAAAAGAACATATTATGGTGTCACTTAACAATAATATAAACTGTGCACCATATACCAGGTCGAGTTCCTGAAAAAGTACTTTACATAGGGACAGCCAAGCAAAAATTCCTGTCAATTTGATCAGAAAGGAAGACTGGCGTTTCGGTTGAATCTGGAATATCGGTAGGTTAAGCTGGCTAGTTCAGCAATCAAGTTTTTTGGGGTGTTACTGTACTTACGGTCGGTGTAACCTTTCCTAGTAAAAAACAACTTTTCCCCACAGGAAAACGCCCGTTTCCATCGAAAATGACACAGCAAATAAATATTTAATGTAATATATATCTATAAACAATCGTTTTCTATGCTAGTTACCCAATATCTGGTAAATATATAACAGTATAATTTCTAGCTAAATACATAAACCATAGTTTTTCAGGTATTATTGTAGTGTATTACAGGGTAATGTAACCTAGGAAAAAAAATACTTTCTTATAGAAGAATTTTCAATATTAAACTTACCCGATAATCATGTAGCTGTCAACTCCGTTGCCCGACAGAATTCTATGGAGGGATACGCCAGCTATCACAATACTAGAAGGGGGTGTACTTACCAGCGCCACCTGTGGCCAGGTACTCAAGTACTTCTTGTTGACACCTCCTCAATTATTCCTCTGTCGTGCTTCCGACAAGACGTTCTGGGATACGCTTATGATCTTCGAGTTTGTTCACGGCTAATTGGTGAAGTATTCTCTCAGATTTCGGCTGTCGCTTTACTGGAAACCTTCTTATATTAGCTAGATAGCTTTTATATAGTCCTGATTAACGGTTAACGATCTTTTGCTTGATTTTGGAAACCCCTTTGGCTAACTCTTTGGATTCAAGATGTCTGACATTTCGCAAGCCCCCTCCCATAGACGATGTAGGTCTTGCAATAGGCGTATTCCGAAGGCCTCGGTAGATCCTCACACCGCTTGTTCTGACTGTAGGGACAGGCCCTGTCAGTTAGAAAATCGATGTGAGGAATGCGCCGGACTTTCGGAACTGGAATTTGTCCGTCTTTTAAAATATTCATCTAAGTTAGAGAGAGGTAGAGTTAGGAGGAGTTCTTCTCACTCTTCACTTTTTTCCTCACCTCATGATCCCCTACCTTTTCCTACCCCTGTAGTGGCTACCCCCGAACCTACTGTTTGCCCTCCGCCTGATATGTCTGTTGTTTTGCGTGCTATTCAGGCCTTAGGCGATAAAGTAGAGTCAGTGGTAAGTGACCATAAGTCTCTGATGGCTGAAGTCAAGGAACTTAAGGTCAAGAGTGCAGTGGGTGGAATTAGTGCCAGTGCTGTGACGAGTGCTAGTGTCAGTGCAGTGCCAAGTGCTAGTGTCAGTGCCAGTGTGGTGCGTGAGGATGCTTCTGTGCGAGCCAGTCGTCCTCCCAGTCCGGGACCTCTTGCAAGCTCCCAAGCCCAGGGGAGAAGCAATGTCGAAGGGCATAAGGGTTCGGCAGGCCTTGTTAGGCGCACTGAAGTATCCTCGGTGGTTGCGGGCGTGTCTTCCAAAGACCGTCACTCCCACCTGCAGACGATTGAGCCCGTCTTTTTCTCGTCCGCTGATCATCTGTCAGGGAAGAAACGTTGGTCTCAGGTCTCGAGACCACTTAAACGCAGAGTCCAGTCCGCGAGTGCTCAGCCAGGTTGCAGTCATTGGCTCAGCTCTGACTCGCCGCAGTCATCTGTCGACTGCACTCCGCCCAAGAGGAGTAAGGTTCTGCCACAACAGAGCTCGACTGTTAAGGCTTTACCTCAGCCTACTGTAGTTTCTGCCGACCCTAAGTGGACTCTACTACAGTCCATGCAAGCACAGCTTTCGGACTTGATGCGTGAGTGTCGGGCTGAGAGTGTTGCGCCTCCGCCTCCGCCTACACTCCCTCCGCCTGCGCTCGCTCCGCCTGCGCTCGCTCCGCCTGCGCTCGCTCCGCCTGCGCTTGCTCCACCTGATCGCAGTACCACCTGCCAGGCGTACGATGTTGAGCCACGGTCTGAGTTTGCTGTTCCCAGTGGTGTTCAACCTCCGCCTTCTTTAAGGCAACCTTTGCTATGGGATCAGGAGGATTATACCTCTCTTCCTCCGCCTCCCCTTGCTGCTCCACCAGTGGTGCTACACTCGGTTGAGGTACAACAACCTCTCCCGTCCATGAGTCAGTCTCCTCAGCTCTCGCTGCAGCGAGCTCAACCATCCACAAGGCAAGCTCCACTACACCTTGGCCTTGCGCCTCAGGAGCCTCAGCTTGCGAGACATTTACCTTGTTCTGCGCAGCCTCAACCTCATCACGCTCCGCTCACACCACAGGAACAGGAACTTGCTACTCCGCTTCCACCAACCGCTCAGCAAGTGCAACCCTTGGGTTCAACCACTCATGCTAGGAGTCAGCCTCCTCCACCCATGCGCCTTCCTTCTGCTTCGTCTTTTATTCAGCCTTTGCAGTCTGAGCCTCAGGTTCTCCCTCAACAGTCTCTTGAAGAGGAAACCACTAATATTGTTCCTACTCGTTCTGACTCTGCTGTTCAGCATTCTTGTCCGATATCTTCGCTACACTCTGGTGATGAGGCGTCTGAGGATGAGGAGGCACACCTGGATCCCTCGTCAGACGTGGATGAATCCAAGCCTTCTCCACAGTCTATTGACTTTCGTAAGGTCTTGGCTCTGCTTAGGGAGGTTTACCCAGACCACTTTGTCTCTGCTATTCCCCGCTCTCCGCCATCTGAGTTTTCGCTGGGCATACAACAAGCTAAGTCCTCCTATACTAAGCTAGTCCTAGCAAGGTCCTCTAAGAGAGCATTAAGGATCTTAGGGGAGTGGCTGCAGACTAAGCAACACCTTGGCAAAACTTCTTTCATGTTCCCGCCGACTAAGCTCACTTCGAAAGCGAGCGTTTGGTATGCCACAGGAGAAGCACCAGGCTTGGGAGTACCTGCCTCTGCCCAGGCTGACTTCTCAAGTCTGGTAGACTCGCCTCGGAGAACTGCAATGAGGCGCTCTAAGGTTTGCTGGACCTTCTCAGACCTTGATCACTTACTGAAAGGACTGTTTAGAGCATTTGAGATGTTCAACTTTCTTGACTGGTGCCTGGGGGCCCTCAGCAAGAAGACCTCTCCTGCGGACAAGGATTCTGCCATGCTATTAATGTCCTGCATGGATAAGGCCATTAGGGATGGATCTGGTGAGCTTGCGTCGATGTTTGTATCAGGGGTTTTGAAGAAAAGGGAACAGCTGTGTACCTTCCTTTCCTCCAGCATTACACCTTGCCAAAGGTCACAACTCCTTTTTGCTCCGCTCTCGAAGTTCCTCTTCCCCGAAGAGCTGGTTAAGGACTTGTCTGCTGCCCTGATACAAAAGGACACACACGATCTTGTAGCCTCATCGGCTCGTAAGTCTAAGGTTGCTACCTCAGTCCCCAAGACTTATCGCTCCCCAGTGGCTGATACCCCTGCTACGAGGTTCATACCGCCCTTTCGTGGTAGAGCCCCCAGCCGAGGAAGCTCCCGTCCAGACTCTTACAGGAGCAAGTCCAGGAAAGGCTCCAGGACATCTAAAGGAAAAAACTGACTCTCCGCATCTCCAGACAGCAGTAGGAGCCAGACTCAAGATCTTCTGGCGAGCCTGGGAGAAGAGAGGTGCAGACGCCCAGTCTGTCAGTTGGCTGAGGAACGGTTACAGGATTCCATTCTGCCTCAAACCACCTCTGACCACATCGCCCATCAACCTCTCTCCCAACTACAAAGAAGAGGACAAGAGGCTAGCATTGCACCAGGAGGTGTCGCTACTTGTGCAGAAGAAGGCAGTGGTTATAGTCCGGGACCATCAATCCCCGGGCTTCTACAACCGTCTCTTTCTTGTGGCCAAGAAGACAGGAGGTTGGAGACCGGTGCTGGACGTCAGCGCGCTCAACGCGTATGTCACCAAGCAGACGTTCACGATGGAGACGACGAAGTCGGTCTTAGCAGCGGTCAGGCAGGAGGACTGGATGGTCTCGTTGGACTTGAAAGATGCCTACTTTCACGTTCCTATTCATCCAGACTCCCAACCTTTCCTGAGATTCGTTTTCGGAAAGGTTGTCTACCAATTCCAAGCCCTGTGTTTTGGCCTAAGCACAGCTCCTATGGTCTTTACTCATCTGATGAGGAATATAGCAAAATTCCTACACTTATCGGACATCAGAGCCTCCCTCTACTTAGACGACTGGCTGTTGAGAGCCTCCACGAGTCGTCGCTGTCTGGAGAATCTCAATTGGACTTTAGACTTAATCAGAGAACTGGGTCTATTAGTCAACATAGAAAAGTCTCAACTCATTCCCTCCCAATCCATTGTGTACCTGGGAATGGAGATTCGGAGTCAGGATTTTCGGGCTTTTCCATCGGCCCCCAGGATAAGCCAAGCCCTAGAGTGCATCATGAGCATGCTGAAGAGGAGCAGTTGCTCGGTGAGACAGTGGATGAGTCTCACAGGGACCCTTTCATCACTGGCCCTGTTCGTCGAGCTAGGGAGACTCCACCTCCGCCCTCTTCAATTCCATCTTGCAGCTCATTGGGACAAGGGTTCGACTCTCGAAGCAGTCTCTATCCCAATCACCCAAGAGATGAAGACCACTCTCCTGTGGTGGAAGCACAACCTCCTTCTCAGGGAGGGTCTATCATTGGCTATTCAGACCCCCAATCTTCATCTCTTCTCAGATGCATCGGACTCGGGCTGGGGTGCGACCTTGAACGGATGGGAATGCTCGGGAACGTGGAACGAAGAACAGGGTTTACTCCACATCAACTGCAAGGAGCTACTAGCAGTTCATTTAGCCCTGTTGAACTTCAAGTCCCTCCTGCTAGGCAAAGTGGTGGAGGTGAACTCAGACAATACCACAGCCTTGGCTTACATCTCCAAGCAAGGAGGGACCCATTCGAGGAGCCTATACGAGATCGCAAGGGACCTCCTCATTTGGTCAAGAGGTCTAAACCTCACTCTGGTCACGAGGTTCATTCAGGGCGATATGAACGTCTCAGCAGATCGCCTAAGCAGAAGGAATCAGGTCATTCCCACGGAATGGACCCTCCACAAGAGTGTGTGCAACAGACTTTGGACCTTGTGGGGTCAACCTACCATAGATCTGTTTGCCACCTCCATAACCAAGAGACTTCCGCTGTACTGTTCCCCTGTTCCAGACCCTGCAGCAGTTCATGTGGATGCTTTTCTACTGAACTGGTCCCATCTCGACCTGTACGCATTCCCACCGTTCAAGATAATAAACAAAGTTCTGCAGAAATTCATCTCGCACGAAGGGACACGGCTGACGCTGGTTGCTCCCCTTTGGCCTGCAAGAGAATGGTTCACAGAGGTACTTCAATGGCTAGTCGACATCCCCAGGACTCTACCTCTAAGAGTGGACCTTCTACGTCAACCTCACGTAGACAGGTTGCACCCAAACCTCCACGCTCTTCGGCTGACTGCCTTCAGACTGTCGAAAGATTCGCTAGAGCTAGAGGCTTTTCGAAGGAGGCAGCCAGTGCGATTGCCAGAGCGAGAAGGGTTTCCACTCGTAGAGTCTACCAGTCTAAGTGGGAGGTCTTCCGAAGCTGGTGTAGAGCCAATTCAATATCCTCTACCAATACCTCTGTGACCCAAATAGCTGACTTCCTTCTACATCTTAGGAATGAGAGATCCCTTTCAGCCCCTACGATTAAAGGGTATAGGAGTATGTTGGCTTCAGTTCTCCGCCACAGAGGTTTGGACCTTTCTTCCAACAAGGACCTTCAAGACATTCTTAAGTCTTTTGAGACGTCTAAAGAGCGTCGTCTATCCACTCCAGGCTGGAACCTAAACGTAGTCTTAAGGTTCCTTATGTCACCTAGGTTCGAACCTCTCCAGTCAGCTTCCTTCAAGGACCTTACCCTCAAGACTCTTTTTCTCGTCTGCCTTGCAACAGCTAAGAGAGTCAGTGAGGTTCATGCCTTCAGCAAGAACATTGGTTTCACGACCGAATCTGCAACATGTTCTTTTCAGCTCGGATTCCTAGCAAAGAACGAACTTCCTTCACGTCCTTGGCCTAGATCGTTTGAAATACCTAGCCTCTCCAACATGGTAGGTAACGAACTAGAGAGAGTTCTTTGCCCTGTCAGAGCTCTCAAATTTTATCTTAAGAGGTCTAAACCTCTTCGAGGACAGTCAGAAGCCTTATGGTGTGCCATCAAGAAACCTTCGAGGCCCATGTCCAAGAATGGGGTTTCGTATTATATAAGGCTTCTGATTAGAGAAGCCCACTCTCACTTAAAGGAGGAAGACCTTGCATTGCTGAAGGTAAGGACCCACGAAGTAAGAGCCGTAGCTACTTCGATGGCCTTTAATAAAAACCGTTCTCTGCAGAGCATAATGGATGCAACCTATTGGAGGAGCAAGTCAGTGTTTGCATCATTTTATCTTAAAGATGTCCAGTCTCTTTACGAGAACTGCTACACCCTGGGACCATTCGTAGCAGCGAGTGCAGTAGTAGGTGAGGGCTCAGCCACTACATTCCCTTAATCCCATAACCTTTTTTAACCTTTCTCTTGAATGCTTTTATTGTTGTTTTTTATGGTTGTTACGGTAGGCTAAGAAGCCTTCCGCATCCTTTTGATTTGGCGGGTGGTCTATTCATTCTTGAGAAGCGCCTGGGTTAGAGGTTTTGTAGAGGTCCTTTAGTAGGGGTTGCAACCCCATATACTTTGGCACCTTTGGGTTGATTCAGCCTCCAAGAGGAACGCTGCGCTCAGTAAGGAAGACAAACTTAAAAAAGAGGCAGAGTAACGGTTCAATTCGACTTCCTTACCAGGTACTTATTATTTCATTGTTATTTGAGATAACTGTTATATGAAATATGGGATACTTAGCTATCCTTTAATCTTGTACACTGGTTTTCACCCACCCCCCTGGGTGTGAATCAGCTACATGATTATCGGGTAAGTTTAATATTGAAAAATGTTATTTTTATTAGTAAAATAAATTTTTGAATATACTTACCCGATAATCATGATTTAATCGACCCTCCCTTCCTCCCCATAGAGAACCAGTGGACCGAGGAATAATTGAGGAGGTGTCAACAAGAAGTACTTGAGTACCTGGCCACAGGTGGCGCTGGTAAGTACACCCCCTTCTAGTATTGTGATAGCTGGCGTATCCCTCCATAGAATTCTGTCGGGCAACGGAGTTGACAGCTACATGATTATCGGGTAAGTATATTCAAAAATTTATTTTACTAATAAAAATAACATATTACGCTCTTTTCGAAAATGACACCCATTCCCGTCGCAAATGATTAGTTTCAGATATATATATATATATATATATAATATAATATATATATATATATATATATCCTACGATAATGGGGGACCCCCAGTGGGAACTCGGAGTTTTGGGTGGGGAAACGATATATAAACGTAAAACAGGCCTTTTCTTCTCTATGCATTACCTTCTTGGATGTATGATAAACGGAGGAAAATACAAAACAGTATATGTGGATAAACTTTGGAGGCGCTGTTGCAAAGGCTATGTCTCATGAAAAAATACAGTAACCAATGCTGCCAACGTCTGATGTAGATCAAATGTTATCGTAATATGCTAACATTAGCAGTGTTTTTCATTTAATTTTTTCATTCTACTTGCCCGTTGTAGACGCCCTTGTTCGTTCGTTTGTACATATCAGATTTCGACCTTTTGCGCAAAAACCCCGCCTCCCTGCGTAGAGACTTTTCCTCCACCAATAGGATTTCTTCTTCTCTAATCGTGAAATGTAAGTATTTGTCTCTCTACCAACTCTGTTCAAGTCTATTACTTGATTAGTGATGTAATACCCTCGTATACATATTACGTTTGACCCCAGTATTACTCATTTTTAAATATTTAACTTAGCCGGTGAATATATAGCTGCAACTCTGTTGCTCGACAGACAAAAACTGTACAAAAAAACTCGCCAGCGATCGCTATACAGGTTGCGGGTGTGCCCATCAGCGCCATCTGTCGGCCAGATACCAAGCTCCATGTAAACAAAGACTCAATTTTCTCTCTGTCGACGTGTCGACAAGACGTACTTTACTCGCTGTTGCTAACTGGAGTTTTTCACATCATCTTTGGTGAAGTACTATATTCTGGTTTTGAGCTTTCCCTGTGCAGGGTTTTTCTTCAAATAAATCCTTGAACTCTTTTTTTTTGTATCGGATTCATTGTTGATGACTTAGATCGTTTTTTGGAATTTTCCCTTGACCAATTCAAAATGGCTGACCTTTCACAAGTTCCCAAGTTTAGAAAATGCAATGCTAGGGACTGTTCTAGGCGTCTTCCGAAGGCTTCTCTCGACCCTCACACTATTTGTTCCAATTGTCGGGGTAAAACCTGTCAATTGGAAGATCGGTGTGAGGAGTGCGTGGGCCTTTCGGAATTCGATTTTATCGAATTTGAAAAGTACACACGCAAGCTAGAGAGAGATAGAATTAGGAGAAGTTCTTCTAGGTCTATTGATATTTCCTCTCCTCATGCCCCACAACCTATTCCTTCCCCTGTAGTGGTTGTTCCTAACCCCCCTCCTAGCACTCAGGAACCATCGATGGCTGACATGATGCGTGCCATCCATGCCCTGGGGGAGAGAGTTGAGTCCCTTGCAAGTGACCGCAATCAACTCATGGCGGATGTTAAGGAGCTTAAGTGCCAAAGTGCCGCGGGAAGTGAGAAAGTGCCAAGTGAAAGTGTTGTGAACAGTGTTGCGCTTGAGGGTTCGTCTGTTCGTGCCTGTCGTCCTCCTAGTCCGGGACCTCTTGCAAGCTCCCAAGTCCAGGGGAGAAGCAATGTCGCACGACGCATGGGTTCGAGAGGCTTTAATCAGCGAACAGACGTTCCCTCCATGGTATCAGGCGTATCTCCCCAAGATCGCCCCTACCTACGTAAGACGAGAGAGCCCGTTTATACCTCGTCGTCTGAAGGTGTTTCTCGTAAGAAACTTTGGACCAAGGTCTCACGACCTTTAAAGCGTAAATCGGTCCCTTCAGGACAAGTCCAACGTCCCGGTTGTAGCCACTGGGTCAGTTTGGACTCGTTGCCGTCATCTGATGACTGCTCACCGCCTAAGAGAGGCAAAGCGGTACCGCTTCAGGCACTAACACCGTCTGTCGCCGCACCTGCTCCCGTAGACCCTAAATGGGCCTTGCTGCAAGACATGCAGTCCAAGCTTACATCTTTGATGCAGGACTTTCATGCGGAGAAGGTTGCTACCGTACCTTCTGGCCAACAACCTTCCAAGCAGTCGGTTGTGCGTCCTGTTGACGCTGAGGTAACCTTCTCGCGTCTACCAGTTGAGGTGGTTCCTCCACCGATGCGATCCAGTGTGGGTTGCCAGCCGCACGTTGACGTTAAGCGACGCACGGAGGTGGTTGTTGACGTTCAGGACGTTCAACAACCATCAGAGGTGACTTGTTTTGACGCGGTGCGTCAACCTCCGCAACCCGGTGTGGTTTCCACTGCTCAACCCTGTCGGTCTAGACAGTCTCGGGTGGACGCTGTGCGTCCTCGCGCTCCCATGGTTGTTGACAGTTCACAGACTGTGCAGTAGTTCCATGACGTTGCGTCCGGCTCCGTCACGCATGCACCAGTGCGACCGAACTCAGCGAACTTGACGTTGCCCACTCCGTTGCCGTTTCCTCATCAGTTTTCGGATGAGGAACTTTCTGATGATGATGTTGCTGCACAACAAGACGACCAACAGTCAGAACTGGACGAGCCTAAGTCAACTCAACCCTCTTTGGACTTTAGAAAAGTTTTGGCTGTATTCAAAGAGTTGTTTCCTGACCAGTTTATTTCTGTGGCTCCTCGTTCTCCGCCGTCAGAGTTTGTATTAGGCATGCCTTCTACCGCACCTGCCTTTACTAGACTCGTCCTCGCACGCTCGTCTAAGAGAGCTTTGCGGCTGATAGGAGACTGGTTAGAGTCCAAGAAGAGTTTAGGGAAGACAGCATTTGCCTTTCCCCCATCTAAACTCTCTTCTAGATCGAGCGTCTGGTATGCCACGGGAGAAGTCCTCGGCTTGGGAGTTCCTGCCTCTGCCCAGGGCGACTTCTCAAGTCTTGTAGACTCTCCCCGCCGCCTTGCCATGAGACGCTCGAAGATTTGTTGGTCACCTTCGGACCTGGACCACCTTATGAAAGGGATCTTTAGGGCTTTCGAAGTCTTTAACTTTTTAGACTGGTGCTTAGGAGCCCTGAGCAGGAAAATCTCTTCGACAGATAAAGATATTTCGTTGCTCATTATGTCCTGCATGGACAAGGCCGTCCGTGATGGGTCCAATGAGCTTGCTGCCTCATTCACGTCTGGAGTCCTGAAAAAGCGAGAGTCTCTCTGCTCGTTCCTGTCTGCTGGAGTTACACCATGCCAGAGATCGGAACTTCTCTTTGCTCCCCTTTCCAAGTGCCTGTTTCCAGAAGTCTTGGTAAAGGAAATTGCTGCTTCGTTGGTGCAGAAGGACACTCACGATCTGGTTGCGTCCTCAGCTCGCAAAGCTCCCCCTTTGCCTGCATCTTCCGCTAGACCGAGGATAGACACTCCAGCGTCTCGCTTTATTCCGCCCTTTCGTGGCAGAGCCTCCAACAGAGGAGGTGCTCGTGCCGAAGGGAAGCGAGGGAAGAGGAAAGGATCCAAGTCCTCTAAGGGCAGAGTCTGACTGCCCGCAACTTCAGACAGCAGTGGGAGCCAGACTCAAGAACTTCTGGCAAGCCTGGGAGAGGAGAGGCGCAGATTCACAATCTGTGAAGTTACTCAGAGAGGGGTACAAAATCCCTTTTGTACGCAATCCCCCTCTAGCAACGTCTCCCATCGATCTCTCTCCCAGGTACAGAGAGGAAGAAAAGAGACAAGCCCTGAAACTGGAAGTGTCTCTTTTGCTAGAGAAGGGAGCGGTGGTCAAAGTCTCGGACCTTCAATCACCGGGATTCTACAACTGCCTCTTCCTAGTTTCAAAGAAGACAGGAGGGTGGAGACCGGTGCTAGACGTCAGTGCTCTGAATGTCTTTGTCACAAAGACGAAGTTCTCCATGGAGACCACAAAGTCAGTCTTAGCAGCGGTCAGAAGGGAAGACTGGATGGTCTCGCTAGACCTAAGGGACGCCTACTTCCACGTCCCCATTCACTCAGACTCCCAACCTTTTCTGAGATTCGTTTTCGAAAATGTGGTCTACCAGTTTCGGGCCCTGTGCTTTGGCCTAAGCACAGCTCCTCTCGTGTTTACGAGGCTGATGAGGAATGTGGCCAAATTCCTCCACTTATCGGACATCCGAGCCTCCCTTTATTTGGACGACTGGCTTCTCAGAGCCTCTTCCAGTCGTCGCTGTCTGAAGGATCTCAAGTGGACTCTAGATCTGACCAAGGAATTGGGACTCCTAGTCAATATGGAAAAGTCGCAACTGGTCCCATCCCAAACTATTGTGTATTTAGGGATGGAGATTCACAGTCTAGCTTTTCGGGCTTTTCCGTCGGCCCCCAGAATAAGTCAATCCCTGTTATTCATCCAGAACATGCTGAAGAAGGAACGCTGCTCAGTCAGGCTGTGGATGAGTCTGGTAGGGACGCTGTCATCCCTGGAACAATTTGTGTCACTAGGAAGACTACACCTCCGTCCTCTTCAATACCATCTAGCTTTTCACTGGAAAAAGGACAAGACGCTAGAAGCGGTCTCGATCCCGATTTCCGAAAAGATGAAGTCTTGTCTGACTTGGTGGAAGGACAATATCAACCTAAGAGAGGGTCTTCCCCTGGCTGTTCAGACTCCCAACCACGTTCTCTTCTCGGACGCATCGGACGTGGGCTGGGGCGCGACACTAGACGGTCGGGAATGCTCAGGACTGTGGAACTCGAGTCAGAGGAGCATGCATATCAACTGCAAGGAGCTGTTGGCAGTACTTCTGGCCTTGAAAAGCTTCAAGTCTCTCCTTCGAGGCAAAGTGGTGGAAGTAAACTCAGACAACACCACGGCCTTGGCGTACATCTCCAAACAAGGAGGTACCCACTCACTGACGTTGTACGAGATCGCATGGGACCTGCACATCTGGTCAAAAGGTCAAGACATCTCCCTAGTAACGAGGTTCATCCAAGGCAACTTGAATGTCATAGCAGATTGTCTCAGTCGGAAAGGGCAAGTAATTCCAACAGAATGGACCCTCCACAAGGATGTGTGCAAGAGACTTTGGGCCACTTGGGGCCAACCAACCATAGATCTCTTTGCAACCTCGCTGACCAAGAGGCTTCCCATCTATTGCTCCCCAGTCCCGGACCCAGCAGCAATACATATAGATGCCTTCCTCCTAGATTGGTCACATCTGGATCTCTACGCATTCCCACCGTTCAAGATTGTCAACAAGGTACTGCAGAAGTTCGCCTCTCACGAAGGGACAAGGTTGACGCTAGTTGCTCCCCTCTGGCCCGCGAGAGAATGGTTCACCGAGGTACTTCGATGGCTAGTAGACGTTCCCAGAAGTCTTCCTCTAAGGGTGGACCTTCTACGTCAGCCTCACGTAAAGAAGGTACACCAAAGCCTCCTCGCTCTTCGTCTGACTGCCTTCAGACTATCGAAAGACTCTCGAGAGCTAGAGGCTTTTCGAAGGAGGCAGCCAGTGCGATTGCTAGAGCAAGGAGAGCGTCCACCATTAGAGTCTACCAGTCGAAGTGGGAAGTCTTCCGAGACTGGTGCAAGTCAGTTTCTGTATCCTCGACCAGTACCTCTGTAGCTCAAATAGCTGATTTTCTCTTATACCTGAGAAAAGGACGATCCCTTTCAGCTCCCACTATCAAGGGCTACAGAAGCATGTTGGCATCAGTCTTCCGGCATAGAGGCTTAGATCTTTCCAACAATAAAGATCTTCAAGACCTCCTTAAGTCTTTTGAGACCACCAAGGAGCGTCGTTTGGCTACCCCTGGATGGAATTTAGACGTGGTGCTAAGATTCCTCATGTCAGACAGGTTTGAGCCGTTACAATCAGCCTCCCTGAAAGATCTCACTCTAAAGACTCTTTTCCTGGTATGCTTAGCCTCGGCTAAAAGAGTCAGTGAGATTCATGCCTTCAGCAAGAACATCGGATTTTCGTCAGAAAAAGCCACCTGTTCGCTGCAACTTGGTTTTCTAGCCAAAAATGAGCTGCCTTCTCGGCCTTGGCCTAAATCTTTCGATATTCCCAGCTTATCGGAGATCGTAGGCAATGAACTAGAAAGAGTCTTATGCCCTGTTAGAGCTCTTAAGTTCTATTTAAAGCGTACCAAACCTTTACGAGGCCAATCTGAAGCTTTATGGTGTTCAGTTAAGAAACCATCTTTGCCCATGTCAAAGAATGCTTTATCATACTTTATCAGATTGTTAATACGAGAAGCTCATTCACATCTGAGTGAGGAAGACCGAGCTTTGCTTAAGGTGAAGACGCACGAAGTTAGAGCTGTAGCAACTTCCGTGGCCTTTAAGCAAAATAGATCTCTGCGAAGTATAATGGACGCAACCTATTGGAGAAGCAAGTCAGTGTTCGCGTCTTTTTATCTAAAGGATGTCCAGTCTCTTTACGAGAACTGCTACACACTGGGACCATTCGTAGCAGCGAGTGCAGTAGTGGGTGAGGGCTCAACCACTACAATTCCCTAATTCCATATCCTTTTAATCTGTCTCTTGAAATGTTTTTAATGTTGTTTTTATGGGTTGTCCGGAAGGCTAAGAAGCCTTTCGCATCCTGGTTGATTTGGCGGGTGGTCAAAGTCATTTCTTGAGAGCGCCCAGATTAGGGGTTTGATGAGGTCCTGTTGTATGGGTTGCAGCCCTTGATACTTCAGCTCCTAGGGGTCTATCAGCATCCTAAGAGGATCGCGAGGCTCCGTAAGGAAGACGTACTTATAAGGCAGAGTAATCGTTCAAGTCGACTTCCTTACCAGGTACCTATTTATTTTGTTTTTGTTATTTTGATAACTTCTAAAATGAAATAAAAACTCTTAGCTCATAAAATGTAAACATATTATACTGGTCTCTACCCACCTCCTTGGGTGTGAATCAGCTATATATTCACCGGCTAAGTTAAATATTTAAAAATGATATTTTAATTATAAAATAAATTTTTGAATATACTTACCCGGTGAATATATAAATTAAAGGACCCTCCCTTCCTCCCCAATAGAGACGCAGTGGGACGAGGAGAAAATTGAGTCTTTGTTTACATGGAGCTTGGTATCTGGCCGACAGATGGCGCTGATGGGCACACCCGCAACCTGTATAGCGATCGATGGCGAGTTTTTTTGTACAGTTTTTGTCTGTCGAGCAACAGAGTTGCAGCTATATATTCACCGGGTAAGTATATTCAAAAATTTATTTTATAATTAAAATATCATTTTATTATCCGATACCTTATAAAATCACCTCATTTTATATACCCATCAAATATTATTTATCATACATTCCATTTTATCTTCATATTTTACTTTTATACATTTTGTTATTGCCTTGTCACTCCCAGATTTCACATAAATACTTGCTCTGGACAAGTTTCCCATTCTGTTCATTCATGTTTACTCTCTAGACTCCGTTGCTTTTCCGTTAACCAATCACGAACCCATACTTATGTAAAGTTTGCACAGGGGGGTTAATATTTCCCTACCCCTACCTTCCAACAAGCCCTTTTCCATGGAAACCTTTGCCCAACTCACGTCTTTGTTAATTCAAGTGTCGTCTTTTGCATATTTTACGATCTAAGTATTAGAAAATTGTAACGACTTCAGTAATCCATACTTGAAAGTATTTTGGTGGATTCCACTGTTGATAATTTCTTAAATCATGTAATATGATATACTGTACCAACTTTTACAGTGTCCCAAGTGCAGTGCTAATCTAAGGCAAAGCAGTTAAGACACCACAGACTCAGTCACAACACCCCCGAGACCCCTAAGTTACGTCGTCACGGTCATAAAAGTAAGTCATTAATTTCTTTAACTTTAATGTGTTAGTTTTATTATGCTATTGACCGTATATCATGAGCATGGGGAAATGATTCCGGGTTAGCATGTTTAATGAAGTAGAGGATTTGTTGTCTGATACCTTGAATGGTCATAGTACCACCTTGTTCCCTGATAAATAAGGGGCCAGACGAGCGGGTGGCAGATCTAGCTAAAAAGGTCCTGAGAGTAGTGACTGGACACAGCGAAGGATCCTGGGGAAGAGAGATGATCTTCCAAGGGGACCACCTATTTTGCGGGTCCTCATTTTTAGCTAGGAAAGCTCTGTCTGGGGTAAGCAGTACTTCGCCTGTAGGGAGGAAATCTATGTTTTCCGGGTTACGTGAGAGCGCTGCTAGTTCTGAGATTCTAGCACCTGAGGCCATAGCTGATAGAAATAACGTCTTCCTAAGCAGAGTGATATAAGAGCAGGACTCGTTGTCAGTGTCCGACGCGAGTTTGAGGACATTGTTCAGAGACCAAGAGATTTTTTGCGGCCGATCCAACGGCCGAAGCCTAGCACATGCTTTTGGAATAGATGAGAAATAGGAATCAGCTAGGTTAATGTTAAACCCAACCAGGAATATCTTCTTCAAAGCTGACTTGATGGTAGTTATAGTGCTAGCTGCCAAGCCCTTGTCAAATAAGAACCTAAAGAACGAGATGGCTAAATTCGGAGTCATACGAGTGTGGTCTGAATTCTTTAGGAAATCTGCTAATTTCTTAACAGCCGAATCATATTGACGAATTGTCGAGTCCCTTTTGTCCGCTTCGATGAAGAGAACGTTTTCCGGGTCAATGTTTGCGTCTTTATGAGCTGCAAACTTCATGAAGTCCACAAAGTTAGGGTTTTGGCTATCCTTGATGAATCTGACACAGTCTGTGTTTGAATTACTTGGGTTAGTTTGGGGAATGGAATCCGGAAGGGTCGGAGTTTCAGCTCGAGGAGGAGAGGAAACCAACTGCTCTTTGGCCAGTGAGGTGTTACTAAGGCCACTGCCCCCCGGAAGGAGCGTAGTTTGTGCAATACTTTCATTAAAAAATTCACTGGTGGAAATAGGTAAATCTTCCTCCAATGGTTCCAATCCAGGGTTAATGCGTCTATGGCATAAGCCTGAGGGTCCATGTTTGGTGTCACATAACAAGGAAGTTTGTGATTCATCTGAGTTGCGAATAGATCTACCTGAAGGCCCGGAACCAGCCTGAGTATCCACCGGAATGAAATTATGTCCAGAGACCATTCTGATTCCAGTGGTTTCGTCCTGGATAGTGAGTCCGCTATCACATTCTGGACTCCCGCTAGGTGGGTTGCTGACAGGAACCAGTTCTTTTCTGCTGCCAAGGCGAAGATAGCGACCAGGATCTGATTCAGGTTGGGCGACTTGGATCCTCCTCTGTTGATGCAGTGTACTACGGCTGTGCTGTCTGACACTACTCTGATGTGGGTCGACCTCGGAGGAGAAAGCCTCTTCAGGGTCAAGAACACTGCCATGGCTTCGAGAACATTGATGTGGAAGTGTTTCATGGCGGGTGACCAAAAGCCCTGAAACATCTGACGTTCGTAGTAACCCCCCCATCCACTCAGAGACGCGTCTGTATGAATTGTCACTTGTGGGGGTGGGAATTGAAGAGGAACCGATTTGGAGAGGTTCTTCGGTTCGGACCATGGCTGTAATCTCATTTTCAAGACAGAGGGGATTTTCGAGACCTTGTCTCTTAAAGGTACTGTGGCTCTCTTTCTCCAAACTCGATTGATGTCTTTGAGTTATCTTTCAATAGGCGATCTGTTACTGAAGCGAATTGAAGAAGGCCGAGGATTCTTTCTAAGGCTCTTCTGGACACCTGTCTGTGTTTTAGAAAATTCTTGACCTTGGAAGCTATTTCTCTTACCTTTTTGGGAGGTAGAACCAGCTTGTGCCGTGCAAGGTCCCACTGTATGCCTAACCATTCGAAGCGGTCTGATGGAAGTAGGCGGGATTTTTGGAGATTGACCCGAAATCCCAGGTTGGCGAGAAAACGAAGTACTTTCTTCGTAGCTCTGTTGCACTCCAGGGCTGACCGAGCCCAAATAAGCCAATCGTCCAGATAAGCAACAATCTGAATCCCTTGGTTCCTGAGTTGTTCTAACACTGTCTCTCCCAGTTTCGTGAATATCCTGGGTGCAATGTTGAGGCCGAAGGGCATGACTTTGAATGCAAAGGCTTTCCTGCCTAGACGGAAACCTAGGTAAGGAGAGAAGTTTCGAGCTATTGGTACGTGATAATAGGCGTCGGTAAGATCGATAGAGGTGGTGACGGTCCCACGGGGAAGCAGGGTACGTACCTGAGAGATAGTCAACATCCGGAACTTGTCGCAGAGGATGCAAGAATTTAGCTTTGACAAGTCCAGGACCACTCTCAATGCCGACGAGCCTTTCTTCGGAACTGTGAACAGGCGGCCTTGGAACTTCAGCGATCGAACCCGTTTGATTGCTTTTTTCTTCAGTAACTCGGTGGTGTACTCTCTCAGAATGGTTGTGGGTCTCTGGAAGAAGGTCACTGGTGGAGGAGGAGAACCTTGTGACCATTTCCACCCCAAGCCTTTGGAGACTATGCTGTGAGCCCACGGACTGAAGGTCCAACGGTCTCGAAAGTGGTAAAGTCTCCCCCCTACCGGAACTATATCATTGCGAGGGAGTGAATCTAGGTTCTTTCCCTCCTCGAGAACCCCTTGTCCTAGGTCCGCCTCGTTGACGGAACTGTCCTCTAGCCCTGTAGCTACCTCTCTGGTGTCCACGAAAGGGACCTGAGGGTCCGTAGCTAGGGTTGTATGCGGGTGAGGGCATCCAAACGGGGTTGGGTTGGGTACCTGGGAGAGCAGTGAGGTAGACCACCTGTTGAGGGTGTTTCGGCTGTAGAGGAGACGAAGCAGTGGGAGACTGTGAAGACGAGTGGGCAATCGGCGATTGTTGGTAGTGACCTCGGCTCGTCTTGTAAGGGGCAAACCTCTGTTTCCTCCTGAAGAAGGTTTGTTTTTGACCTTCAACCCTCTTTTTGGCAGTGAGGCCCGACCTCACTTGCAAATTTTGATTTGCTCTCGCAGCGTCTTGTAGTACCTTGTTCACCTCCTCCTGAGGAAAAAGGTTCTTACCCCAGCAGGAGGAAGCTATCAGCCTATTCGGTTCATGCCTGATCGAGGCCTCAGAAAGAACGTGCTTCCTGCAACTAACCCGAGCCGAACAAAACTCGTGTAAGTCGATTTGGAAGGACAGAGACAGGTTCTTTGTGAATACCTGGAACAAGGTCTCGGTCGGATAAAGTGAGGTTAAGGACTCCACGGAGGTAATGGAGTGGAGAGACCTAGCCAACCTATTCTGTGCCTCAAACTCAGTCTTGAGAAGAATATCTGGTAATTTAGGAAGCTTCTCGGAGAACAGATTAGAGGCACAGTCTGGGTCTAACTTCCCTACTGTGAAAGTAGCGGGGGCATCATCCCAGATAGTAACGGTACTCGGAATGAGCATGGAGGTGGGATCGGTCTCTTTAAGAGCCGGCATGGCAGAACCTTCTTTGATAGCCTGAAAAGTAAGAGCTGCCACTTTATCTGTAATAGGCAAGGTAATAACTGGAGAAGCTGTAAATATGGTGTAGGCTCCTTTGTGTGGGGTGAGCTTGGAATTAGTGCACCCCCAGTCTGACAACGTCCTGGCCCAGAAAGCTTGGGCCAGCTCTTTAGGGAATATTACCGTTTCCTTCGGTACCTTGTCTAACCTAACCAAGGCATGTTCTTTCAATCGGACGAAGCCGTTGAATGGGAATTCTAGTCCCGGAGGGTAAAATTCTAAGTCCTCTAGAGGACGGGTGCCTATGCCCTCTAGAGTTATGGCACCATCAATATATGGAGCATGTAAGGCAAACCTCCAAGGGTTGTTTTTCTCGAAGGGAGGTAACTTCGATGCGTCCGGGGCTGAAGGAGGGGGCATCTGAGTTCCGGAACGGATGAGACTTGCCACCATATCTTTGAGCTCCGTCATATCTCCTTGGTCTACCCTAGACTGTTGAAGATACTGTTGTATCTGTTCTTTCACAATATCCCTGACCATGGCGGCGGATAAAGGGGGCTCCCGAGCCTGATCCTCTAACGAAGCCCTGGACTTAGTGGACTTTGACTTCTTAGGAGTCACGGTTTTAGGTATAGTAATATGAACATCAGGATCCTTTGAGGGTCCCGGAACCGGTGACACTGATAATGGCAAAGCTGAAGGCTTAAAGGTACGTAGTGGCTTCACCTTGGGTCGTACAGGAACGGAGGGACCTCGAGGAGAAGCCGTAGGTTTATCAAAGCCGTGAAAGGAAGTAGTAGAGGAAGGAGTGTGGGGTGAAAGGGGGTCCACCAACTCAACACCACCTACCTGCTCATCCATGGGTTCCTCGTCCAGACCTAGGTAGGGCTCGGCCTCCGTCACTAAAACCTCTTCCTCAGTTAGAATGGTTGCTCTAACCACTTCAATTAACGGGGCCGCTGTCTCCGGTGGAACTGCTGCAGTAGTAGAGCCTGGGAATAGGCGAGAAGCCATGTCTCCATCAAGGAGATAGGGTGCGCCAGCCGGCGCATTCCTCCCAAACCCTGACACCCAAGGCCGGAGAGTAGCTCTCGCCTCCCTGAGAGATTCATCATCAGCCTGAAAGAGGAGAGGGGAATTAATGATGAAGCCAAAACTGAAGTCAATATATAAAGAGCAATTAATTCTTCGCAAAGGATATTAACAGGGACTCTAGAACCAACTTACCTCCTCGCTCAGGAGTAGGGCTGACAGCTCATAGCAGAGCATGCATGACTCCGGAAACCATATCGTATAGGGGGCTTGTCCCGGTTCCCGAGAGAAGGATATGGCGCAATGGGCATGGGCCCGGCATAGATCATGGCCCATGGGATCAGTAAAGGCAGCGGAGCAGCCCCTGGCAGTGCAGCGGACTTTCTGTAAAAAGAAAGAAGACATAAGTCTGGATGTTCCTTGAGATTCTTGTCATTGACTTATGAATCAGAAACACTTAAATCTTATTATGTGTGAGTATGGTAGTAGCTAACACCTTAATAAATTAAGAAATTATAATAGAAACCAGTAACCACGTAGCATGAATCTCTAAACTTCATCGGTATCACACTGTTAACTCCGGTTCTGGACTCCTGCTTGATCTCTGTTTTTACCGGAGGTCCGGTAGCAAAGGCCCGTCATCATGATATCGTGACCGTCTCCGGTACGATAACATTAACCTCAATGAATGAGTTATCTCCAGTGAAGCCGGAGATACGATGAAAACCGGGGCCTTAACGGTGCAATTGTGATCAAACATGACAAAGGTTCGTGTGTAAAAGGCTTCAGCCGGAGTCCGAGTGCCGGATTTCACCGTTGCACTCCAAAAATCAACTCCGGAACGATAACTAGTTCTCACCCAATGAGTATCCATTATAGCGGAGCATAACTCAAGGCGGAGCTAAGCATAACTCAAGGCGGAGCTAAGGGTGTCGGTATAAAACGACCCCAATTAATGAGTCATACACTAACGTACCTAATAATAGTGTTAGCTTTATTAACAGTAACCACATCAATAAATCGTTTATAATATTAAACGTACTATCATCAACTCTGATACTGAGAGGAGGCCTGAATAACCCGTGATCGTATAAAAACGGAGAACGGGAAATTCACCTCTCTTACTCAAAGAAAACGAGAGAAAGGATAACTCATACCTGTAGAACAGGAAACGAGCACTCTATGCTTTCGCTCTCAAGGTTACATATTAAAAATTAACATCACACAATAAAATAAGAAAATTAATAAAATTGATTGCTTTTTCTTAGTAATAGTAATAACGAAGAATAACGACAACGTAACAAATAAACAAGGATATAGTCTAAAACGAACCCTCCAGGGTACAAATTAACAGACTAAATCGCTATTATGCTTTAAAACGCTATCTTTAAATCGCTATTCTTCGTAGGTCCAAATTGGACTTGCAAGCAAATAAATACCATAGTAAAAACTAATAATAATTAATGATAACATAAAAGGCCATAAAACGTAAGTGATATAACCTAGCTGACAGAGTACCAGATGGGCAAAAATAACTAGAAAATTTACCGAAGCGAACATACCCAAAATGGCTGCCGATACCTCGGCAGGACAATCGCTTCCAAAACTAAAAACCACCATATTGGAAACAGAACAAATGCCCGGTACTGCCAAAAGCTGCCAAAACAAACTATGGTACTTAACATTGGTAAGGGTGAAGTAACAACGTCAGTCATGTTGAAATAACGAGAAACTCTTAAAAAAAAAACACTGTGCCTAAAAAACTCGGCTTGATGCAAGTCCAATTACAGAAGGATGTCCTAGAGGGCGCGCGTGGTAGGTGTCGTTGGGGAGTTCAACCATGTTCTCTAGGGCCTGTCACGGCCCTCCCCATTGATGAAGGGATTATCTAAATGGAAGACAACCTGTGAATAGTGGTTTTCACACGCCTTTGTTTAATACACGACACCTACAAGGTGTTCGCGCGAGGGTTGTAACCTCTGCATTCCATGCTTTTATCTTTCTCTAGTATATTTGGAAGATTTATATTAGGAAAGGTATAAGGAAGGACCTTTCTCACCGGCCGTCACAGGCCTCTTCCCAGAAATAGATTTTTCCTTCGTCAAAATCCCTTTATTATATTTTGATAGAGTACGAAGCTCATCATTACCGGTTGCCAATGCATACGAGGGTGATGTTTTATTTTCCTGTTATCGTAAGTGAGGAACAAGAACCATTATATTTAACGTTGGTAATATTAGGGTAATGTTACTAATGTTAGCGTGCGAAGCTCAACATTACCGCTTGCAAGTACATACGAGCTTGATGTTTTATTTTCATGCGAGCGAAGCGAGCTAATGGCGAAACAAGAACCATTATATATAATGTTATCGTAACAGTACTAACGTTACCGTAACGGGAGTGAAGTGATATAATAAAGGGTATTATATTGGGTGTGTGACTTGGGAACTTCTAGGTTAGGTTAGGTGGGTTTGTTAGGTTCTGTACCCTTTTTGTACTTTTTTATAGATTGTGTAAAGGGTATATGGAAAAAATCTTTAAAATACACATGATAATAATAGTGTATCATTGTTAACGTTAGTAATTCCACCGTAACGTTAGTAATTCCACTGTAACATTGCTAACGCTGTGTACCGTTGATAACTTTGCTAATGTTACTGTTCGCAGTATAGGCTATACGTTAGTGAAGTGACACCGAATTTGAACAAGTCATTATATTTAAGTATTTTAACAAAATATGTATAATAGAAGACATTATATTTAATCATTTTAATAGAAAATATATGTTTTCCTGTATAAAATAACGTGATTTAACCGGTTTTCACCATCATTTCATCCGTGATAACAGCAACCAGTCCGGACACTTAAAGTTAGTTGGATTGGTTGTTCTTTTGGTTTGCGGTTGAAATGAAGGTCAAATTCGGTCAAATCACAATATTTACTACAGGAAAACATATATTTTCTGTTCGAAATCAGACCCTGTAATACAATACAACTTAACCGTTTTTCCTACTTGTTATCTTGTGTTTTATCCTGTTCTGACCATGAAAATCACCCATTCATGAGTTTTCCAACCTCACCCCCTATATAATAACAATTATGGGGACCCACGTGGTAAACCAGTGTTTTTGGGTAGGAAAATCCCATAAAGGAGTGATTTGTAGCAATAGAAATGGTCAGGAATACATAATAAACACAAGATAACCAGTTGGAAAAGTATATGGTTCATTTTTGGGCTCAAGCCATGTCATCCTGATGGAAGGTTCCTATTAGTAGCTTCCAAGGGATATATGAACTACAGTGATATTCCCAGAGAATTTACCTTTAGGTCTCCAGAATTCTAACTCCTGGCGCGAATATCCTTAAATTTTCTCTTAAGGATATCGCATAAATCAGGAGACGTATGCTTGATACGACACAGCGATCTTCACCCCGAATAGCGTTTTCGCCTCGAGGGGGAAGAATGGAAAATTTGGAAAAGGAGCCGTTATCAAGGTTCCCCTATTTCCCATACTACTATTGAGTATCAAGATGGCGGTTATTCCTATTTTTGTAGCGAATTTGCACGGTGGTGTTCTCTGTTGATCTAACGTTTTTGATTGATTTTGTGAAGATTATTATGCAATCTCCAACTTCTTTCACCTCTGGAAAGTTGAGTATTGGTTCTTTACCGAGTATGTATTTTTAGGTCCTGTTTCACAGTGAAATTAGAGTAATTTATTGTGCTTAGGAGCTAGGCCTGTTACCGGAGGCCCCATGGGCGCTGTCGTTCGTTATGCATGTGTTATTTGGTTAGCTGAATGACTTTCCCGGTTGAAATAGCATTAATAAATTATGAAAGCTATTTATGCA
Source organism: Palaemon carinicauda (assembly GCF_036898095.1). Taxonomy (NCBI): domain Eukaryota; kingdom Metazoa; phylum Arthropoda; class Malacostraca; order Decapoda; family Palaemonidae; genus Palaemon; species Palaemon carinicauda. The sequence goes on along the minus strand of NC_090745.1, from coordinate 59,145,768 downwards.
TATTTATACTAGTAAAGATATTTATGGTATGCATAATTTTCCTCTTTCTTTGTCGATCGTATACGTTAGAGTTTCGGTGATTTAGGTAACTGAAATCTCGTCTTGCCTAGGCCACCTAGCCAAGGTGATGTAGTATACTTTCAGACATTTCCCCGTTTACCCTTTTGTATCGTTTTATTGATTCTAAGGGAGATAGTACATCTCCTAGAATTATATAACTCGATACTTGACTCCTGTGGAGAGTTAAGGGTAATCCGTCTTTCCTCAACCCTTTCTGGTCTTGCCATAGTGTAGTTCACTCCGGCTTGACTAGGGTAGGGTTTTTCTGTCTCCCACCTTTACCGGCGAGTGTCTGGCTTTGGTTTTGACAAAATCTCAGAGTATTCAGTCTTTCTGCCAGCAGCAGGGTGAGTAGTCACTCCCCTGCCGGCTTATAGCCGCCGGCATAGGAGGCTAAGCCTCCCTAAACCGCACCTGGTGTGGTGGTATGATGCTGCCACCTTCTCCATGGGGTTTAGAATACTAGTCCTGTGCTGGCAGACCCTAGGCTGAAGACATTCTTCTTCAGCCTAGGATGGCGCCGGTACTGAAACGATGTTTCTCCTTTGTTGAGAGGGGGCTCAAATCTCCCGGGCCCTCCTAACACTATTTCGGCAGACCCTAGGTTAAAGAATAGACATTCTTCTGCCGCCTAGGATGGCGCCGATACTGAAACAGAGTTTCTCCCTTGTGTAGGGGGGCGGCAACATTGCCGCCGCCTTCTACACTTTATACAGGACCCTTTCCCTGCCCCTCTCTGTCCTTTTAGCTATGGCAGTTGTCCCGCAATCTCACTGCTTGCCGGTGGGTTGCGAGGCCCGCCGGCCTCCTACTTAGCAGCTGTTTAGTCACTCAGCTTTCCCTTATGGACAAGGATCCGGGAAGGTTGTGCCGGCCATGACGGTTGCCGGTGGAAGACCTTTCTGTCACCGAGGTTCTTCAGTCCTCCCTTGGACTGCCGTCCACAAGTCCTGTAAACGGGGGTACTAACCTGACCGGCAGCATACCGGCCGGGCCGGCGCTGACAGGTACTTACTCAGTCGGCGGCATGCCGACTGTACCAGTGCCGCCGGGTAATAACCAGCCGGCCATATGCCGGCAACGGTACTTGTGGTTGCATGGAAGCCTGAATGATGTATTCTCCCCTAACATTGGAACCTTCTTTCTGGGGTAAGGCAGTAAGTTATATACTTACATCCTTATTTAGTGTAAACATGCATAGTAATAAGGCAGTCCTTCGCTCCATGCTTTCTCTCTCTCTATCAGCTAGTATGCCGGCCGGACTGTGCCGTCAGGGACTAGCTATGCCGGCTATATGCCGGCTGAACTACAGTATATGATTATACAGTAGTCAGTATATTTGCAGTAAGAGTATATATTGCAGATAGAAATCTATTGTATATATTATACAGTAGTTCATTTCCAACATATCTTGTGTATCCTTGCCCAGTCTTTTGCTGAGACCAATCCTATAATGAAAGAATAGAATTCCTTCAATACTCTGATTATAATCAGTTTACAGTTTACCCTACAATATTAAATAATTTAGAAGGGCCAGTGGTAGTACACTTTCTATCCTTAAAGGTTAGAGCCCTTATCTTTGAGCTTCCGTGATCAGGAAACTCTATGGTTTTAATATTGGAAGGGAAGGTCACAGCAACTGGCTGAGGGGATCCACAGGTATGTGTCTTTTCTATTTCTAGTCCAGTCGGTGGTATGCCGTCTGGACCCGGCTGCCAGGTGCTAGCCATATCGGCAACACGCCGGCTAAACTGCAGTATATGATTATACAATAGCCAGTATATTTGCTATATACAGTAGTATATACTGCAAACAGAAAACTATAGTATTAGTATACAATAGTTGATTTTTAACACATCCTGTGTACCCTTATACAGGCTTTTGCTGAAACCTAATCTATATTGAAAGGATAGAATTCCTTCAATACTCTGATTAGTAATCGGTTAATACTTACACCACAATATTAATAATTAGAAGGGTCAGTGGCAGTGTACACTTCTATCCTTAGAGGCTAGAACCCTTCTCTTTTGAGTTGCCTTGATAAAGGAAACCCTTTATTTTTAATATTGGGGGGAGGTTACAGCAATTGGCTGCGGGGGGGGGGGGGGGATACACAAGCATGTGTCTTTCCATATCCCTTTCTAGCTTACTATCCTAAGCTATGATAATAAAAATATGATTAATTGCATATTTGTTTATCACGTGAGATAAACAATCGTATACTCATTTTGTTTTCCTTTCTTTACAGGAGGAACCCTAGATGAAATGCGATGCAGTCTTCTGCAATCTTAGGAGTAAGTACTTTTATGGCCATAAAGCATGCAGGTCTCATGCCCCCTGCAATATTGTTACCGAATCCCTGCAATATTGGGACCCCCAAGTCTGCAATATCTGCCGGACCTTAGTGTCCGAAGGTTTTGATGACCCTAAGTCAATGGAGTCTAGGGATGCGCCACGTAAAAACTACGCAAATTGGTAAGAGGGTTCCAGTAGAACTCTCCGGGACCATACCTACGTAACGATAGAATGCGTAGCTTATTGTTTCCGAAAGCGAGTAGTGAAACGGTGGTGCCCCAAGCACGACTCGCATCTTCCTGCGTCCAGATTGCCATCGAGACGAAGGGCAGGAAGGCACCTCTGGAAGAAGATGATGATATCGTGTCGGAATTCCTTCCGTCTGGACCGGCTCTGGAGCCGTTACCTTCGACGTCTTCACCTTCTACCCCTCTATTAGACAAAATGAGCCAGACGCTGGCCCATCTCACGGGTCTAATGGAGAACATTCGCAAATGAGGCGAAACAAAGGAGGCGAAATTCAAGAGAGAGGTCCGTGGAGCTCCACTCATCGCCTCCCGATGGTCATTCAAGCGACCCAGAGACCAAGACCTTCCGACATGCTCCAAAACCAATCCCTGGAGGTATGCGGATCTTATGCCGATTCTGGACGGGAAACTCTACATCTCAGAGAAGATGGGGGCTGTTCCTTTAGACAAAATCCAGTTTTGGCCAAGTTTTAACACTTTCCCTGATTGCTTCATTCAACTGAAGCATGAACCAACGTCAGAAAAAGAGATGGAACCGAAGGAAGTCATGGTTTTCGACCACGATAAGGCACAGGCTCTCTTGTCAAGTAGCCTGCGAAAGGCGGGTTACTCGATGTCGAAAGTGTCTACCTTGAGCAAGAAACACCCTACCTTTCTTGCTTCCGCTTCAATAGCATTCCCCTTTACGTGGAAGGCATTTAAATCTGTTGCCAAGGCAGTAGAGGCAGGCAAACCATGCCCTGCGCTTGAGGAGTGCAGGCCTCTGTCACTAGCCTTGCCCATGCAGGAGAAGGATTGGAAGGAAGTCCACATAGCCTTCTCAGTAGGGAAACTGGACGCGGACATCGCTGGACGACAGTTTAACGAGAATCTCCCTAAACTTTCTGAGTTTCTTTTGTGCAAGGAACAAGAGACAAAGGAGAGACTTGCAGCCTCCTTATCCCTACAAAACTGCATAGAGATGTGTGCAGCCTAACGAAGTACCCCAGACACGCTTATGGTCCTGACCAAAATGCATATGGCCACCTTAGTAAAAGACCTGTATGCCTTTATGAAGGCTAGGGGAGCCTGTAGAAAGTTTGTGTTTGCTGCTGCAACAGTGTAACATGAACCCAGTAAGCTGATATCTTCCAACATCTGGGGCAAAGACCTCTTTCCTAATGAAGTAGTCAAAGAGGTAGTCGAGAAAACCACCACGGAGAATAGGAACCTTCTCCAAGAGTGGGGCATCTCTTCAAAGAGGAATTCTTCCCCGGATGTGGGTCCCCAACCTAAAAGGAAGACAAAGAAGTCTAGACTTTTTACTCGGTCTGCTCAACAACATCCCACAGTTTCTATGACCGCGGTGCCCTAGGTAGGTGATCGAGGAGGCAAACCCTCTGATCAATCGAAGCAAGGAGACGCTTCTTGTAGGAGGGAGGCTCCAATAGGATCGTTGGACCTTCGATCCTTGGGCCCAAGGCCTAATTAAGAATGGACTAGGATGGAAACTAGACATGTTTCCACAATTATTTCCTCAACTCTTCCAACACTCCAACCCCGTATTAGAAGGTATACCCTATAACTCTGGAGCATACAGGTTATAAGGGAAGCAAAGTCCATCTTTTTCCAGGGAAGGCTGTTTTGTGTTCCCAAGAAGGACTCAAGAAAACTCAGAGTCATTCTGGACTTGTTGCCACTCAACAAGTTCATGAGAAACAGCAAGTTCAGGATGTTAATCCTTCTACACATAAGGACCCTATTACAAAAAGGGGCGTTCACAGTCTCGATAGACCTGACAAATGCCCTTTGGCATCTCCTAGTCAGTCGCCCCCTCTCCTCCTACCTAGGATTCAAGTTGCAGAAGATAAAGTATGTTCTAAGAGCCATACTCTTCAGACTAAACATAGTCCCAAGTATCTTCGCGAAATTGGCAGACACAGTCGTGCAATAACTACACCTAGAAACTGTTCAGGTAATAAAGTACCTGGACGACTGGCTGGTGCGGGCAGCATCCGAAGCGGCTGGTCTGCAAGCATCCAAAGAAGTTACCCAGTTCCTGGAACCTCTGGGATGCAAAATAAACTTCAAGAAGTCTCGACTCTCTCCAGCTCAAATGTTTCAATGGCTGGAAAACCAATGGAACCTGAGGTCACAATGTCTCTCCTTTCCCTTAGGGAAGAAGAAGGAGATCACAGGGTCGGTCAAGAGACTACTGTAATCCGACAAGATTTCAAGACGCTAACAGGAAAGAGTACTGAACTCTCTCCAGTTCGCAGCAGTGACAGACCCAGTGCTAAGCGCACAGCTGAAAGATGCGTCAGGTGTCTGGAGAAGATACGCATCAAACTCTCGAAGAGATCTAAAATGACCGATATCGGCCTTACTTTGATCATTTCTCAACCCATGATCGAAAGCCAAGAGCCTAATGAGGACTTTGCCCTTGCAACCACCTCTACCATCGAAGATCATCCGCACAGATGCCTCGTCGGAAGAATGGGGATTTCACTCCAATCAAAGGAAAGTCCAAGGGACTTGTTCATCTCTGTTCAAGGCCCTTCTCATCTACATTTTGGAAGCCATGGCAGTCCTGTTGACGTTGGGAAAACTCTCTCCACGCAGATCAGCCCTCATCAGGCTGATCTTGGACAGCGAAGTGATAGTTAGATGTCTGAGCCGTCAAGGCTTGAGATCATCCCACACAATCCAGGTGTTATTAACCATCCCTTGCCTAAAGAGATGGCACCTATCAGCAGTTCACTTACAAATGATCCGCAATGTGACAGCGGATGCTCTACTCAGGCTCAAGCCGATAATGTCAGAACGGAACAAGTCCCAGAACTGCAGATCAACCTTTTTGTGACGAGCGTCATCAAGAAACTACCTCGATATGTAGCCCCATACGAGGACCCTATAGAGGAGATAACGGACCCCATGTCCCTAGTTTGGAACGGATGGACCCGGAAATTCCTGTTCCTTCCATCCGATCTCCTACTGAAGGTCCTCAACACGCTGAGATCCTTCAGAGGAACGAAAGCTTTAGTGGCTCCCAAATAGCCCAAGAGCAACTGGTTCCCTCTAGTGAGGGAACTGAGGCTGAGGATGGCCCTTCATACTATATACACATGACATGTGTTTTGGCCTAGAAAACAAGCTTGTTGTATATGCAGATGATGCTACTCTCTTTGCATCAATTCCATCCCCTGAATGTAGATCTGGGGTTGGTGAATCCCTTAATAGAGCTTTAGCTAAAATTAGTGCATGGTGCAAATTATGGAGTATGAAGTTGAATCCTAACAAAACTCAAAGTATGATTGTAAGTAGGTCAAGGACGGTGGCTCCTCAACTTCCGGATCTCAGTATTGATAATGTTTCTTTAAATTTGTATGACTTAAAATTTTAGGTGTGATTATCGACAGCAAATTTACTTTGGAGAAACACATTAGGTCTGTGTCTTCTTCAATTGCACAAAAGATTGGCTTATTGAGAGTCTTACAAGATTTTTGGTGATCAATCTATTCTGAAGAATTGTTTCAATTCTTTCATTCTACCTTGTTTTGAGGGAGTATTGTTGTCCTGTCTGGTATTCAGCTGCTGATTCTCATCTTAATTTGTTGGACAGAAACTTACAGTCTATTAAATTTCTTATTCCTGATCTAGATATTAATCTTTGGCACCGTCGTTCAATTAGTTCATTATGCATGTTGCATAAGATTTTTCATAACTCTGACCATCCTTTACATTCAGATCTCCCTGGACAATTCTATCCTGTTCGTAATACTAGGCAGGCAGTTAATTCTAATAGCCAGGCCTTCTCCATCATGAGACTCAATACTACACAATATTCTTGAAGTTTTATTCCAGCTGTTACCAAGTTGTGGAATGATCTTCCTAATCGGGTAGTTGAATCAGTAGAACTTCAAAAGTTCAAAGTTGGAGCAAATGTTTTTATGTTGACCATGCTGACATGAGCCTTTTTATTGTTTATATATGACATATCTGTTTTTGACGGTGTTAATAGTTTATATAGGACATATCTGTTTGTTCCGTAACTGACATACAAACCACGCTATTTAATAGGGGTTATTACTTTTGGCGTAGCTGAAATGACGAGCCATTAGAATTTTAACAAGGGTTTACTACCCCACCGCTAGTTAGCTGGGGGTAGGGAGGGTAGCTTGCTACCCCCCTCCCCCCTCACACACACACCTCTGCTTGAGCTCACTTTGCTCTCGGCTCGGGTGGTAGTCGGACGTGCCCGCTTTCACCCTCGCCTTTCTGACAGCCATTAATACTTTTTGCTTTTTCTTTTACAGGTGTGTTTGAAGTTGGCCTCTGCTATCATGCGAAAGTGTCCTGGATTACCCAACCGCCCTTGTGCTACGTTTATGTCGGCGGTCGATACAGACCATCACACCCTTTGTCCTTATTGTAGGGGCCAACGGTGTGATAGAACTAATAAGTGTGGTGAGTGTAGGGAGTGGTCTACCTCCCAGTGGGAGAGGTTTTCTCGGCGACGGAAGAAGAAGTCCAAGTGGGATATTTCTCCTTCGAAGGTTTCTTTGAAAGGAGTAAATCTCAAGGACTCTTCTTCCGTTGCCCAAACCTCCTCCGAAGCTCCAGCTCGATCGGTCTCTTCCGAGAAACTGTCGTGTGGTAGCGTAGGCCATAGTTCTGTTGCCCGAACTCGGGGTTCGGGAGAGGGAGTTGCCTCCCATAGCGAGGCTGCTCCTCCTCTGACCCTGGGGGAGGATTTGAATATTGATTTATGTACTAATGATTTGTTTCAGCTTTGGTCTTCCTTGGGGTTTGAGGGTTTGCCCTCCAAGGAAACCTTGTTTTACATGATCCGGTTGGGGGCCGCTGTCAAACAATCGCTGACTTTGGCAGAGGTTGATCCTCTGTCTATCGTCGACGTTGTGGTGGCAGAGGCTTCCGATGCGGTATCTCCGACCTCTGCACCTGATCAACCTGCTGTAGCTGAAGGCTTAGTTTCTCCCTCTGCTCATCCTTAGAGGGAGGAACTAAGTCCAACAGTCTCTCCTGCTGGTGATTCTCCCCCTCGGGGGAGTTCACTCACAGAGACTCCTCATCGGAGGACTGCTGAGGGTCAGCTTGCTGACGGTCAGCTTGCTGACCCCACGGCCCCCAGAGGGTGCATACGGCGTAAAGCTCGCCTTCCTCTTCGCCGGAGAGGCCTTCCTTCACCTCACAAGGGTGTGAGGAGGCACCTCTTTGGTTCATCGTCTCCGCCGCAGAGGAGCCTCGCCATCGTTCTCCGACTCTCCCAGCTACAACCCTGGACCTCTCTGCGGATCGTTCGCGATCCCCTTTGGTGGAAGGTTGTCCTTTCAAAGGACACGTCGACCTTCCACCCATCAGACCTGCTGACCTGCCGTTGCCGTTTCTGGGTGCTGATGCGCTGTGGGCGCTGATACATCCTGTTGTGAGACAGGCAACGGTCCCTTCGGGGCAACAAGGGTGTATGCGCAAGTTGGCACATACGTTCCTTACGCGCCAGTGCTCACTTGCGCGCAAGCGCTCTCCTGCACGCATGCGCTCATCTACTGGCGACGATGCTCCTGCTAAAGCGCGCTAGTGCTCGCCTGTGCGTCAGGCTCACCTGCACGCCAGCGCTCTCCTGATCGCTAGCGTGCTACTGCACGCCATAGTTCTCCTGCGCGCCAACGATCTCCTGCGCGCCCACGATATTCTGTTCTGGGCGCAGTAGGGAAGTTGAATACTTCCCCTGCTCGTCAGTGCTCGCCAACGCTCCGTCGATCTCCAACTGCGCGCCATCCCTTGCCAGCACGCCTTCGCGCGCAGTCTCCCACTCGCGCCCACGAGGATGCGCGCCCACGCCCATCTCCCCAGCCTGATGTGCGTACTCACGCGTGCCCGCTCGCAAGAGATGTCTCTCCTGCGCGCACGCCCAACGGTATCATCGCCCGCACGGGCTCTTCAGCCTGACCCTGCGCGCATGCGAACATTCACCCTCGCGCGCGTTTGCGCGCGCGACCTTCCTTCTGCGCACCCTCTGCTGTCTGCGGCTCGCGCTCCTACGCACACCCTCGCCATCGCCCTCGCACGCGCCAACAGTCTCCCGCGCGCGACCCAGGGTATTCCTCATTGCGCGAGCGCCAGCGCGATCGCCAATACCCCCCGACGCACGAGGCTGCCGGACAACGCACGGCAAGGTCGTCATCGTTGCATTCCCCCCCCATCTGCAAGCGCAGAACAGCGCGCTCACCGGCAGGGGGGAAAGTTCCAGAAAGGTCCAGGGACATTTCTTCTCCATCTTCCTCTTCTTTTCAGGCGAACCCCCCTTTGGTAACTCCTCCCAGGAATCGGTCGATCCCTTTCTCTCCAGAGGGAGTATCTGACAGCACAGCCGTCAGTCAGCAGCCTTGGTTTGGGACACTGGTCAGAGCGGTCATGCAGGCATTTAAGCCTGTTCTCTCTGACCTGGGCCACAAATCTTTGGCAGCTTCTACTCCCCTGAAGAGGAAAAGAGGAGTTTCAAACGTGGTAACTTCTCCGAGGGCAAAGCTGACTCCTCGTAAGTCCTTGAGGCAACGAGGGCAAAGCTGACTCCTCGTAAGTCCTTGAGGCAGGCCTTTTCACCCCCCCAGACTTTTTCTCCCTCCCCTTCAGACGAAGACTTCCCGTCCTCAGGGGAGTCACGTGAGGTGAGGCGTTCCCCATCGCACCAATGAGGGAATCCCCACCTCGCGCTGGAAAGTCTTCTCGGGTAGGGGTAGAGAAGAGCCTACCACCGTCGTTGCTGGAGTCTTGCATCCCTCCCAGGAGGGATTCGAAGGACTCCAAGACTGTACAAAAATCTTCATCAAGGCTTAGACCGGAGCCAGCCTGTCACTCGGAGAACGTCCGCGAGTCCCCCCAAGAAGAGCCTTTGGGGACAGGAGACTTTGCTGCTAATCCTTCAGGAGAAGAGGTGCAGGAGTCAGAACACGTGTTCTGGCAGGTTCTGACCCTTATGAGGAATCTCAATGGGTTTGCTGACCCAGAGATTCCTCCTTGTGAGGGCAAAGACACGGTCTTGGACCGAGTCTTTGGGACTCAAAAACCCTTGAAGGCCTGTGTGGCTTTGCCCTGGTTTCAAGGGGTCAAGAGTGCCAGAGACAAGATCGAAGTCCAGCTCTCCGAGCTTGCCTCCTCCAGCCGATCCAGCGCCGGCAACAAGCTCCTCCCACCTCCTCGTGTCCAACAGAGGAGGTACTTCGACATCGTAGAGGAGACTTGTTTGGCTCTCCCCCTTCACCATTCATTGGAAGAGCTTACCAGGGGAGTCCCTCTTGAGAGACTCTCCAACTGGCAGGTCTCGTTCTTGGCAATGGAGATCCTTAGCCAGGAGAAGGTGGCGAAGTGTGCCATGCAGGCCACTTTGTGGCTGGATATCTGGCTAGGGACCTTAGGTATCCTGATACGTTCGGAGACCTTTTTACTCTCGGGCACTCGCACGATCGAGTTTCTAGCCCTCCAAGTCTCGAACTTGTGGGCTAACACCATCTTGAAACGTCGAGATGCGGTGTCTGAGAGGTTCCATCAAAAGGTCCCTAATACCGAGGTCAGCAGGCTCTGGCATTCTTCCGTTATGGGAAAGAACTTGTTTGAGCCTAGGGACATGGAGCAGGCCGCTGAGAGGTGGAGGAAGTCCAACCAGGACTCTCTCCTACATAGGGCTCTGACATCGAAGCCCTATAAACTGGCAGCGGCAGCGAAGATGGTGGTGTCTAAGCCCTTTCCTGTCAAGGACAAGAAAGGCAAAAAGTCCTACAGGGGAGGAAAGAATCCTAGAGGGAGCGGCCGAGGCCGCAAACGCTAGGATTGGCAATCTCCCTGCATGTCCACCAGTGGGGGAATGCCTACAAAGTTGCGCGAACAGGTGGCAGCAACTCGGGGCCGATTCCTGGACGATTTCCGTAATCAGTCAGGGATGTCGCGTCCCGTTCACAACATCTCTACCTCCCCTGATGGCGGATCCAGTGTCGTTGAGCTCCCTTGCCATGGGATCAGCAAGGGGGCAAGGCCTTCGGGCAGAAGTCCAGACCATGTTGAAGAAGGGCGCTCTCCAAGAGGTCCTCGACGGGTCTCCAGGCTTCTTCAGTCGACTCTTTCTTGTAAAAAAGGCGTCTGGAGGCTGGAGACCAGTCATCGACCTCTCGGCTCCGAACAAGTTTGTCAAGCAAACTCCGTTCAGCTATTTAATCAAACTTGCCCGCCAGCCCTATCCCCCTTGAAGTCCTACCTCTAAGCAAAGTGAGCTCAAGCACAGGTGTGTGTGAGGGTGGGGGTTAGCAAGCTACCCCCCCCCCTAACTAGCGGTTGGGTTGTAAACCCTCGTTAAAATTCTAATGGCTCGTCATTTCAGCTATGCTGAAAGTAATAACCCCTATTAAATAGCTAAGGTTTGTATAGTTAGGAAAAATACAAATTATCTACGAATTTGTCATTTTGACGCTGTTACTGTTTATAGAATGATATATTGTTAATTTATTCTCATAATTCATTTATTCCCTTATTTCCTTTCCTCACTGGGCTATTTTTCCCTGTTGGAGCCGTTGGGCTTATAGCATCTTGCTTTTCCAACTAGGGTTGTAGCTTGGCTAGTAATAATAATAATAATAATAATAATAATAATAATAATATAATAATAATAATAATAATAATAATACCAAACCCAGCACTATCTCAAAAGGTTCAGAAGTTAACTGTCTTCAATTCATCACAGAGAACCCAAAACCTTCATTTCATGATGTTCTCGCCCTAGCGGTTAAGAAAAGATTTGGGATCTCAGAAGGCAATATAAACTTCCTAGAAGAATACAAGTTTAAGTCAACTAGAAGGCAATATGAATCGTCTTGGAAAAAGTGGGTTGCTTTTGTTAAAGCAAAAGGACCGAAAGAAATTTCAATAGACTTCTGTCTGTCCTTCTTTATCCACCTTCATAATCAAGGTCTGGCAGCTAACACGATAAGTATGTGTAAGTCAGCCTTGACCAGACCTCTTTTATATGCCTTTCAGGTGGATCTGATGAACGAAATCTTTAACAAGATCCCAAAGGCATGCGCTGCAGCTCCTCTAAAGCCCATCTCATGGTCTTCGGACAAGGTCCTACATTATGCTTCATCTGTGAACAATGAAGCTTGGTCTCTCAAGGATCTAACCCAGAAGGTTATTTCCCTGTTCCCGATAGCCTCAGGGGCTAGAGTTAGTGAAATAGTAGCCATATCAAGAAATGAGGGCCACATTCAGTTCACAGAAGTGGGAGAACTGAATCTCTTTCCTGATTCAGCTTTTCTCGCCAAGAACGAGCTACCCACTAAAAGATGGGGTCCTTGGAGAATCTACCCTCTGAAGGAAGATGTCTCTCTATGTCCAGTAGAGTGTCTAAAGGTCTATCTTCGTAGAACTTCAGACTTTAGGGGCGGACAGCTCTTCAAAGGAGAAACTTCAGGATCTAACTTATCCCTAAAACAACTGAGGGCGAAGCTCACCTACTTCCTTCGCAGAGCGAATCCTGACCGTACACCTGCAGGTTATGATCCGAGGAAATTGCTTCATCACTGAACTTTTTTCAGTACTGTATATGGACTTTGAGCGTCTTCGCTCATATACTGGATGGAGATCATCCAGAGTGTTCTACAAACACTACGCTATGCAAGTCCATGAACTGAAGTATTATATGGTGGTGGCAGGTAGTGTATTAAAACCTGTCGTCTAGTGCTGCGTGAACAGTTAATTGATTGAGACTGTCAATTAGGGTGAAAAGGGTGTTGACACTTCCAGTGTAATACCTTTTAAGTTTGTGTCACCATGGTGACACTAAGACTGTTCAAAATCTCAGGTGTGGAATTATACAGATAACACTTGTGCCGTGTGTACGTAGTACACAGTGTTGATAGTATACAACATTTACACAATTTATATTCAGAAAATTTATAAAAAATTTCAGTTTTAGAGTGGCACTCATCATTTCTTCCTGAAAAATATTTTCTGTATACATTGCACGTATAATTCCTTTAACATGTTACATTCGTTTCACTCATTATTCCATTTAGTCCTTTATTTTAAACATAAAACTTACCCGCTGGTTATATAAGAATGGCTATATTCCCTTGGACACTCCGCAGAAATTCAAAATCTCGTGGCAATCGCAGATATGCCAGGTGTACACTAGCGCCCTGGCGGTAGACAGGCTGAACTATTCCAACCACTTCAGACCTTCCCTGCGCTCTTGCGAGCAAGAATTGTTGGAATTCACTCGTGATTAACCTGGGTTTTAGAAGTATTTTGGTGATGTACATTCCAATTTTCGGGTTCTGGCATTCGCTTATTTGTTTGTTTGATCTGTGATCACGTATTTATAACTTAAAAGGTAGGATTAGAAATTTTTCAACCTATTTTAAACCTAACGAAAGCAAATGGCGAGATGTAAACATCTAGCCCATTGATGACGTCACAGTCTTATGATGTAAGCTAAAAGTCTGACGCCGTTTTACAAAGAATGATAAGTGAATACTTTGTTACGAAATATGAAGTTAAAGGATTTTAAAAAATTTTTGTCCTTTTCAAAGGTTTTCTTTGGATAATCTTTTATCTGTTTTCAAAGAGTAACTAGCGTTCAGTTTATTTATGTTACGCAGTTGTCATTCTATTGTTACGATATTACGATTTCTCTTTGCAGCGATTTTTATGAATAGTACATTCTTCTTACAAACTTGAGTTTTTAAGTTGTACTATATAAAAGGAACATTTTATTTTGCAATTAATTGGTCCTGTCAGTATTTTTCTTTAGCCAAAGATTAAAGGAAGTTACAGTTCAGTTAATGTATATACGACGTAGTATTCTTTACAATCGATGTAGCTCTGGATTCTGTGTATCGTTGTTTACTTGTTGGTTTTTGGAATACAAACTTTGTTCGTATATCAATTGTAGATGTTCCAATGGTTATGGCTGATAATTCGCCTTTTATTGGAACCCCTTAATATAAAGGTTTGTTTTGATTTATAGAGATATTCTTTTCTTATATCTATAAAGGTAATATTTAATATTTTGTTGCATTTATATGGGATTCAGTGACTTATGCATTCCCATTCAAACCATTGACAGAATAGTAAGTCTCTCTCTATGGGGGTCATTTTGTTTGAGAGCGTGTATACTTTGGTTTTAAATAATTGTGAAAATATCATTTTTACCAAAGAGTAAAATGAAAATTTTTAGTGCTAAATTAGTGCAGTGAAATTTTAAATATTAAACTTAGCCGGTGAATATACGTCTCCGACGGTCGACAGATTCTAAAAACTCCGAGCGATCGCCATGATGGTTGCTGGGTGTGACCACCAGCGCCGACTATCAGCCAGATACCGCATATATTTCCCCAGGAATTCAGTTCTTCTCTGTCGGTGGTAATGACAGTATTGGTTCCGCACGCGCTTAACCTCAAAGTTTCTACTGATTGGTGAAGTACTTGTTCATGGTTTTATTGCTTTCGTTGTGTTGGTTTATCTTCGATAAAACTCTTGAATTACTTTTTTGATTATTGTTGCTGAACTTGGCTTTATTTTTGGACTTTCTTTGAAATTTTCACAATGGCTGACCCTTCTCCTGTCTATAGTAAATGTGCGAAAGACTGTAATAAACGTCTTCCTAAAGCTTCCATCGATCCTCATTCTATTAGTGTTAATTGCTGGGGTAAATCTTGTCAATTAGGGGATCGATGTGAGGAATGTATTGTTTTGTCTGAATTCGAGTGGTTGGAGTATGATAAATATACTCGGAAACTCGAAAGAGATAGGGTTAGAAGAAGCTCTTCTAAATCTCAAGAATTTTCCTCTTCCCATGCCCCTGAACCTAATCCTCCTCCTGTAGTGATAGTTTCAGAACCCCCTATTGCCACCAATGAACCTTCTATGCAAGATATGTTAATGGCCATTCAAGCGTTGGGTGAGAAGGTCGAATCGTTGGCCTCGGACAGGAATCAACTTATGTCCGACGTTAAGATTTTAAAGGGTCAAAGTGATAAAGTGAAAAGTGCAACAAATGTGTTTAGTGTTTTGCCGGAGGATTCGTCTGTTCGTGCTTGTCGCTTGCCTAGTCCGAGACCTCTTTCAGGCTCCCCTACCCCTGGGAGAAGGAATGTCGTAGGACCTAAGGGAGCGAGAGGTGTTAACCAACGAACAGACGTTCCCTCAAAGGTATCAGACGTTGTTCTTCAAGCACGTCCTTACCATAAGACAGGAGAGACGAAGTTCTCCTCGTCTTCCGATGATTCGTCTCTTAAAAAACCTTGGCGTAAGGTTTCGAGACCGTTGAAGCGCAAGTCAGTCCCTTCAGGACAGGTCCAACGTCCTGGCTGTAGTCATTGGGACAGCCCCGACCGTATTTGGTCATCGGAGGATTACTCTCCTGTTAAGCGCAAACGTGACGTTGAGTTCGAGGGTCCTGTTCAGTGCGATGACATGCATGCACAGATGTTACCGACGTCACGATCTGTTTCGAGTTCTGTTGACCCTAAGTTAAGCGTCTTACAAGATATGCAGTTAAAACTTTCCTCCTTAATGGAAGTTTACGAGCATGTTCCTGTGCGTAAGGAACCTTTACTTGTGGTTTGTCACGGTACCGGCAAGCGTGATTCAGGTCTTCAACCTCCTAAGCGAGATTTGTCTCGTCGCTCTGACGTTATCCCTAATGTCAGCTTTGCGGTTAAACGTGATTCAGAACGTGTTTCCCGTCAGTCACGTCAGTCACGAGACTTTGAACTTCAGTTTCCGCAGTCACAACGTGACGTTGAGCTGCAGTCGCCGCAGCCCCGACGTGACGTTCATCGGCCGACTCCGTTGACCCGACGTGACGTCGAACGACAGTCGCCGCAGTCTCGTTTTGACATTCAACATCAGTCTCCTCTGTCCCTTCGTGGCGTAGACCATCAGTCTTTGCAGTCTCGACGTGACATCGTCCCCTCGACTTTTTCTGCGGTTCATTTACAAGTTGATGTAGCCTGTCAGGCTTTGCCGTCTCGTCATTCTGATTTTTCTCCGTGTTGCAAGACTTTACCTTTGTCAGATGACGTTCCTTACGAAGAAGTTGATGATCCCCTTTCAGCTAATGTTCCTTTGGGGATTCAATCAGAAGGGGAGGAGCCTAGGGTTGTCCAGCAATCCCTTGACTTTAAATAGATTATGAATATCTTTAGGGATGTTTTTCCCAATCATTTTGTTACTGCGGCTCCACGTTCGCCGCCGTCTGAATTTACTTTAGGCATGACTTCATCGACTCCGTCGTTTACGAAGTTGCTTCTCTCTCGCTCTTCTAAGAGAGCCATGCGTTTGTTGGGAGACTGGTTAGTAACCAGAAGAAGTTTAGGAAAGTCTTCCTTTGCCTTTCCCCCTTTTAAATTGGCCTCTTGTGCGAGCGTCTGGTATGACACAGGAGAAGTTCTCGGCTTGGGAGTTCCTGCCTCTGCCCAGGGAGACTTCTCAAGCCTTGTAGACTCTTCTCGTCGTCTAGCCATGAGACGCTCGAAGATTTTCTGGTCTTCCACAGAGCTGGATCATCTCCTTAAAGGAATTTTTCGTGCCTTCGAGGTTTTTAATTTTTTGGATTGGTCCCTGGGAGCCTTAAGTAAGAAGGTCTCTTCATCGGACAATGATGTTACTATTCAAATAAGGTCTTGCATGGACAAGGCCATAAGGGATGGCTCCAATGAACTGGCGGCTATGTTCACAGCAGGAGTTCTTAAGAAAAGAGAAGCCTTGTGTTCTTTTCTTTCTGTAGGGGTTACTCCCTGTCAGAAGTCGGAAATCTTTTTGCTCCCTTATCGTCTACTCTGTTCCCTCAACATCTTATTAAAGATATCGCGGCATCTCTTGCTCTAAAGGACACGCACGATTTGGTAGCCAAGACTGCGCGCAAGGTTGTGCCTTCTTCTTCTCATGTCAACAAACCCAAGTTTGGCACGCCAGCTGCAAGCTTTATTCCGCCTTTTCGTGGCAGAGCCCCCAGCAGGGGAAAATTCTCGTTCAGATAACAAACGAGGTAAGAAAAGAGGATCCAGATCCTCACGTGGCAGAGTCTGACTGCCCATGGCTTCAGATAGCGGTAGGGGCCAGATTGACGAACTTCTGGCAGGCCTGGGAGAAGAGGGGTGCAGACCGGGAGTCAGTTTTGTTGCTGAAGGAGGGTTACAAAATTCCTTTTGTACGAAGACCTCCGCTACTGAAATTTCCGATAGACCTCTCTCCCAGGTATCGAGAGGAGACAAAGAGACAGGCTTTGAATCATCAAGTTTCTCTGTTGTTGGAAAAGGGGGGGGGGGGGGGGTGAAAGTCTCGGACCTTCAATCCCCAGGTTTTTACAACCGTCTCTTCCTGGTTCCGAAGAACACAGGAGGTTGGAGGCCAGTGCTAGATGTAAGTGCTCTCAATGTGTTTGTTGTAAAAACAAAATTCACGATGGAGACTACAAAATCTGTTTTAGCAGTGGTAAGAGAGGGCGACTGGATGGTCTCTCTCGACCTGCAGGATACATACTTCTACATTCCGATTCATCCAAACTCTCAACATTATCTGAGGTTTGTGTACAGGAAGGTGGTGTATCAGTTCCGAGCACTGTGCTTCGGCCTCAGCCCTGCTCCTCTTGTTTTTACAAGGCTCATGCGAAATGTAGCGAAGTTTCTACATTTGTCAGGGATCAGAGCCTCCCTTTAATTGGACGACTGGTTACTCAGGGCGTCGTCCCTTCATCGCTGTCTGGAGGACCTCAAATGGACTTTGGACCTGACCAAAGAGTTAGGTCTCCTAGTGAACGTGGAGAAGTCGCAACTGACTCCATCCCAGACTATTCTTTATTTGGGGATGGAGATACGGAGTCGAGTTTTTTTGGCTTTTCCGTCTATCACAAGGATGGAGCAAGCTCTGCTCAAAGTCCGTCACTTGCGAGAGAAAAGCAGTTGCTCTGTGAGAGTTTGGATGAGCCTCCTGGGAACTCTTTCGTCGCTGGAGCAGTTTATCTCTCTGGGGAGACTCAACCTTCGCCCTCTCCAGTTTCACCTAAACCACCATTGGAACAAGGAGAAGGGCTTAGAAACGATCTCAATTCCAATCTCCGATTCAGTCAAGACATGTCTAGCTTGGTGGGACAGCAACATCAGACTTCGGGAAGGTCTTTCTCTTGCGATCAAGAACCCAAACCATGTGTTGTTTTCAGACGCATCGGATTTGGGTTGGGGAGCGACACTGGACAATCTGGAATGCTCGGGTCTTTGGTCCGCAGACCAAAAGAGTCTTCACATAAACTGCAAAGAACTTTTAGCAGTCCATCTAGCTTTAAGGAGTTTCGAGAGTCTGGTTTGAAACAAAGTGGTGGAGGTGAATGCAGACAATACCACGGCCTTGGCATACATCTCGAAGAAAGGAGGCACTCACTCCCACTCCCTTTTCGTCACCACAAGGGACCTTCTCACTTGGTCAAAAGCTCAAAACATCTCTCTTTTGACGAGATTCGTGCAAGGGGAGATGAATATCTTAGCGGACTGCCTCAGCAGAAGAGGACAGGTTATTCCCACGGAGTGGACGCTACACAAGGATGTGTGCGAGAGACTATGGGTGACATGGGTTCAACCCACCATAGATCTCTTTGCCACTTCGCTGACAAAGAGGCTCCCGACTTATTGCTCTCCTGTTCCAGATCCAGAGGTGGCCCACATAGACGCTTTCCTGCTGGACTGGTCTCACCTAGACATCTATGCCTTCCCACCGTTCAAGATCCTAAAAAAGGTGCTTCAGAAGTTCGCCTCTCACGAAGGGACCAGGTTGACGTTGGTTGCTCCCCTCTGGCCCGCGAGAGAATGGTTCACAGAGGTACTTCTATGGCTAGTAGACATTCCAAGAAGTTTACCGTTACGGATGGATCTCCTGCGTCAGCTTCATGTAAAGAGATTTCATCAAAGTTTCCCCGCACTTCGTCTAACTGCCTTCAAACTATGGAAAGACTCTCTAGAGCTCGAGGGTTTTCGAAAGAGGCAACTAGAGCGATCGCGAGGGCTAGAAGATTCTCTACCATCAGGATATATCAATCTAAATGGGAGGTATTTAGAGACTGGTGCAAGTCCTCCTCTATTTCCTCTTCCAGTACCTCTGTAGCGCAGATTGCAGACTTAATGCTTTATCTGTGAAATGGTCGCTCCCTTTCTGCATCTACCATTAAAGGCTACAGAAGCATGTTAGCTTCAGTTTTTAGGCATAGAAATTTGGATCTATCTAATAACAAAGATCTTCAAGACCTTCTTAAGTCTTTCGAGACTTCCAAGGAGCGTCATATTTCTACTCCTGCTTGGAACTTGGACGTGGTCCTTCAGTTCCTTATTTCAGACAGGTTTGAACTGTTGAATTCAGCCTCCCTTAAGGATCTTACCCTCAAGACTCTTTTTTTTAGTGAGCTTGGCTTCTGCGAAAAGAGTTAGTGAGATACATGCTTTCAGCAAGAATATTGGCTTCTCCGCTAATGAAGCAGTATGCTCGCTTCAGCTTGGTTTTTTGGCCAAAAATGAACTTCGTCTCGTCCATGGCCTAAATCGTTTGAGCTTCCCAGTCTATCTGAGATTGTTGGGAATGAAGTTGAAAGAGTTCTGTGCCCAGTTAGAGCTCTTAAATTTTATTTAACTAGAACCAAACCGCTGCGAGGTAATTCAGAGGCTTGATGGTGCTCGGTTAAGAAGCCCTCTTTACCTATGTCGAAGAATGCGTTGTCTTATTTTATTAGACTGTTGATTAGAGAGGCTCACTCTCATTTAAGTGAGAAGGATCTAAATTTGCTTAAAGATAAGACTCATGAAGTTAGAGCGGTAGCAACTTCAGTAGCGTTCAAACAAAATAGATCCCTTAGAAGCATTATGGACGCGACCTTTTGGACGAACAAATCGGTGTTCGCTTCATATTATTTGAAAGATGTCCAGACTCTTTATGAGGACTGCTACACGTTGGGACCATTCGTAGCAGCGAGTGCAGTAATGGGTAAAGGTTCTACCACTATATTCCCTTAATCCCAATATCCTTTTATCTTCTCTTGAAATTTTCATCTTATTTTGGGTTGTATGTGGAGACTAAGAAGTCTTCCGCAATCTTCTGATTTGGCGGGTGGTCAAAATATTGTTTCTTGAGAGCGCCCAGATTAAGGGTATTGATGAGGTCCTGTTGTAGGGGTGTTCACCCTGATTATAACAGGTCCTGGGAGTCTTTCAGCATCCTGAGAGGATCGCTGGGCTTCGTAAGGATAGCGGACTGATGAGGCAGAGTAATCATCAGAGTCAGCTTCCTTATCAGGTACCTATACTTAAGTTTGTTTTTTGAATATTTGTCAAAAACTCTTGAGCATATACTCCTTTAATGTTTTAATACTGGTCTCTACCCTCCACCATGGGTGTGAATCAGCTACATATATATTCACCAGCTAAGTTTAATCTTTAAAAATTATATTTTCAATTTAAAATAAATTTTTTAATATACTTACCCGGTGAATATATATAATTAAAGGCCCTCCCTTCCTCCCCGATATAGACCCTACGGACTGAGAAGAACTGAATTCCTGGGGAAATATATGCGGTATCTGGCCGATAGTCGGCGCTGGTGGTCACACCCAGCAACCATCATGGCGATTGCTCTCGAGTTTTTGGAATCTGTCGACCGTCGGAGACGTAAGCTACATATATATTCACCGGGTAAGTATATTCAAAAATTTATTTTAAATTGAAAATATAATTTTATTCAATTCATTGGAGGGTGCTTCTGTTCGGACCTGTCGTTATCCTAGCCTTAGACCTCTTTCAAGCTCCCGGACCCAGGGAAGAAGTTAAGTTGAACGGCGAATTGAATCGAGAGGCGTAGCCTGGCGTTTACCATCTTGTAAGACCCGAACAGAAGTCCCCTCAAGCATTTTCTGTCGATCCCCAGAACGCTCACCCTCGCTTTAGGTAAAGCAAGGTAATAGTGTTTTCTAACATTAAGCGAGGACGCGCTTCTGGCTTGAAGCTGAAAACAAAATTAGAATCATTATGCGTGTGTTACGATTCATGCGGTGCAGACGTAGTGCTGCCGCTTCCACCAGATGGGTAGTCGTCTCCCGACAGTGGGGAGCGCTATGGAATCGACGAAGAAGGCAGGTTCGTGTTTGAAAATGCTGCATATGTGTCGCCTAAGATTGATCCTAATTGGTCTTTGCTGTTAGACATGAAACAGCAACTATCTTCGTTTATGCAGTCTTATCAGCCTACCGTTGGCAGTGCGGTTGGGTATCACGATTCCGGTTTTGACGTGGTCGCACAGGCGACCTAACTATTCCGGTGTTGACTCGTTGTCGCACAGGCGACCTTCCAGCCGCAATGTTCAGAGGTAGATGCATCGCTTCGAGTACCTGCATCTCAACGCCAGCCGACCACTCATAGTGCATAGTGTCAGTCTATCCAGGCGCGCCGACAATCGCCAGGCAGCAGAGCATGCTACCAAGCGACATAACAGACAGCAGAGCGGACCGAAGCGTCAACGGAGCCTCAGCGTCAGTGCAGACGCTTCGCTACCTTTAACAACAGACTTTGATGTCTACGTGACCATGACCGTCTAGCGTTGGGACATTGTTGCGCCAGGCGCTATATTAGGAAATAAATCTTGACTAGAAAGATATTATATTCTCGGACCAAGGCCTGCTGGGCTAATTCTTGGTTGGGAGAGCTAGAATTAAAACCTCTAAGCATTGAGGTCAGAATTCAGAATCCTAAAGAGTGGACTCCTAGGAATCAAGACTTCTCTTCCTGGGATAGAGTCTTGTAGGAGGAAGGGAGTGACTTTCAGAAACTCATGAGAGTTTTTCTTAAGAGTTTCCTTTTATTTTATACTTGCTGCTCCTCGTTCCGACTTCGGAGTTTTCGCTAGTTGCGTTGAAGGTGTCTCTATTTATTCGTTACTTTACGGCTGGAGCTTATTTATACAAGACAAGAATATGGTACTCAACTTTCCAGAAGAAGGCAAGGCTGAAGATTGCGACATAATGCTGAAAATAGCAAACACTGGGAAAAACACAACTGGCAGGATATGCTACGGATAAAGGAATGAAGCGCGCGGATGTGTCGTAAACCAAGAGGGCGGCCGTTTGTTTACATCGCTAGGTACCGTAACAGTAACGCAAGAGGAGAGTTTTGCAACGGCTCCTCCTGATACTTGCCACACTTCCCCCTCGAAGCATAAACACTATGTGGGGTGCAGATAGCTATGTGGCGTGTCAAGCATACGTTCCCTGTTATTATATGATATCCTAAAGGGAAACCTTATGTGTACTCGTGCCAGAAGTTAGAATTCTGTGAAACCTTTAGTTTAGTTCTCTGGGAATATCTACTATAGTCATATATACCCTCAGGAAGCTACTGAAGGAACCTTCCATCAGGACGTCATGGCTTGAGCCCAAAAATAGATTTTTCGCTTCTCTCAAAATCCGTTTATTATTTTTACTTGCCAGGCTACAACCCTACTTGAGAAAGCAAGATGGTTTAACCCAAAGGGCTCCTATAGGGAAAGATGGCTCAGTAAGGAAATAAGAAAATAAAAAAATTAGCATTAAATCATTCTCAGAAGAGTAACAGTGTAAAGAGACAGTGCTGATGGTCAGTGCAATAACGCGTCCTCAATGCAGCATAACGAACCTAACTGTAGAGGTTGGTGCTGTAGGGAGTGTATTAAGGCCTTAATGAGAATAGAGCGTAAGAGTATATCCCACCACGGGCAGATATTGTATGATTTAATGTATTATAGTTAAAAACGCTGTTGTTCAGTGACTCGTAAACATAGCACAGTGCACTGGAGGATGTGTTTGTTTGTGTCCGTCTTACTCCTAGCCCGACACCTCTTCCTTACTTCCCAACCCCTGGGAGAAGGAATGTCGAAAGGCTGAGGTATATCGCGGACCTTGTGCGCTAAACGTATATTCCACCAAGCGATCCTGTTGATGCAGTCCAAGACGTTCCCTCTCCGCTTTGGAATGATGAAGTAAAGCTGCTTTCTTCGCATATGATTGACGAACTATGACGTCACAACCATGTGACGTAGTCTCTTGAGAAGAGTGAAGTTTGAATGTCTTGAAGCAATCAGTTCGTCATCGCTATGGTATCACGGATCTTGTGACATTTTTCTGTGTAATAGGACGCAGTTCCCTGACGAGGATGGCGTTTTACGTTTTCCCTTTCTACTAGACTAGGAAGTTACTCGTCATGGACGCACGTGAACAGGACTTACCCTCGCAGCAGGTGTGTCGCGATGCTTAAGCTGGAAGCAATTGATCGTGTTTTCTTCCACGAGAGAAGCGGAAGTCAGACAAGTCGAATACAATCCCAGCTCTTCCTCTGGAATCTTGCTCACTTTCCGGGAAGAAAGAGTTTGTCCTCGTCGAAGGACGCAAAACCTAGACTTGGTAGTGACCAACCAGTACGTCCAAGACCTTTCAGGAGTTGTATGTTTCCTAATAACCTATCCTGCAGTAACTAATGTTCACCGGAGGTTTTCTTTTCGGAAGAAGGCGACGTGTCAGCACTGAAAATCGTGTAAGACACGTAGTTCATCGAGGGAAAAGGTGTTCAGTTTACTTCTGTTCACGCTTCTTCTCCTCCCCCAGATTGGGGGAATGTCTAGTACTTTCCTCTGGGGACTAGCGATTACTGTTGACGATATCTCGCTGCTTTAGATACGTTCAGGTCGCGCACAAGGCGCGCTGGAAATGTCATAAGGACTTTCCCAGGTCGCTCACAGGACTACGGTTGATGATCTCTCACAGCGATCGCTCACGCTTGAGTTGGTGCACACGGTGCCCCGCAAGTGTAGGTTTTGTCTGAGCTAAAAGAGGTCAATTTCATCTCTTTTTGGCGTTTACGATTCTCGGGGGGAAAAATTTCTCCTAAAAGAATCTTAAGACAACCGTAGACCAAGAAAATGGTCTTCCGATAGTATCAGACAGCGTAGTTCTCCGATGCTCAGCAACGCTTCCTTGCAGAGATCAGCTCGTGTTACGGGAAGCGTTAGAGCAGACGCATGTGGCAGTCTGGTCTCTCCCTTACGGCAGACGCAGATGCCAGTCTGGTCTCTCCCTCACGCAGATGCTGACGCTAGTTCTGGTCTCTCCCTCACGCAGACGCAGACGTCAGTCTGGTCGTATGCTGGACTCTGACAGTCAAAGTTGATCCTTTCAACCGCGGTCTGCGGGACACGTGACTACCACTCATGCGGACGCATGCTACACGCGGACAGCTCTTGGCAAACTGATCAATCTGAAATCCCAAGCAACCTAGACGCATGTGTCAGCCTGGGCATATGCTGGATAAGGTCAGTCAGGTTTTTTCCCGCGTCATGATAGACACACAGTTGCTTCTTTGCGGCACTGACCGGACGCGATGCTGTCGCCTCCTCGCGGCACGCTGTAGATTTGCAACAGGCGGGACGCACACAGAATGCTGTATCCACACGGCAAGGTGAACGCATACAGCACGCTGACACCTTACGGTAATGCAAACACATGCGGCAATCTGGTCGCATGCTAGACGCATACAGTCAAGTCTTTTTCTCACAGTAGTATAGACAGATTGTTGTCTCTCCTTCGCGTCTCTCTGGCCACGCAGCTAACGCTCCCTCTCGTCAAGCTTTTGGCTTAAAGTATGTTGAACACTCGCTGGTTACACGTGATCAGGTCTTAACATCACAGCATGAGGTTCACGTTGTTGATGCTTCTTTTCAACAAGCCTAGCTTCAATATCGGTTTCTTGCGACCGATCTGGACGCGTTTCGGGGGGCAGTATAGATCTTGACTCTCTCTCACGGCATGTTGAGCATATGCAGCATGCTGGAACCATACTGGACTCATGCTGGGCCCATGCTGGGTGCATGCTGGAAGCATCCCATCAGACCGTTTCCCCGTGTCAGGATCGCGAACGTCTTATTTTAAACCATCAAGCTTTAAGTCTGGCTGCCTCCAGTATTTTGGAAAACCCCTAAGATCTAGAGGGTTGTTCGAAGGAGGCAGCTGAAGCTATCGCTTGTACAAAGGAATTTTACCTCAAGGTTTTGCAGCCCAAATAGGAGGTTTTTTGGAGTGGTGTAGAGCTAAAGCAGTCTCTTCATTTAGTAACTCTAAAACACAAGTGGCCTATTTCTTCTTAGACCTTAGAAGAAAACACATTTTTTCCTTCTCGTCCATCAAGGGGTACAGGAGTATGCGGGCAGCTGTCTTCAGACGCAGGAGATTGGATCTATTATGATTGGATCTATCAAAGAAAGACCTTATAGATCTTCTCAGATCGTTTGAGGTGAATAAGAAGCGTCAGCAAGATTCGCCAGCCTGGAATTTAGCGGTTGTTTCTAGAATTCCGCGGTAGTGACAGATTCGAGCCTTTACACTCGGTTTCTTTTTTAAGATCTGACTTTGGAGACTTTTCTGAGTAAGTCTGGCAACAGTTGAGAGTCAGTGAAGTTCACTCTTTTAGCAAGAACATGGACTTCAGAAACGGGTAGCCATATGCGCCTTGCAACTTGAATTCTTGGTCATAAACAAACGTCCTTCTCATCCATGGCCTAAATCTTTCGAGATCACTATTCTCTCGAATATGGCTTGTGAAGAGTTGAGGAGAGTTTTTTGTCCGGTTAAAATGATGAAGTTTTATCAGGACAGGACTAAAGGAGTTAAGAGACTATTCAGAGGCCCTTTGGTGCGCAGTCAAGAAACCTGCGTTACCTATGTCTAAAACGAGAGCTGTGGGAGCTTCAGTAACGTTTAAGCAAAACTGTTCTCTGCAAAGCATCGTGCATACAGCCTTTTGAAGGGGTAATCCTGTATTCACCTTGCATTACTTATACCGTATCCAGTCTCTTTGTGAGGACAGCTACGTTTTGGGATCATTCGTAACAACGAGTGCAGTAGTAGGTGAAACATCCACCACTACATTTCCCTAAATTCCTAGTACCCCTGTTCTTCTCTTGGAACTTTTATGTATGTTTTTATGATTGTACGTGAAGATTGGTCGACAATCTTCCGCAATCTTTGATTTAGTCAGGTGGTCATTTTGTTCCTAGAGAGCGTCCGGAACAAGGGTATTAGTTGAGGTCCTGTCATGTTATAGGTTATTGAACCGTTTGACAGCTCCTAGAGATCTTCAGCCCCCTGGGTGGACTGCTGGATCTTGTAAGGATAGCAGACAGAATGAGACAGAGAACCATTGAAGTCAGCTTCCTTATCAGGTACGAACCTCTTAAGTGGTTATACAGTATTTAAGTCATAAGTGAATTTCCAATTATGTTGCTGTCTCTGACCTGCCACCAAGGGTGTCAATCAGCCATTTTTATATAACCAGCAGGTAAGTTTTATGTTTAATAATGATATTTTCATAATAAAATAAATTTTTGAATCTGAGTTCCGGAGCGGATCAGATTAGCCACCATATCTTTTAGCTCCGTCATAGCCCCAGAATGTTGCTGAATTTGCTCCTTGACTACAGTATATTTCTGATCAGGTCGACGGGGAAGGAGGGTACCTGAGAGCCACCCACCGACGAAGCCTTGGACTTGGCGGACTTCGACTTCTTAGAAGTCACGGTTTTGTGGGAAGCAATAGGAACATCAGGAGCAGTCGAGGGTCTGGGGACCGGTGACGTAGATACTGGCAAAGCTGAAGACTTATAGGTATGTAGTGGCTTCACCTTGGGTCGTACGGGGACAGAGGGATCCTGAGGAGAAGCCGTAGGCTTATCAAAGCCGAGAAAGGAAGAGGTAGAAGAAGGAGTAGGAGATAAAAAGGTTTCCACCAACTCGACACCACTTACCTGCTCATCCATGGGCTCGATGTCTAGATCCAGCTCTGACACGTCCACCAGTAAAAGAGATTCATCTTCCGTGGAAATGGTCGCTCTGACCTCTTCAATTAAAGGGGCAGCCACCTCCGGAGTGACTGCTGCAGCTGTAGAGCCTGGGAAGAGACGGGAGGCCATGTCTCCGTCAAGGAGATAGGGTGCGCCAGACGGAGCATTCCTGCCGAAGCCTGACACCCAAGGACGAAGAGCAGCCCTTGCCGACCGAAGAGATTCATCATCGGCCTGAAAGAGTTGAGGGGATTAGTGATGTAGGAGAAGGATCGTTCTCTGAAATACACAATGTATATATAATTAAGGAACAAATTAAATCCTCTCCAAAAGATAAAAAGGAACAAATCGAAAACCAGCTTACGTCATCGTTCAGGAGTATGGAGGACAACTCATAACAGAGCGTGCACGATTCCGGGAACCACACCATATACGGGGCTTGTCCCGCCTCTCGGATAAAGGAGATAGCGCAATGCGCATGCGATCGACAGAGGGCATGTCCAACGGGATCGTTGAAAGAGGCGGGGAAGCCCTTGGCAGCATAGCGGACCTTCTGTAAAAGACAGGAGACATAAGTCTGGATGTTCCTTGAGACTTGGACTCGTCAAAGGAAAGGGGGGGGGGGGCATGTTCCGGTCCAGGCCTATGGTCAAGACCTGAAGGATACCTCTCCATCATTCAGGCAGGCTTAGGGGCTGTAGTCTGGCCCCTCTACAGATCCTACAGCTCCTGCCGAGTCGCCCCGTGCTCGTCGACTTCATGATTCTGGCGTGTTCTAACCAGCAGGGGACGCATTTTCACACCTTCACATCTTGCAGTAGAGATACCGGGATGATTGAGATTCTCTCAATACCACCATCGGCTCTCTCATTCCAGGCAGAGGAATGTTCTCTCCGACTATCCGAGCAGAGCCTCGTAGAGAGAGTGTACCTGGGGGTCTGTGACCTTGAGTAACCAGCAAGTCCTGGTCTGGGGGACCTGATCGCGACAGCTTGGAACCTCAAGCTTCCGCTGTTCTTCCCCCCAGTCTCAGACCCTGAGACTCTGGCAAGATGCATTCCGGTGATGGTGGGACAACTTCGACGCCTGCGTCTTCCCTCCTTTTTGTCTGTGGACAATGGGTCTCAACAAGACCAGGTTGTCTGTCAATCTTTCAATGGGAGAGCTCCACTGGGACTATGCGCAGAATGGTTTCTGGACCCTCTGCTTCCCCTGACGGAACTCCCGGGAGAGCTTCTCCCACGGCGCAGACTACTCAAACAACCACACTGCGACATCTCTCTCGAACCGGGGCGTCGCTTCGGCTTCATGCCTGGAGACACTACGCTTCCTCCTCAAGAAGAGACAACCCGCTACAGTCGTGGTACGGAGGTCGCGTCATCTGTGATAGTCATCCGCAGGGGTCTTCCAGGCAAAGTGAAGAGTCTTCGGTGGTTGGTGCCGTGGGAGATATACCTCTTCCCTTTAGGCCTCTTCTCCAGCAATAACGGTCTTATTGCCTTTCGGCGGGAGGAAACTCCTTTCCGCTCTCGGCAATGAAGCCTGTCGCTCAGCCTTTCCCTGACCTTCAGGCTTAACCCTGGATAGGTACGGTCCTCGGACACCCCTTTAAGGGTATACTCGGACGCGAACGACCCCGACGGCAAAAAAAATTCTTGAAAAATCAGTTTTTGCAGTAACCTCCTTTTTTCTTTTGCCAAAAAAAACTTCAATGAATGCTTAAAACAACTGTAAAGATAAATACTACTCATCTGCAGAAAAACTATTTATTATAAATATTTTAAAAAATTAAGTAGAAAAAAAAAAAGACCTGACATAAAAATTCATAAAAAAAAAGTTTATACATATATACACAAATCCTTTTAGGAATTGATTCTTGAATGTTTAGGACACATCTTGATGTATTTTGGATGAAGTCAGACCCATGGAAGTGAAGATCTGAAATGAGAAAAAAAGGGTAACTTTTTTTGGCCAAAAAAAATTGTCCAAATTTCATGAATTTTTTTGGGTACCCAAATGAAATAGGAAGTGGCTAATTTTTTTAGGGAATAAACATATGTTATCCTAAAATAGAAATATGTAAAAAAATCTTCATTATTTTGTAAATTACATTTATATCAGGGGCCATATCTAAAGGTAATTTTTTGAGTACTTGGAAATTTCGTAAAAAAATACATATATTTAATATATAATATGATATTTATGCAGGTAAAAATATACCAAAATATCACAAATTCTATAGGGAACAAGAATATATATAGATAGGGCAGCTTACGCTTCGGATATGTCCACAAAATGGCCGCCAACCACACTGACTCAGACTCCCTAATCTGCCACTTGAAATGTAGGAAGGGTATGTCAATTTCAAGGTGTTATTTACTAATCTAATTATTATTGGATATGCATAAAAATTGTATGGTGGGTTGCTGGATAATTGTCGATTATTTTACGACTATAAAATTAAAATTCTGACCCAAAAAATTTTTTTGAAGGGAAATAAAATCGAAAAAAAAAATGTAAAACAATATTTTAGCTAAAAAAATTTGATGATATTCAATCAAAAAAAAAGTAAAAAAAATTTTCCGACAAATAAACATCTAGAGGAATCATTACTCTGTGATAGTTCCTTAGTACGTAGTAATTTTGAAAGAATTGGGAAAAAACGAAAAAATGGCAATCACCGGAAAATCGAACACATACCTATATATACGCCATATCTGGCTAAAAAAAAGATAGGCATGGGTAGCCAGATCATCTAGAAACACTTTCCAACACTATAAAAATATAAGTTTTGCGACACTACTTGCCAATTCCTTACGGTAACATGACTAAGCAAAAAAATGCAAAACAAATAAAAAGGGGCACTCGTGGAAAAATGGCCATTCTAATATACGGCATTTCAGAAAAAAAAAAAATTCAGCCACGTGCTAGGCAAACCATCAAGGCATATTTTCCGACAAATAAACATATAAATGAAATATTACTCTTTGATAGTTCCTTAGTACGTAGTAATTTTGAAAGAAATGGGAAAAAACGAAAAAATGGCAATCACAGGAAAATCGAACACATACTTATATATACGCCATATCTGGCTAAAAAAAAAAATAGGCATGGGTAGCCAGATCATCTAGAAACACTTTCCAACACTATAAAAATATAAGTTTTGCGACACTACTTGCCAATTCCTTACGGTAACATGACTAAGCAAAAAAATGCAAAACAAATAAAAAGGGGCACTCGCGGAAAAATGCCCAACATTCTAATATACGGCATCTCAGATAAAAAAAAAAAGACATGCACGTGTTAGCCCAACCATCAAGGCACACTTTCTAACACATAAACATGAAAAAAAAATCAATAATATACGGCAATTCCTTACTACGTAGTAAATTTTTACAAATATTGAAAAAAAAACAGAAATTGGTAACCGCAGTTAAATACCCAATATACCAATAACTACGTCGTATCTGACAAAAACAAAGTCATGCATGGGTAGCCAGATCATCTAGACACACTTTCCAACATTAAAAAAGCAAAAGTTTTACGACACTATTTCGCAATATCTTACGGAAAAATGACTTGGCAAAAAAATTTAAAAAAATTAAAAAGGGACACTCGCGGTAAAATGCCCGACATTCTAATATACGACATCTCAGATAAAAAAAAAGACATGCACGTGTTAGCCCAACCATCAAGGCACACTTTCTAACACATAAACATGAAAAAAAAATGAATAATATACGGCAATTCCTTACTACGTAGTAATTTTTACAAATATTGAAAAAAAAACAGAAATTGGTAACCGCAGTTAAATACCCAATATACCAATAACTACGTCGTATCTGACAAAAACAAAGTCATGCATGGGTAGCCAGATCATCTAGACACACTTTCCAACACTAAACAAGCAAAAGTTTTACGACACTATTTGGCAATATCTTACGGAAAAATGACTTGGCAAAAAAATGAAAAAAAATGAAAAAGGGACACTCGCGGTAAAATGGTCCTCGTGGTGATGAACGACATTTTAACTAAAAAAAAAAACATGCACATGGTAGCCAAACAATCCACCAAGACTTTCCACAACTGATAACCTATACAAGTTGCACCATTCTACGACAATTTCATAATACGTAATAACTTTGATAATTATGCAAACTACCTCAGAAGGGTAAACTCGGACGCGAACGACCCCGACGCGTCTCAGAAATCGGGGAAGGAGTACAGCTACAGCAATGCACATCTGGACACTACTAGAGCGTGTAGGGGAGACACCTCCTGCAGGTCGATCACCCACAAATTCAGTCACAGGGGTGAGTCACGTGAGAAAAACCTGTTTTTTTTTGACGCTCGGGGTCGCAAACGACCCACCGTACCTATCCAGGGTTAAAGGAATAACTTTTTCCTGCCCGCTGGATCTTTCCTCGCTCATGCGAAGCTACGATCGTCCCTGCCCTAGTCGGAGGAAGACCTCCAACTTGGAGCATGGCTCGGACTTTTAGTCCTTTAAGAGATCTTCTCAAGACCCTTTACGACAGGCCTCGGATTGTATTCCGCCTTGGGTCTCCTGCTCACTCTAGCCACGGCCAGTGTGTAAGCAATCTTCTTGGTCTCGTATGACTCCGTCCTTTCTAAGGAAGAGGGGAAGGCAACATTCAGGTTCGCTCCTGAGTTGTTGGCTAGACTCAGAATCTGGGGGTCCCGGCCCTTCGATCCAATTCCTTCAAGATTTCGAGTGTCCATTCTGTATCTGATGTCCCAAGACCTTCTCTTTCTTGCCAGTAAAGGAATCGAGAGGTTAGCTTTGGGAGCAGCTGCAGTTTGTCCTCAGTTGCAGCCGATTTGGGAGCACAAGGAGGACACGGGGGATAGTCACCAGTATACCTCTTCAGCGCGGACTCAAGGACATTCATCTCGACCTGTCTCCAGACCCTCCCCCGTCACGTCGCCCTACAGCACGATGTTGGATACATCGCAGCGCCCCTCGCCTTCGAGTAATACTACTCTGTGACGCAGGTGCTACAAGCTGGAGTCTGGAAGCGTCTAATGACCTTCGCAGCCCGCTTCCTGCAGGGCGTGACCCACAGGAGTCTCGATACGTTCTCTATCGCTCTGTGGTGGCTACACAACAGCTGGTCTAACCTCAGGCTCCTTTTTGGACCGGTAGCAGAAGGTTGAGGGCATTGTTATCAGGTTTTAGTCTGCATGAACGAAAGAAGTATGTCTGGCCCTTATTTCTTTCTTCATCATCCCCTCTACGGGGAAGCGGCATCCTGGTCTCTGCATAGCTGACCTCGAACCTCTGCAGGTAAACCATGCTTCCTTGTGTTCCGAGTATTGAGTCAATACTGTCGCGTCCCCCATACCCTGACGAGGTGGTATTGGGAACGTCCTAACCCAGAGTTCCTTCTGGAACTCCAGGTCAACTGCCTAGGACGGGTCACACTTCTTCCTTCACACACAAGCTTATGTAGGCCACACGGTTCCTTGCGGAGCAAGGACCTTGTTAGGTGCAGGGACTCCTTTTCTCGAGTGCGACTCACTCGGATTCTGAGTCCCCGGGTAAAGCCAAAGCCAGTATGACTGGGGACTTTCCACCCTACCTAATGGGTAAGTCACCCAATGTAAATAGCGTGGTTTATATTTCGGTTACGGAACAAATGACAAATTCGAAGATAATTTGTATTTTTCCTAACCATACAAACCTTAGCTATTTACACATATTTGCCCGCCAGCCCTGTCCCCCAAGACAAGTCCTACCTCTAAGTGAAAGTGAGCATTCATCTGTGTGTAAGGGGGGGGGAGGGGTAGCTAGCTACCACTCCCCTACTCCCCGCTAACTAGCGCGGGGGTAATACACCCTCGTTAAATTCTAATGGCTCGCCATTTCAGCTGCGCTAAAAGGTAAACCCAATGTAAATAGCTAAGGTTTGTATGGTTAGGAAAAATACAAATTATCTTCGAATTTGTCATGTTTCAGATTTGATCCTCCTTGGGGCTTACGGGTTCGCCCTCCAAGGAGGCATTGCTTGATTTCATCCGCATGGGTACTTCTCTCAAGCAATCGTCGTCACCGTCAGAGGTAGATCTCCTGACAATTGTCGACATTGTGTCAGAGGTGTCTCATGCGACACCACCCATCTCCTCTGCCACTCCAAACTCTACAGTAGCTGCCAACTTAGTTTTCCCCATTCCTGACCATCCTCCGAGGGGGAAATTAAGTTCATCATCGGTCTCTCCTGCTTATGTTTCTCTTCCTCAGGGGAGTTCACTTACAGAGACTCCTCTTCGGAAGGCTGCTGACAGTCAGCTTGCTGATCCAATGGTCCCCAGAGGGCACATCCGTTGGAAGGCTCGCTTTCCTCTTCGCCATAGAGGCCTTCCTTCACCTGCGGTGAGGAGGCACCTCTTTGGTTCAACGTCTTCAATGCAGTCCCCCGCAGAGGAGCCTCTATACCGATCATCCATCACTGCACCTACAACCAGTCGTTCGCGATCTCCTTCGGTGGATGGTCGTCCTTTTGAAGGACACGTCGACTATCCATCTAACAGACCTGCCGACCTTTCGACCTTCCATTGCCGTTCCTGTATCAGCCTAATAAAGCTCCACCAAAGTGCGCTATTGCGCGCCATCACTCTCGCCCTGCGCACCACGCGCCCTGACCAGCGCTCACCAGTAGCTCGTCAGTCACCAACGCTTCGGCGCACCACCCATCCTGCTCGCCCTTACAAAGGGCAGCAACCTCACTCGCTTGCACGCTAACATGCACCTACGCGCCATCAAGATCCTCAGGGCTCTCCTGCGGGACATGCGCACATGCGCCCACGATCACCTATGCAAACAAACTCAGGGTCGCCTACGCGCCAGCATACCACAAGGCACTTGCGCTCTCCGGTGCGCCAGCACTCTCCTGCACCTATGCGCCCTGCTCACACGCGCCCTGCGCCCACGCGTCCATGATCTCCTACGTGCCAATGTTCTCCTGCGTGCCAACATGTGCGCCCTACATCACCTACGCATCCGCGCTCTCCTGTGCGCCATCCTACGTGCCAACCAACACGCCAGCCAAAACCTGCGTGCCATCACTCTCCTGCCGCAAGTTTGTAGGTGAGGCAACAACCTTGTTGCCCTCACCTGCACGCCAACTTTTATCTGCGCGCCAGCACTCACCAGTTTTGCACTCACCTCCGTGCCATCTTTCTCCTGCGTGCACACAGAGATGCGCGCGTGCGCCCTCTCTCTCTCTTACAGATGCGCGCCAACACACTCCCGCGCGCCCATCATGATTCTCCTGCACGCGTAAACATTCTCCTGCCCGCACGCGCTCTTGTTCTACGGACGTGCGCCAACACTCGACCGCGCGCCTGTGCGCTCATCATGATTCTCCTGCATGGCCGGTTGCGCCAATATTCTCCTGCGCCCGCCAACAGTCTCCCTCGCGCGAGCGCCAATATTCTCCTGCGCGCACCAACAGTCTCCTGCGCGCACCAACAGTCTCCCGCGCGCGAGCACCAATATTCTCCCTTGCGCGAGCAGCATTATTCTCCCTCATGCGAGCGCCAATATTCTCCCGCACGCAAGCATGTGCACCAACAGGAACGTCATCTGGCAAGGTCGCCATCGCCTCATTCCCCTCCCCGCAAGCGCGTACCACCACGCATTGTGGGAGAAGGGAAACATGCTGAGGGGTTCAGGATCCCTAAGCTACATTCTAAGGCGAACCCACCTATTCCAGTAACTCCTCCCAGGGAACTTTCGGTCCCGTTCCCTTCAGGGGTCTGTCTGACAGTGCGTCTGTCAGCCAACAGCCCTGGTTCAATGCCTTGATCAGAGCTGTAACCCAGGCTTTCAAGCCTGTCCTGTCTGATCTAGGGCATGGAACCAGGGCTTCCTCTACCCCTATGAAGAGGAAAAGAGTAGTTCCGGACGCGGTCACTTCCCCGAGGGCGAAACTGACTCCTCTCAGACCATCGAGGCAAGTTCCTCCTATTCCTCAGACTAACTCTCCATCCCTTTCGGACAAAGATCTCCCGTCACCTAGGGAACCATCACACCAATGGAGGAAATCTCTCATCACACCGAGAGTCCCTCACAGTCTGAGAATAGAAGGGACATGCCACACTCATTGATATTGGAGTCTTACCTTCTTCCCCGGAAGGAATCTAAAGACTCCAAAACCATGCCAAAGTCCTCCACTAGGGCTAGGATGGAGCCAGCCAGCCACTCAGGAATGTCCGCGACTCTCCCTAAGAAGAGCCTTTGGGGATAGAAGGAGACTTCGCTGCAAGTCCTACAAAAGAAGGAGATCATCAGGAGTCAGATCATGCATTCTGGCAGGTTCTGAGTCTAACGAGGGTTCTCAACGGGTCTTCCGACCCAGAAATCCCCCTCGAGAGGGCAAAGACACGGTCCTAGACCGCGTCTTTGGTACTCAAAAACCCTCTAAGACCAGTGCAACCCCGCCCTGGTCTCAAGGGGTGAAGAGTACCAGGGACAAGATCGCCCAGCAACTCTCCGAGATGTCCTCCTTTAACCATTCTGGTACCACGAACAAGCTCCTCCCACCTCCTCGCGTACAGCAGAGGAGGTACTTCAAGTTCCTGGAGGAGCCTAGTTCAGCTCTTCCTCTTCACCACTTGCTGGGAGAGCTAACCAGGGGAGTCCTTCTTGAGAGACTCTCCAACTGGCAGGTCTCGTTCTCGGCAGCCGAGATCCTCAACCAGGAGAAGGTCATGACGTATGCTATGCAAGATACTTCGTGGCTTAATATCTGGTTGGGGACCTTAGGTATCTTGATATGATCTGAGGATTTCTCCAAGGAACGTACCAGGAAAGCTATGGAAACCTTCCTTCTCTCAGGTACTGGCACGATTGAGTTTCTTGCCCACCAAGTCTTGAACTTGTGGGCAAATACCATCTTGAAACGTCGGGATGCAGTAGCTGAGAAATTCCACCAGAAGGTCCCTAGCATCGAGATCAATAGGCTCCATAGAGGGGTCTCATCTGTTCGAGCCTTAGGATGTGGAACATGCTGCTGAGAGGTGGAGGAAGTCTCATCAAAACTTCCTCCTCCATAGGGCTTCAACATCTAAGCCCTATAAACCTCCAGCACCACAGCAGTCCCGTCCAACCAAGACCACAACGACGACAAAAACTACAGCGAAGACAATGGTGTCTAAGCTCTTTCTTGTCAAAGACAGGAAAGGCAAAAAGTCCTCCAGGGGTGGTAAAAATCCTAGAGGGAGCAGTCGAGGCCGCAAACGCTAGGATAGGCAGTGCCCCTGCATTTCCACAAGTGGGGGGATACCTAGAAAGTTGCACAAACAGGTGGAAGCAACTCGGGGCCGATTCCTGGACAATCTCCGTGATCAGTCTAGGATATCGCGTCCCGTTCATAACATCTCTACCTCCCCTGACCAGGAATCCAGTGTCATTGAACTCCCTTGCCATGGGATTGGCAAAGGGGGCAAGCCCTTTGGGCAGAAGTCCAGACCCTGTTGAAGAAGGGCGCTCTCCAAGAGGTCCTCGACTGATCCCCAGGCTTCTTCGACTCTTTCTTGTAAAGAAGGCGTCTGGAGGCTGGAGACCAGTCATCGACCTCTCAGCTCCAAACAAACGCCGTTCAGCATGGAGACGACAGACACGCTCAGACTAGCAGTAAGACCGCAAGACTTCATTTGCACACTGGACCTAAAGGACGCGTACTTCCAGATCCCAGTCCATCAGTCTTCAAGGAAGAACTTAAAATTCAACCTAGACAACAGAATATACCAGTTCAAGGTGCTGTGCTTCGGTCTTTCCACAGCACCACAAGTCTTCACCAGAGTGACCACATTAGTGTCATCTTGGGCACACAGGATTGGCATCCGTCTCCTCCGTCATCTGGACGATTGGCTAATCCTAGCAGACTCGGTGTCAACCCTTCTTCAACACCGAGACAACTTCTGAGTCTTTGCCAGTATCTGGGGATCATGGTAAATCTCGAGAAGTCCTCTCTGCTTCCCACTCAAAGACTGGTATTCTTAGGCATGATTGTAGACACCATTCTCCATAAAGCCTTCCCATCAGACGACAGGATAGCAAGGCTGAGAAAGGTCGCAAGATCTTTTCTCAGACGAGAAGAACTTCCAGCCCAATCGTGGCTACGTCTCCTTGGTCACCTTTCATCACTGGCCCGTCTAGTTCCCAATGGTCGCCTGAAGATGAGATCCCTCCAGTGGCGACTCAAGTCCCGGTGGAATTAAGCACACGACTCCCCTGACATCCAGATCCCATGGAACTGACAGATCTCCAGTGGTGGGTGACAGACGATAATCTACGAAAGGGAGTGGATCTTCTCGTCCTCCTCCCGGATTTGATGCTTGTTCTCAGATGCTTCAAAAAAACGGTGGGGCTCCACGTGCTGCACCACACGACCTCAGGCCTCTGGTCTGGTCAGAGTCAGAAAAGTACCTCCACATAAATCTCTTAGAGATGAAGGCCGTCTTTCTGGCTCTTCAACAGCTTCAAAAGTTCCTGGCAAGTCACTCTGTGGTGGTGATGAGCGACAACACCACTGTAGTGGCCTACATCAACAAACCAGGAGATAATTTTTCGCAGTAACTGTTCCATCTAGCAGTAGAGATACTGAGATAGGCCGAAATCTACTCGATACCACTATTGCCACGCTTCATTCTAGGCAAAAGGAATGTGCTCGCCGACAACCTGAGCAGAGTATCTCAGATAGTGAGTACCGAGTGGTCTTTGGATCATCTAGTAGCCAACAAAGTCCTGACTTTGTGGCGTTCTCCGACTGTGGACCTCTTCACAACCATTACGCCAGGCAACAGATCGCCACCTGACTTTGAAGACGGTGTTCCTGCTAGCTTTGTCCTCGGCCAAGCGAGTCAGTGAATTGCATGGTCTCTCATACGACATCACCCATTCAAGGGGATAGGGAGAGGTAACGCTCAGCTTCGTCCCTGAGTTTATTGCCAAGACTCTGAACCCTGGAGTAGCAGATCCTCGATTCGACTCCTTCCGGATTTCTAGTCTCAACACTGTAACAGATGACCCAGACCATCTCTTACTATGCCCAGTGAGGAGTTTGAGGCTGTACCTCAAGAGAACAGCAGCAGCCCATCCTCGTGTGCCTGCACTATTTGTCAGCACAGGAAGGACCAAGAGGAGGGTCACCAAGAACACCATCTCAGCATGGATTCGCAGGGTTATTGACCTTGCACTGAATCCAGACCTTCCTCCGTCACGTCGCCCCAGAGCACATGATGTCAACGGCATAGCTACGTCCCTGGTCTTCAAAAGAAATTATTCAGTGACGCAGGTTCTTCAAGCTGGGGTGTGGAAGCGTCAAAACACGTTCACATCCCACTACCTGCAAGACGTGACCCACAGGAGACTCGATACGTTTTTTATCGGTTCTGTGGTGGCTGCACAACAGCTGGTTTAAAACCTCAAGCTCCTTATTGGAGAAGTAGCAGAAGGTTGAAGGCATTGTTACCCAGTTTTGGTCTGCATGAATGAAAAGGTATGACTTGCCCCTATTCTTTTCTTCATTCTCCCCTCTCTTGGGGAAAGCAGCATCCTGGGTTCTCTGCATAGCTGACCTCAAACCACTGCAGGTAAACCATGCTCCCTTGTGTACCTAGTATTAAGATTAATATTGTTGCGTCCTCATACCCTGACGAGATGGTACAGTATTGGGAAAGCCTTAGTTCACAGTTTTCCATCTAAAGAACTTCGGAACAACTTTCTAGGACAAGTCACTTTTAAACATAAGACTTACCCGTTAGTTATATATATAGCTATACGTCCCTGATGTCCGGCAGAAATTTCAAAACTCGCGGCAATCGCAGATTGGGTAGCCAGGTGTACAGTACCACTTGTGTGTCCCTAGCGAGATACCTAGAACCAATCCATGATTCCTCAGATCTTCCCTGCCAGTCACACCGGCAACATCGTTGGATTTTTCACTCGCTGTAACCTGTATAATTGCAGTCATCTTGGTGATGTACAATTAACTGTTGGCTTTCGCTAGTTTGGTTTTATTTTAACTGAGAGTAGTGGTTGGGTTATGATCGATATGTTCATGACTTGAAAGGGGTAGGATTAGGAGTTTTTTCCACCTACTGAAAAAATAACGAACCTACACTTAAAAACATAATAGCGGTAGGTAAACACTCCACCAACTCTATGACGTCACAATCATATGACGTAATCTCCGTAGTTACTATGTAGTATGACTTGCATTTTCAATTCTTTTTGATGCAGAGAACGGAAATTAAAAACGGTTAGCTCAAAATCTATTTTTGGGTGAGATTGCCATATCGTCCTGATGGAAGGTTCCTTCAGTAGCTTCCTAAGGGTATATATGACTACAGTAGATATTCCCTGAGAATTAAACTAAAGGTTTCACAGAATTCTAACTTCTGGCGTGAGTACTCATAAGGTTTCCCTTTAGGATATTTTATAATAACAGGGGATGTGTGCTTGACACGCCACATAGCTATCTGCACCCCACATAGCGTTTACACTTCGAGGGGAAAGTTGGTGGCATGTTATGGGAAGAGCCGTTACGAAGTTCTCCTCCTCCGTTACTGTTTCGGTACTTGGATGACGTCATAAACGACACCATCTTGGCTGACGTCATAACCGTGCGCCTTCTCCATTCCTTCTGGCTTCGAGGCCAGCTTCCATGGTACAGAAAGATTGGGAGGGGCCTGCCAAGGCCTAAAATAGAGAAAAGGCCAGGTCCATCAGGACGACATGGCTATCTCACCCAAAAATAGATTTTTCGCTTCGCTCAAAATCCGTTTTTTGGGCTTAGGCCATGTCGTACTGATGGAAGTGTACCAGAGAATTAATTTACTGTATCGTGGATTTTTCCCTTTTGTAGTGCCTTCGACTTCTAGACAATATTCCTTTGGTCTAATGACCACAGAGACCTTGTGACATTACCGGTATATGTCACCTCAGATAAACATGTTCTATGTTACTGGTTCCTGCCCCCCCCCCCCCCCCCCCCCATCAGGGAAGAATCCTATTGGACTTATGGAAAGTCTTGAAGTTACTTGATAAAGGAGCTCACCCAGCATCAGAAGCACCTGCCAGTCCCGGAGCCAGATAGAAGATAAGGTAAGTACAACGTGTTGGAACAAATTACCTTAGTCTAGATGAGTTTGTATCAATAGGGAACAATAGTATATTCATTGTTCAGACATATTTACATATTATAGAGGGAATTAAAACTCTCAAACAGTATTTTATTACAATATTAGGGCAAAATAAGGCGCACGAGTAGAGTAAATTCTTGTATTTGGGCAAAAATAAGAATAAACATACGTACATAAATATAATAAATGTAAATTGTAATGGAATGCAAATCAGTTACACAGACTTGGGACATTAATAGAAATAAATGTGATATCTGAAAAGGAAAACTTGCCATCACACACGTTAATTCCATAGGAATTATAAAGTCTTTCTAGAATGTCTTATATACACTTCATGTTAGGAACATGTGGCACACGTGTTTTAGTCTGTGACTTCACCTCAGTATAAGAACAATCCGTAGTGTCACATGGTGGCACTATTTTCACTATGTTGTACACTAGGGTCAACATAGAAACCCTTAGAGTTAGAGTCCCAAATAATTCACTGTTCATCGCAGCACTAAGCAGCAGGTTTTAACACACTACCTGTAGCTACCACGTATCTTTTCAATTCGTGCACCTGCTTCGCATAGTGTTTGAAAAACACTCTTGAAAATTTCCAGCCTGTGAATGAGCGAAGACTTTCGAAGTCCATTGACTGGAAGAAATTCAGGGAAGAGGCGACTTTCCTGGGATCGTGACCTGCGGGCGTTCTGTCAGGATCCGCTCTGCGAATAAAGTAGGTGATCTTTGCCCTTAGTTGTTTGAGTGACAAAATCAGAACCCGATGTTTCCCCTTTAAAGAGCTTTCCTCCACCAAAGTCCGAAGTTCTTCGAAGATAGACCTTTAGGCTCTCCACCGGGCACAGAGAGACATCTTCCTTCAGAGGGCAGGTTCTGCAGGGACCCCACCTTTTAGTGGGTAGCTCATTCTTGGCGAGAAACGTTGGGTCAGGAAAGACGGTGAGCTCGCCTGTTTCAGCGAACTGGATTTGGCCTTCTTCCCTTGATAATGCCACAACTTCACTGACTCTAGCTCCCGAGGTGAGAGCAATTAAGAAAATCACTTTTTGAGTCAAATCTTTCAGAGGGCAAGTTTCATTGTCCAAACTTGGGGCAAAATGGAGCACCTTGTCAAGAGACCAGGAGATGGGTCTCAGCGGGGGTGCAGGTCTGAGTCTAGCACATGCCTTTGGCAACTTGTTAAAGATGTCACTAGACAGGTCTATTTGGAAGGCATATAGTAAGGGTCTTGTCAGGGCCGATTTGCAGGTGGAAATCGTGTTGGCTGCCAAACCTTGTCCATGAAGGTGAATGAAGAAGGACAAACAAAAATCCATTGATATTTCCGTAGGATTTCTAGCCTTGACAAAGGACACCCATTTCTTCGAAGATGACTCTTATTGCCTTTTGGTAGATTTCATTTTATATTCCTCTAAGAAGTCTAAGCTTTTCTTTGAGATCCCAAACCTCTTCTTGACGGCTAGGGAGAGAAAATCATGAGATGAAGGTCTCGGGTTTTCTTTGATGAAGCGAAGACAGTCGACTTCTGAACTTGTTGGGTTAGAACTGGGTCCGGCAGGGGAATTAGCTTGGGTTGTAACTCCAGGATCAATGGGAACCAGTTGCTCCGGGGCCACTTGGGGGCCACTAGGGCCGCTATTCCTTGGAAGGATCTCAGCTTGGTGAGGACTTTTAGCAGAAAGTTGGGCGGAGGGAACAGGTAAATCTTGGTCCATCTGTTCCAATCCAGGGACATGGCATCCACCGCTTCCGCTCGGGGGTCCTTGTATGGGGCCACGTAGCGAGGAAGTTGTTTGTTGTCACTTCTTGCAAAGAGGTCGATCTGCAGTTCCGGGACTTCTTGGGAGCTGAAGGAGAATGAGTCTGTGTCTAGGGACCATTCTGACTCTATCGGGGCTGTCCTGGATAGAGCATCCGCTGTCACGTTGCTTAATCCTTGTAGGTGAACTACTGAGAGGTGCCGTCTTTTCTTCTCCTCAAGGTGGAAGATGGGCAGCAACA
The DNA here is from genome assembly GCF_036898095.1 of Palaemon carinicauda. NCBI lineage: Eukaryota > Metazoa > Arthropoda > Malacostraca > Decapoda > Palaemonidae > Palaemon > Palaemon carinicauda. The sequence goes on along the minus strand of NC_090745.1, from coordinate 59,104,112 downwards.
CTTGGTTGAGTTGGGGAAATCTTGAGCCCTGACGGTTGAGACATCTGACCACGACGTCGCTGTCCAGGGTCAGTCGAATGTGAACTGAGGGACGTGGAGACAGCCTCTTCAGGGTGAGAAGAACTGCCATGGCCTCCAAGATGTTGATCTAAAATGTCCTGAATAGGGGAAACCATGTTCCTTGAACTTGGCGCTGATGGGAGTGATGCCCCCATCCTTCTAGCGATGCGTCCGTATGGATAACGACCGAGGGAGGCGGTAGTTGAAGAGGTACCGACCTTTTCAGGTTCTTTGCCTCCGACCACGGCTTGAGGAGTGATCATAGCCGGGTCGGCAGAAGTCTCTTGAGATCTCTTCGAGCGTTTGATGCGTATCTTCTCCAGACTCCCGATGCATCTTTTAGCTGTGCTCGTAGCACTGGGTCTGTCACTGAAGCAAACTGAAGGGAGCCGAGCACCCGTTCCTGTTGTCGTCTTGAAATCCGTTAAGGTTCCAATGGATTCCTAGCCATTGGAACTTCTGAGCTGGAGAGAGTCGAGACTTTTTGGTGTTGATCTTGAAGCCCAAATGTTCCAAGAATTGGATCACCTTTGTGGAAGCTTGAAGGCATTCTTCCTCGGATGCTGCCCACACCAGCCAATCGTCCAGGTAAGCCATCACCTGGACGCCTTGTAAGCGTAGCTGTTGAACGATCGTCTCTGCGAGCTTCGTGAAGATCCTTGGGGTTATGTTTAGTCCGAAGGGCATGGCTCTGAAGGCGTACTGTCTTCTTTGAAGCCTGAATCCTAGGTAGGAGGAGGTCTGGCGATTCATTGGAATGTGCCAGTAGGCGTCCGCCATGTCTATTGAGACTGTGTGTGCCTTTTGAGGCAGTAGGGCTCTTATGTGTTGAAGAGTCAGCATTTTGAACTTGTCGTTCACTATGAACTTGTTGAGAGGGGACAAGTCCAGAATGACTCTGAGTTTGTCGGAGTCCTTTTTGGGAACACAGAATAGTTTTCCTTGGAACCTGATGGACTTTACCCTCTTGATCACCTTCTTGTTCAAGAGTTCTTGGACGTATTCTTCCAGAATGGGGGTGGAGTGTTGGAAGAATTAGTGGAAAGCTGGTGGTGGTGTTACCCAGCTCCACCCTAGTCCGTTCTTGATATTGCTGTGAGCTCAAGGATTGAAGGTCCAACGATCCTGGAAAAGGCGGAGTCTTCCTCCCACCAGAATCTTCTCATTGCTTCCGGTAGCCTGAGGGTTTACCACCTCGGCTGCTTGCTCCCTTTCCTTCTCTCCCTCTGGAGGGACGACGAGAGGAGTCTCTGCCGGTGCCTCTACCTCTGGGACGAAAGGTAGTTGACTGCCTTTCGTAGGCGGGCGTGAAGGCTGGTGACTGAGTCACCACCGTCTGGGGTACCAGTTGGAAGGTTTGTTGGGGCTGAGCCACCAACTGGGGAGCAGCAGTTGCTGGAAGCTGGCGTTTAGCCTGACGCTGCTGAGGTCTAGGCTTGTTAGGTTTTTTCTTCGGTTGGGAGCCCTCATCCTGAGAAGATTTCCTTTTCCTGACATGCCCCACTTCTGGAGAAGGTTCTGGTTTTCCGTGGCGGCTTTGTCAATGATCTCTTTCACCAGGTCATTAGGAAAGAGATCTTTCCCCCAAATGTTGGAGGAAATCCGCTTCCTTGGTTTGTGTTTGACGGTGGCATTCGCAAACACAAACTCTCTGCAGGCTCTCCGTGCCCTGATGAAGCTATAAAAGTCTTTTGTCAGGGTAGCAAGGTGGGTCTTGGCCAAGACCATGTAGAAGCCTGGGGTCCGTTGTTCCCCAGCCATCGTCTCCATTTGCACTTGGAGGGAAAGGGAGGCAGCCAGCCTCTCTTTCGTGTCCTGCTCCCGACACAGAAGATATTGGGAGAGTTAGGGAGGTTCTCGTTGAATGGACTTCCAGCGATGTCGGCCTCCAGCTTTCCAACGGAGAAAGTTAACTGGATGTCTTTCCAGTTCTTGTCGTCGGGAGGTAGGGCAAGGGAGAGGGGCCTACATTCCTCCAATGTAGGGCAGGGTTTTCCTTCCTCCACCGCCTTCAATACTGCTAACAGGGACTTCTCCACGAAGGGGAAGACCATGGTGGTAGGAGCAAGAAAGGACGGGTGTTTCTTGCTCAGGGCCGGCACCTTGGAGTTGGTGTAGCCCTTGTCCTTCAGGCAACTGGCTAGCAGAGATTGAGCCTTTGCATGGTCAAACACAATGACCTCTTTAGGCTCAGTTTCCTCCTTGGAAACGGGTTCGGACTTGAGGCGAATGTAGCAGTCCGGGTATGATTTAAAGCTAGTCCAGAATTCCACCTCTTCAAGGGGGATGGCGCCTAGCTTGTCGTTCACGAAGATCCTGCCACTTGTGATAGGCATGTGCTCGGCATGCCTCCATGGGTTCGTCACAGAGCAGGCTAGAAGGTCCTTTTCGGTGATCTTCTTCTGGGGTTGCTTCGTTAAACGAAGGATTTCCTTTTTGAAATCCTCATCCCTCTGTCGGAGCCTTTTGTGAAGGACCGCAATCAAAGCTTGGAAATTATCCACTGGTGTGTCCGCTCTTGTGGGCATAGGATTGGACGAAGTAGAGGGGACAGGTTCTGAGATGACTACAGAAGTGATAGAGGGTGCAGGGGCGCCTTCTTCTTCGGAGTCAGGAGCCTCTGTAGGTTCCTCTTCTTGACCCTCGGCCATCAGGGTCCTCTCGGTGGTATCCGACACCTCTGACATCCGGTCATCATCATCAAGGTGGATGTCCTGGAGTGTGTTCGAAACGTCTGGATCAACCGGCAGTTGGACACATGGGATCTCTGGTTTGTAGATGACGGCATCGGCAGATGCCTTAGGGAAGAGCAAAGCTCTCATCTTCTCACTAGGGAGATAGGGCCCCGTGGTGTTCTTCTGGAAACCACGCACCCACTTGCGTAGTTTCTCGTGAGAATTGTCCCTGGCCTCCGCTGATGGGGGGCCTCGAACGCCTCGGTGAGCAGGTCCTTGCAGACGGTGCAGATCTGCCTGTCCCAACATCGAAGAGATTCTTGGGTGACGGAGCAGCTGGCGTGGGTTCGACACGCCAGGTGGCCGTAGAAGTCCCGGCGCCGAACGCTGCAGAAGGCGCTCTCACACCGGATATACTCCTCCTGTGAAGAAGAAAGAGGTACATGAGTATATAGAAGTCTAAAACATTGACTTAAAGTAATCTCAATTACATTATAAGATTCCTTTCCAAGTGTAAGCTGGAAATGAAGCAGGAAAGACACATACTTGTGAATCCCGCCCAGCCAATTGCCGCGACCTTACACCACTACTAACTCTAGGGCCTTCCTTCGAGTAAGCCCTAAGGGGGAAGTTATCCAGTAGGGATAAGTAGCACAGCTAGTACTTCCTCCGGGGTATTAGCAATGGTGAAAGGGAGAGAGCTGAGTTCATTCATCATAGTGAAAAGGGGAAATAATTATCCCCAATTCGAGTAGGTCCCGGCAAGGGACTGCGCATGGATACAGAGTATGCTAGAAAGTATTTACTGCATAACTATACACCATAGTTTTCTGACCAGGGTATGTACTATACCATAGATGTACTGGCTATCGTATATAGCTATACAATAGACACTGCCGGCGCATTGCTGGCAGGGTAGGGTAAGGTGACAGTCCACTTTCGTAATATGAATTAGGTGGAGCCGGCAGCCCGCCGACGTGTCGAAAGCACACCGGGTGCCGGCGAGTCTCCGATTGAGGGTAACTCCTCCCAGCCATCAGTCTATGTGGTGGAAAGGGCGACAACCTCGGGATTGATGGCAGATCGCCGGCATGTCGGCAGCCCCCGGCAGTCGGCAGGCAACTGGCTGTAGGTACTCCAACCCTGACTTCAATCTATAGGATAGAGAGACCTAGGCTAAGCTGTCGGTTGTTGCCAGCAGAGTTGTGTGACAGTGGACTGGCACTTGATTGAGAGAGAGAGAAAGCATAGAGGAAGGAAGAGGGAAGGGCGGCAGCTCACTACCCTAACCTCGCCTTCCTCGAGAAGGAGCGTTCAAATGGAAGGAAGAGTATGATCAGGCTTCCATCCAGCCGCAACTAAGCCGGCAGTCAGCTAGAGTTGCGGATGGCGGTCCAAGGGAGGACCGAAGATCACTAAGATAGTAGGGAGGTCTTCCGCTGGCAAACCGACCTGTCGTACGCTATCCCATAGTTCAACAGTTTAGCAGTTTGGACTAACAGGTGAAAGGACCGGGCCGACCCCACAACCCGCCGGCACTCGGTCGAGTTGTATGACGATGGACAGAGGTGTGATGGCTAGGCCATCACCAAAGGACAGAGGGGGAGGGGAAAAGGGTCCTGAGAAGGAGTGTAAGGGTTGGTGTGAGCCTTCCCCAACACTCCAAGGCGGGGTTTCTGTTTCAGTACCGGCACTATCCTAGGTATAGGAAGAATTCGTTCTCCAGCCGAGGGTAGGTTAGTACAGTAAAAGAACGGCATGGCCATGCCGTTCCAAACTATAAAGAAACAGACTCCCAGGACCTGACTAACCTAGGCTAAGGGAAGCATATCCCCTAGCCCGGAGAAGACAGGTGTAGGACAAGTCGCTAGGCCACAGGGAGGAAGGGTCGTAACCCTACCTGGTGTGGCCTAGGGGGGAGGACAGAGCCCCCCCCCCCCCCCCCCTTTGCTGTCCAGCAGAGACCAAAAGGAGAGTTCATTCGCCTAATAGGGTAGCTGGGGCAAACGACTGATACTCGGAGGTTCTGACCCCCAACTCAAAGCTCATGAACTATGGCTTTGGGCAGGGAAAGAAAATCCTAGCCTAACCTCACTTGAATACGATTCAAGGTAAAGAGAGCTAGGATGTAGCCTAGGCTACCTCAGAGGGAGGAGAGATTACCTTAGTGCGAAGGTAACCGGGGAGGTGTGAAAGTATACGAAAGCCCTAAGCCTTAGGTTAGGGGTAAGGGAATCGACTACCAAGATCATCAAAACCCCTTGTATACTTCCTAGAAGGAGAAAAACCCGTGTGCAATCACTGAATCTTATACTGTATGTATAAATGCCTAATATCTTCATTTCATAGATTAACACTAGCAACTCTTATTATATCATGCATGAAAGTAAACTAAACGCCTAGGCAATCGAGCCTAGGGCGTAGGCTAGCAATTCTAGCGTCGTAATTTTGGCTACCTACACTCGCCTAAAAACGAATACTATCGGCATAATATAACTAATTCCTAGCAATGAAGACTAATTAACTAATACTGATATTTAGTTAAGAAACCGGGAAAGTTGTTCTGGCTAACTAAATAAAGCATGCGAAGCGAACAACAGCGTCAGGACGCCTCCGGTTAAGGCAACAGCTCCGCCACAAAACAGTATTTAAAGATAAAAAAGCGTTACTTTATGGCCAGAGCTGATTTATACAATATAAGAATATGGCACTCAACTTTCCAGAAGCAGAAGAGGCTGAAGATTGCGACATGCTGGGAAATAATAGCGAACAACTGGGAAAAAACACCTGGTCATAGACGCTGCAAGCGAAAGAATGGAGAAGGCGTGCGGTTATGACGTCAGCCAAGATGGCGGCCAACATGGCGTCATCCGAGTACCGTAACAATAACGGAGGAGGAGAACTTTGTAATGGCTCCTCCCATAACTTGCCACCAACTTCCCCCTCAAAGCGTAAACGCTATGTGGGGTGCAGATAGCTATGTGGCGTGTCAAGCATACGTCCCCTGTTATTATACGATATCCTAAAGGGAAACCTTATGGGTACTCGTGCCAGAAGTTAGAATTCTGTGAAACCTTTAGTTTAATTTTCTGGGAATATCTACTGTAGTCATATATACCCTTAGGAAGCTACTATAGGAACCTTCCATCAGGACGACATGGCCTAAGCCCAAAAACTCTTCTTACAAACTTAAAGTAGTTAAGTTTTTTATAATATAAATTAATATATTATTTTTAAGAATATATTTGTCCTACTAATATTCTTTATTTAGATAATCATCGATCTATTTTTAGAGTTTGAATAACCTAGCCTACAGTTAATTACGCTACGCAGTTCTTAGTCAATCGATACAGTATCACAAATTACTTTGTATCGTTATTTATGAAAAGTAAAATTATACTTAAAAACCAAAGTATTTAAGTTCTTACATATAAAAGGAATATATAATTTTAAGAATATATTTGTCCTATTAGTATACTTTATTTAGAGAATCTTCGATCTATTTTCAGAGTTTAAATAAACTTGCGTACTATTAAAGTTACGCTACATAGTTCTCAGACAATCGATACAGTCTCTCAAATTACTTGGCATCATTATTTCTGATATTAATTAAATAACCTATTGAATTCTCATTCAAGCCCTTGGCGGAAGATTAATATCTCTCGCCTAATTAACCCTTTTACCCCAAAAGGACGTACTGGTACGTTTCACAAAACTCATCCCTTTACCCCCATGGACGTACCGGTACGTGCTTACAAAAAAAACTGCCATTTACATTTTTTTTTTGCATATTTTTTATAATTTTTTTGAGAAACTTCAGGCATTTTCCAAGAGAATGAGACCAACCTGACCTCTCTATGATGAAAATTAAGGCTGTTAGAGCAATTTGAAAAAAATATACAGCAGAATGTGCTTGAAAAATAAATAACCCCTGGGGGTTAAGGGTTGGAAAGTTCCAAATAGCCTGGGGTAAAAGGGTTAATAGATTTCATTTAATGTACTTTCTCTTTACAAGGTAAAAGGCTTACATGTCTTTCCTTTGGTCCTATATGAAAGAGTATTAAAAAGTGCAATTTTCAATGCTAAATTAGTGCAGCAATTTTAATCAGTCTGTGGAGGGTGCGTCTGCTTGAACTTGTCGTTATCCTAGCCTTAGACCTCTTCCAAGCTCCCCAACCCCTGGGAGAAACAATGTCGATCGGCGAAAGGAAACGAGGGGCGTTAGCGCTCAAGCAGACGTCCCCTCAGTTCACAGACAGGGCTGGCGTCTTACGTATTTCACTTTCTTCTAGATAAATAAGCTAGCGTCAAGAAGGACGCCGAGCGTTAAGGAATGGACTACATCACGCCAAGCGTTGAGTAACTGGAAGTCATGACACCTAACACCGAGCGTGACGTCATCGAACTTCCAGCATGATCATTGAACAAGCGTGACGACATCGAGCTTCGCGCTCTTTATATAGCGTAGAAAGCCAGCGTGACGTCATCGAGTTTCCAGTCGGACGTCGAGCGTTTAGCAGGACGTCGAACGTCCAGCACTACTAACGATGCTGCAAGGGTTTGACACGATGTTTGGAACTGAGTGCAACTTCTTTGTCTCTCTTATTGGATGAGCGGATGTTCTAGACGAGAACATCATACAGTGAGCCCTCGCTACTTCGTGGTTTGACTATCGCGGATTCACAACTTCGCGGATTTTTTTCATAACACGTGTATATACATATATTGCGGATTTTCCGGAAATTTCGAAAATAGCCGCAATATATGAAGACCCCAAATATTTTGTTAATTCCATTAATAATTAGTAATATCTGCTCTTACTGATGGTTCATTGCATTACACATGACATATAATTCAGTACAGAAAGAAATAAAACACGAAAAGAGAATGTGATCATACGATAATTCAGTATACTGTACGTAGTAAAATTAAATCGAACATGAAACGCAAATCAGATGCAGTCTGACTTTGTCATATTTGAATGGTGTAAGGCTGCTGATGGCTACTACTACAAATGTAATGGATGTGCATATTTTCCATGAATCTTTTGTATGTATACGTACGTAGTACTGCATCCAATAATATTCTTTGTTGCAAAAATCACATCTCGAATAAGCGTACATATCCTACAACAAAACAAGCGTAAAATAGCGTACGTAAAGCATACTGTATATAGTACCTTGTATTTGAATTTGTAACTACTACGTAGCATGTAAGACGGACTGTGATTGTTTCCAGTGCTGATAGATGATGAATCAGCTCCAAAGTTTTGTAATCTAGTCTGTGATTGGTGTTTTGACAACTCTCTCTCTCTCTCTCTCTCTCTCTCTCTCTCTCTCTCTCTCTCTCTCTCTCTCTCTCTCTCTCTCTCTCTCTCTCTCTCTCTCTCTCTCTCGTAAATTATCATTCGGTCATTAGCGGCAGTTTGTTATTGTTGATTAAAAGCCAAAAAAAAAAGAAAAAAATTGTTTTCCTGCTTTGCTACGTATGTAGGATTTTATATAGATACGGTAAATAATATTTGTAATAACATATTTACTAAAAGCTTTTAATATCATTATTTATCACTTTCATCATGCGCGTTTAATGCCTTCGTTTGTTTATTACGATCGAAGATGGAGCGTACAGTAAACGAATGGAAGGTTTCCGTTTCAGGCGGCGTCATAAAGAAAAACATTATATAAATGGCATTCATCTCATTTATTTGGAAGTCCTAAGAAAAATTAAGTAAAACATTGGTAATATCAAAATCAACATATAATCAATATAATCGATGCAAAAACTAACCTATACACAGATGTGTAAATGCGTTTGTTTCTTCATTATGATCAGAGATAAACGTAAACAAAACATTGGTTGTCATTTTTTATCGTGCTTTTTGGCGTGTTTAGGAAATGCATGATATAAAATCGCCTTTAATATTTGTGCCTGTTTTAGTTTAGGGTACTGTAGTACATGCATTAAGTGTTCTGTACATTAAAGGGTAGTTTGTTAACAGTACTACGTAAAGGGAAGGTTTTAAAAGTCTGAATATATATGTTAAATAAATACATAAATATGGTGTCCCTACTTCGCGGATTTTCAGCTATCGCGGTTGGGTTTGGAACCTATCTACCGCGATAAACGAGGGTTCACTGTAGTTCCGAGCGTCTGAATCGCGAGCGCCATTGTTCCGAAAGTCACGTGGCGCCGATCGTCAAGCAGTTGCATGGCGTCAAGCGTCCTGCAGTTGGACTTGACGTCGAGTGTCAAGCAGTTAAACAGGACGTCGAGCGTCAAGCAGTTACGTGACGTCGAGCGTCAAGCAGTTACGGGACGTCGAGCGTCAAGCAGTTACGGGACGTCGAGCGTCAAGCAGTTACGTGACGTCGAGCGTCAAACAGTTACGTAACGTCGAGCGTCAAGCAGTTGGAGACGCTGAGTGTCAAGCATAGTTCCGAGCGTCTAAATCGCAAAAGTCATTTTTCCGAGAGTCTCGTGGCGCCGAACGTCAAGCAGTTGCATGGCGTCTAGTGTCCAGCAGTTGGACTTGACGTCGAGTGTCCAGTAGTTAGACGTGACGCCGAGCATCAAGCAGTTGCATGAAGTCAAGCGTCCAGCAGTTGGACTTGAAGTCGGGTGTCAAGCTTGACGCCGAGCATCTAGCAGTTAGATGTGATGCCGAACGTCAAGCAGTTAGACGTGACGTCGAGCATCAGGACTCGGTTGTCGTGATTACACCAGTCTAGCTGAACGTCGAGATCGCGAACGTCTTAGTTCCGATCGTAATAACCGCGAGCGTCTAGTGTTGGAACAAGCCATGCACAAACCTGATTACTGAGGCTTTTGATTCCCCTAAGACGGCGGAGTCAAGGGACGCAGCAAGGGAGAAGCTTCGTACCTGGGTAAGGGTCTTTCAGAAGAACACTTCTGGCCCCTATCTTCCAAGTGAGAAGATGAGGGCTTACCTTTTCCCCAAGGCGTCAGCAGAGGCAGTGATTCCTCAGCCTCAAGCGGAGATACCGTTAGTTCAGATCCCGGTGGATGCTGAAGTCGCGGACGCCCTGCAGGACATCCAATTGGACGATAGGATATCGGAGGTGTCCGAGTGTTTGGAAAAAGACCTTCTGGCAGAAGACCAGGAAGAGGAGCAGGCTCCAGACAATGAGGAGGAAGAGTTCGACGAGGTGTCGGCTACTCCGGTTCAGGCCCCTGAACCTATTCCCTCAACATCGTCCTCTCTCCCAGAGGAGCTGGGAAAGACCCTTTCTTCCATCGTTGGAATGATCCAACAGATGCAGAAGGAAAATAATGAGAAGGCTGCTGCAATGAAGTTGGAGATGCGGAGACTTGCAGCATTACGTGGGCCCCAGAAGAAGCTCAGCGTGAAAGACCTTTCCTTGTGCTCAGATGCCAACCCTTGGAGGTATGCCGAGCACATGCCTATGACGACGGGAAAGATAGTCATTTCGGAAAAGTTGGGCTCAGTCCCCCTTGAGGAGGTGGAATTCTTGCCCAGCAAGGAGTCGTATCCGGACTGTTATGTCTGTCTAAGGAAGAAACGGAGCCGAAGGAGGTCATAGTTTTTGACCATGCTAAGGCTCAAGCTTTGTTGTCAAGCTCGATGAAAGAGAGGGGCTTCACAAACTCAAAGGTACCTGCTTTGAGTAAGAAGCACCCTTCCTTTGTGTCCTCTCCTTCTAGAGCCTTCCCCTTTATGCAGAAAGGGTTTACGGCCGTGCTGAAAGCGATCGAGGCAGGTAAGCCATGCCCCTCCTTGGAGGAGTGTAAACCTCTGTTTTTGGCCCTACCCATGGACCACAAAGACTGGAAGGACGTCCATCTTACCTTCTCAGTCGGGAAGTTGGAGGCCGATATTGCCGGATGTCAGTTCGGTGAGAACTTCCCGAAGCTGTCTGACTTTCTTTTGCGCAGGGAGCTTGAGACAAAAGAAAGACTTGCTGCCTCAATGTCTCATCAAACGACTCTGGAGACAATGGCAAGTGACCCCAAGGTCCATGAAATGTTTATGGTAGTGGCTAAGACACATCTAGCCACAGTGACGAAGGACCTTTATAGTTTCGTCGAAGCTAGGAGGGCTTGTAGGGAGTTCGTGTTCGCCTCGGCTGCGGTGAGGCCCGAGCCAAGGAAACTAATCTCCTCCAGCATTTGGGGCAAAGACCTCTTCCCTAGTGAAGCGGTCAAGGAGGTTGTAGATAAGGCTGCCACAGAGAATAGAAACCTTCTCCAGAAGTGGGGCCTATCTCTCAAGAGAAAGTCTTCCCGGATGAGGGTCCCCAACCAAAGAGGAAGACTAAGAAGACTAGGCTACCCTCTCGGCCAGCCAAGCCATTCAGACAGCAGCAGCAACAACTTCCTTTGCCTACAGTGCCCCAGATGGTGGCACAAACCCCGACCACGTACCAGTGGGTACCCCAAGCCGTGACTACGCAGTCTCCGGCATTTAACCCAGCGTTCGAAGGGCAGTCAACTACCTTTCGAGCGAAGCCTAGAGGAGCAGCCAGAGGTTCGTCTAGACGCCCCTCAAGGGGGAGGGGATTCAGGGGTGGTCGCGGTCAAGGAGGCAAGACCTCAGGGCAACAGCAGCCAAAGTGAAATGATACCGGTAGGAGGGAGACTTCAGAATTTTCGGGATCGGTGGACCTTCGATCCCTGGGCCCAACGCCTACTCAAGAATGGACTGGGTTGGAGCTGGTACAGCACTCCACCCCCGTGCCCTCGATTTTTCCAACACTCCACCCCCGTTCTGGAGGAGTACATTCAAGAACTCTTGGAGAAAAGAGTAATCCAAAGGGTAAAGTCCATCAATTCCAAGGGAGGCTGTTTTGTGTTCCCAAGAAGGACTCAGAAAAACTCAGAGTCATTCTGGACTTGTCGCCACTCAACAAGTTCATAGATACTAACACTGCAACACATAAGGACCTTACTGCCCAAGAGGGCATATACCGTCTCCATAGATTTGTCAGACGCCTATTGGCACGTTCCAATCAATCGCCAACTCTCCCCCTACCTAGGGTTCAAGCTACATCGAAGGCTCTACGCCTTCAGAGCCATGCCATTCAGGCTAAACATAGCCCCAAGGATCTTCACAAAGCTTGGGAGCGCAGCTCTCAAACAATTACGCCTAAAGGGAATCCAGGTGGTAGCCTACCTGGACGACTGGCTGGTGTGGGCAGCATCCAAGACAGCATGTTTGCAAGCTTCCCAACAGGTGATCCAGTTCCTAGAGCATCTAGGCTTCAAGATCAACAGAAAAAAGTCTCGACTTTCTCCATCTCAAAAGTTCCAGTGGTTGGGAATCCACTGGGACCTAGTGTCACACCAACTCTCCATTCCGGCGAAGAAGAGGAAGGAGATAGCTGGTTCTGTCAAGAGACTTCTGGATTCCGAAAGAATATCAAGACGCGAACAGGAGAGAGTACTGGGTTCTCTCCAGTTTGCCTCAGTAACAGACCCTGTGCTAAGAGCACAGCTAAAGGATGCAACCGGAGTTTGGAGAAGTTATGCATCAAACGCGCGAAGAGATCTGATAAGACCAATACCGCTTCGTCTATGTACGCTTCTCAGGCCTTGGTCCCGAGTCAGGCAACTAAAGAAGTCGGTGCTTCTTCAGCAACCTCTCCCCTCGTTGACTATTCATACAGACGCCTCGAAGGAGGGGTGGAAAGGTCATTCTCATCGGAAGAGGACCCAAGGAACTTGGTCCAATCTATTCAAGAGATTTCACATAAACTTTCTGGAACCTATGGCAGTACTCCATACCTTGAAGAAAGTCTCCCCTCGCCGCTCGATCCACATAAGGTTGGTACTGGACAGTGAGGTGATTGTGAGATGCTTGAATCGACAAGGATCAAGGTCACCACCACTCAACCAGGTGATGTTGGCCATCTTTCGACTGGCGGGAAAGAAGAAGTGGTACCTGTCGGCAGTTCACCTACAAGGAGTCCGCAACGTGACAGCGGACGCTCCATCCAGGTTGACACCGATAGAGTCGGAATGGCCCCTAGACGCAGGATCATTCTCCTTCATCTTGAGTCAAGTCCCAGAACTGCAGATAGACCTCTTTGCGACGAAAGACAACAAGAAGTTGTGGAGGATTAATTTTATTTTAATTTATTTTTTTTGTTTGCCAAATCGAGAGAGAGAGAGAGAGAGAGAGAGAGAGAGAGAGAGAGTTTGTTTTAGTTTTGTTAAATCGAGATATTTTATTTGCTTAGTATTGTCAAATCGCGCGCGCGCGGGAGAGAGAGAGAGTGAGAGAGTGTTTATTTGTTTTAGTTTTGTCAGAGAGAGAGAGAGAGAGAGAGAGAGAGAGAGAGAGAGAGAGAGAGAGAGAGAGAGAGAGAGAGAGAGAATTTAATTTGCTTTAGTTTTGCTAAGATCGCGCGCGAGAGTATGTGTGTATGTGCGTTTGTGTGCGCGTGTGTGTTTGTGTGTGCGTGTGTGTTTGTGTGTGTTTGTTTGTGCGTGTGGTTGTGTGTCCGCGGTGCGCGCCGAAGAACAAGTGGTAGTTAGCGAATGATTGTTTGTAGTGGGAAAGACTGTCGGTATATTTGAGGTTGTTTGTTTACCTTTTTTAGCTAGGTTAGGGCGGTAATGAATGTCTTGGGCGAAAGGATTTGCTATTTGACTGCATGAGGAGTCGGTTGTTTGTTTTGTTCTTCAACAGCCGGCTGTGAAGTGATTTTTCTTTATATCAGAGTAAGTACTGTTTTTATTTATTTTTGTTAGGCGCGATCATGAATGATAGAGTTATTTATTTATCTTTGATTATAGTGGGATAGTTTAGTTAGTTAGGAGTTTTCGTAAGCGTGTTTTCTTTTTTATTGCAGGCCGTAATTCCTCCTTTAGCTCCTTAGACTCTTTTAAACTCCTTGGAGTTTTTGTTTGTCTGTGGCCTGTTGGTTGCCTGCCGCACATTTGATAGATTGATGAAGACCTGGACCGTATAATATGAACTTAGGAGAAGACTGCGGATGTTTATATTTAGACTGCGAGATATAAAAAGAATTTTAATTGTTGACGATCCGGCTGAAAATAGATTTGTTCTTGTTGATGATGATGACATGATGATGATGATGACCAACGATAATGTGATTGGACTGTCGAATTGACTGCAGTTATTGTTCGCCGGGAAGTTGTGGCAATTGGCTTAAGGACTGTTGCCAGTGTGTGGAGTCTATGGACGACGGTGGCCACATACGTATATTAAATATTTAAGGGTTTTTTCGTATGTTTTAGTATTAAGTGATTTATTTTAGTGTTTAAGTGATTTCCGTTACTGTGTGGGGACTGTTGGTGTTGGGTTGTAAAGTTTTTGGTGATTGGTGAGTTCTGTGTACCCACACACACCGCTATAATATAAATATAAAAGTGTTATTTATGTCTGTCTAGTGTTAAGTGTGTTTAATGTGTGATTTTTTTTGTTGGTTGCAGTGAATATAGTTCTAAGGTTATGTTTTGTTTGTTTTTCCCTTCGTGCAATAGTCCAGTTTAAAGTAAAGTAAGGGGAAAGTTTGTGTTGTGGGATATTTTGAAAGAAGAGTGATCAAAGGTGTGGGGGTTTGTTATCGTTTACATCCCGCCACAAAGTGTCCCCGTACAAGGATCCCTTGGCGGAAGCAGTGGACGCGATGTCCCTCGACTGGAACAGATGGTCCAGGATTTACCTGTTCCCTCCTCCCAACCTTCTATTGAGGGTCCTCAACAAACTGAGATCTTTCAAGGGAGTAGCGGCAATAGTGGCTCACAAGTGGCCGAACAGCGTGTGGTTCCCTCTGGCATTGGAACTACGGCTGAAGTGTCTACCGTTACCAGATCCAGTTCTGACCCAGCAAGTTCAGAAGTCGACTGTCTGCGCTTCATCACAGAAAACCCGGCACCTGCAGCTCATGATTTTCTCTCCCTAGCAGTGAGAAAACGTTTCGGGATTTCAAAAGCCAGTACAGTATAGACTTCCTAGAGGAATATAAGTGCAAATCCACTAGAAGGCAATAGGAGTCATCATGGAGAAAATGGGTGGCCTTTGTCAAGGCGAAGAATCCACAAAAGATCTTGATGGACTTCTGCTTATCTTTCTTCATCCACCTCCATGGTCAAGGGTTAGCAGCCAACACAATATCAACGTGTAAATCTGCTTTGACAAGACCTATTCTATATGCCTTCCAGGTCGACCTCTCTAACGATAATTTTAATAAAATTCCGAAAGCCTGTGCTAGGCTCAGACCATCAGCACCTCCGAAGCCCATTTCATGGTCTCTGGATAAAGTTCTTCATTTCGCTTCGCTGTTGAACAATGAGGAGTGTGCTTTAAAGGATTTGACCCAAAAAGTTATTTTCCTGTTTGCACTCGCTTCGGGGGCCAGGGTTAGTGAAATTGTAGCCCTCTCGAGAGAGGAAGGTTGTGTTCAGTTCTTGGATGAGGGAGAACTGAACCTGTTTCCAGATCCTACGTTTCTCACCAAGAACGAGTTACCCACCAACAGGTGGGGTCCCTGGAGAATCTGTCCTCTGAAAGAAGATGCATTTCTATGTCCAGTGGAATGCCTAAAGGTCTATCTTCGTAGAACTTCAGACTTCAGGGGTGGTCAACTATTCAGGGGAGAAACATCAGGCTCAAATTTATCGCTGAAATAACTTAGGGCAAAAATCACCTATTTTATTCGCAGAGCGGATCCAGACAGTACACCCGCAGGTCACGATTCGAGGAAAGTTGCCTCATCCTTAAATTTCTTCAATAGTATGGATTTCGAACATCTTCGCTCATACACTGGCTGGAAGTCTTCCAGAGTTTTCTTTCGTCACTATGCGAAGCAAGTGGAGCAACTGAAGAGGTCTGTGGTAGCAGTGGGTAGTGTCGTTAAACCTGCTGTTTAACTCTGCGAGGAACAGTGAATTTAATTGGGACGATTAATTCCGGGGTGGGTGTGTAGTTACGAACTGTTCTACAAACTAAGTGTTAGGGCACTAGGGTGCCCACATTGACTGTTCCATTTTTAAAGGTGAACCTAGCATAAGTGTAGACATGTGTGCCAAGCATTTCCAACGCTAATGTAACTGATTAGTAATACAGACTTTTATGATTTTGATACTTCGGTATGTTAAAAGTGGCGCTAATGTTTTCTTTCAGATAAACAAGTTTTCTGTTTACTATCATGCTTATGCTTATTTATTGGTTATCCTCCTCTTATATATGTATAATTGTTGTTTAACCTGTTTTATTTTATTGATTGTCAATAAACTAGTTCTTGTGAACCTTGCGTCTCCTTCGCCTGTGTCATTTTACTTGAAATGATTTAGCATTACGTTTACTATGTATATTTATCTGGGATAATTCTAATAGATTGTTCCTTTATGCAAGCATCTTTCATTGTTTTATGCTTTTCCCTAGCGGGAGGACTCCATACCCTAAGGGGACGGTGGCGGATGTGCAAGTTTTCCTCCTACCCGGATATAAACCTTTGTCCAATCCAGTAATCGAACGGGGAACTGGTCGATATTTCATATTGACTCAGTGGTTCTTTTACAAACTATGCTTTACATGATATAGAGTGAGACCACTATATTGGCTTGTCTGGTATTCATACATAGGTATATGTACTCTTTGAGACTTTTCCAGAGTCTAGTATGATTCTTCCCTGTAGGGGGCAGGAAGCACTAACATGGTCTATGGTTAGATGAAAAGATGTATGACGGTAACATCTTAGGTCTCTAGGTCTAGTTGGCCGGGAAATACCTTCTGGGAGTACGGCACGTTCTGAGAATCCACAGATACAGTAATGCTCTGGTATACTTCCATCAGGACGACATGGCTTGAGCCCAAAAAACGGATTTTGAGCGAAGCTAAAAATCTTTTTTTGGGTGAGATGGCCATGTTGTCCTGATGGACCCACCCTTCCTTTTTCCTCTAAAAAAGAGCTGTAGGACCCCTCCATACATACAGTATCTGTAGCACCTCGAGTATCGCTACAAGGAATACAGATGGCTCTGTGAGCGGCGCAATGCATGCTTACGAAACGGGAGAGGAGAGGTACCTTACGAGCGGCTCTCCTTTCTTTCTCGTTTTTCGTTTTCTTGAAAATTGACCCCTTCGAAGTGTTAACTCTGTTCGGGGTGCAGATTGCTATGTGGCGTGTCAAGAATACGTCCTCTGATATTTCGCGATATCCCTGGTTCTTTTATTAGGGATATTCGCTCCAGGAGTTAGAATTCTAGGTACCTTAAGGTAAATTCTCTGGGAATATCGCTGTAGTTATATTTACCCAAGGAACCTACCCTTTAGGAACTTCCATCAGGACGACATGGCCATCTCACCCAAAAATAGATTTTTCGCTTCGCTCAAAATCCGTTTTATCTTCTACAGTACACCCCCCCCCGGAATTAATCGTCCCAATTAAATTCACTGTTCCTCGCAGAATTAAACAGCAGGTTTAACGACACTACCCACTGCTACCACAGACCTCTTCAGTTGCTCCACTTGCTTCGCATAGTGACGAAAGAAAACTCTGGAAGACTTCCAGCCAGTGTATGAGCGAAGATGTTCGAAATCCATACTATTGAAGAAATTTAAGGATGAGGCAACTTTCCTCGAATCGTGACCTGCGGGTGTACTGTCTGGATCCGCTCTGCGAATAAAATAGGTGATTTTTGCCCTAAGTTATTTCAGCGATAAATTTGAGCCTGATGTTTCTCCCCTGAATAGTTGACCACCCCTGAAGTCTGAAGTTCTACGAAGATAGACCTTTAGGCATTCCACTGGACATAGAGATGCATCTTCTTTCAGAGGACAGATTCTCCAGGGACCCCACCTGTTGGTGGGTAACTCGTTCATGGCGAGAAACGTAGGATCTGGAAACAGGTTCAGTTCTCCCTCATCCAAGAACTGAACAATTTCACTAACCCTGGCCCCCGAAGCGAGTGCAAACAGGAAAATAACTTTTTGGGTCAAATCCTTTAAAGCACACTCCTCATTGTTCAACAGCGAAGCGAAATGAAGAACTTTATCCAGAGACCATGAAATGGGCTTCGGAGGTGCTGATGGTCTGAGCCTAGCACAGGCTTTCGGAATTTTATTAAAATTATCGTTAGAGAGGTCGACCTGGAAGGCATATAGAATAGGTCTTGTCAAAGCAGATTTACACGTTGATATTGTGTTGGCTGCTAACCCTTGACCATGGAGGTGGATGAAGAAAGATAAGCAGAAGTCCGTCGAGATCTTTTGTGGATTCTTCGCCTTGACAAAGGCCACCCATTTTCTCCATGATGACTCTTATTGCCTTCTAGTGGATTTGCACTTATATTCCTCTAGGAAGTCTATACTGGCTTTTGAAATCCCGAAACGTTTTCTCACTGCTAGGGAGAGAAAATCATGAGCTGCAGGTTCCGGGTTTTCTGTGATGAAGCGCTGGCAGTCGACTTCTGAACTTGCTGGGTCAGAACTGGATCTGGTAACGGTAGACACTTCAGCCGTAGTTCCAATGCCAGAGGGAACCACACGCTGTTCGGCCACTTGTGAGCCACTATTGCCGCTACTCCCTTGAAAGATCTCAGTTTGTTGAGGACCCTCAATAGAAGGTTGGGAGGAGGGAACAGGTAAATCCTGGACCATCTGTTCCAGTCGAGGGACATCGCGTCCACTGCTTCCGCCAAGGAATCCTCGTACGGGGACACTTTGTGGCGGGATGTAAACGATAACAAACCCCCACACCTTTGATCACTCTTCTTTCAAAATATCCCACAACACAAACTTTCCCCTTACTTTACTTTAAACTGGACTATTGCACAAAGAGAAAAACAAACAAAATATAACCTTAAAACTATTTACCGCAACCAAAACAAAAATCACACATTAAACAAACTTAACACTAGACAGACATAAATAACACTTTTATATTTATATTATAGCGGTGTGTGTGGGTACACAGAACTCACCAATCACCAAAAACTTTACAACCCAACACCAACAGTCCCCACACAGTAACGGAAATCACTTAAACACTAAAATAAATCACTTAATACTAAAACATACGAAAAAACCCCTAAATATATAATATACGTGTGTGGCCACCGTCGTCCATAGACTCCACACACTGACAACAGTCCTTAAGCCAATTGCCACAACTTCCTGGCAAACAATAACTGCAGTCAATTCGACAGTCCAATCACATTATCGTTGGTCATCATCATCATCATCATCATCATCATCATCATGTCATCATCATCAACAAGAACAAATCTATTTTCAGCCGGGTTGTCAACAATTAAAATTCTTTCTATATCTCACAGTCTAAATATAAACATCCGCAGTCTTCTCCTAAGTTCATATTATACGGTCCAGGTCGTCATCAATCTATCAAATGTGCGGCAGGCAACCAACAGGCCACAGACAAACAAAAACTCCAAGGAGTTTAAAAGAGTCTAAGGAGCTAAAGGAGGAATTACGGCCTGCAATAAAAAAGAAAAAACGCTTACGAAAACTCCTAACTAACTAAACTATCCCACTATAATCAAAGATAAATAAATAACTCTATCATTCATGATCGCGCCTAACAAAAATAAATAAAAACAGTACTTACTCTGATATAAAGAAAAATCACTTCACAGCCGGCTGTTGAAGAACAAAACAAACAACCGACTCCTCATGCAGTCAAATAGCAAATCCTTTCGCCCAAGACATTCATTACCGCCCTAACCTAGCTAAAAAAGGTAAACAAACAACCTCAAATATACCGACAGTCTTTCCCACTACAAACAATCATTCGCTAACTACCACTTGTTCTTCGGCGCGCACCGCGGACACACAACCACACGCACACACAAACACACACGCACAAACAAACACACACGCGCACACAAACGCACATACACACATACTCTCGCGCGCGATCTTAGCAAAACTAAAGCAAATTAAATCTCTCTCTCTCTCTCTCTCTCTCTCTCTCTCTCTCTCTTTGATAAAACTAAAACAAATAAACACTCTGTCTCTCGCGCTGCGCGCGATTTGACAAAACTAAGCAAATAAAATATATCTCGATTTAACAAAACTAAAACAAACTCTCTCTCTCTCTCTCTCTCTCTCTCTCTCTCTCTCTCTCTCTCGATTTGGCAAACAAAAAAAATAAATTAAAATAAAATTAATCCTCCACAACTTCTTGTTGTCTTTCGTCGCAAAGAGGTCTATCTGCAGTTCTGGGACTTGACTCAAGATGAAGGAGAATGATCCTGCGTCTAGGGACCATTCCGACTCTATCGGTGTGAACCTGGATGGAGCGTCCGCTGTCACGTTGCGGACTCCTTGTAAGTGAACTGCCGACAGGTACCACTTCTTCTTTTCCGCCAGTCGAAAGATGGCCAACATCACCTGGTTTAGTGGTGGTGACCTTGATCCTTGTCGATTCAAGCATCTCACAATCACCTCACTGTCCAGTACCAACCTTATGTGGATCGAGCGGCGAGGGGAGACTTTCTTCAAGGTATGGAGTACTGCCATAGGTTCCAGAAAGTTTATGTGAAATCTCTTGAATAGATTGGACCAAGATCCTTGGGCCCTCTTCCGATGAGAATGACCTCCCCACCCCTCCTTCGAGGCGTCTGTATGAATAGTCAACGAGGGGGGAGGTTGCTGAAGAAGCACCGACTTCTTTAGTTGCCTGACTCGGGACCAAGGCCTAAGAGGCGTACATAGACGAAGCGGTACTGGTCTTATCAGATCTCTTCGCGCGTTTGATGCATAACTTCTCCAAACTCCGGTTGCATCCTTTAGCTGTGCTCTTAGCACAGGGTCTGTTACTGAGGCAAACTGGAGAGAACCCAGCACTCTCTCCTGTTCGCGTCTTGATATTCTTTCGGAATCCAGAAGTCTCTTGACAGAACCAGCTATCTCCTTCCTCTTCTTCACCGGAATGGAGAGTTGGTGTGACACTAGGTCCCAGTGGATTCCCAACCACTGGAACTTTTGAGATGGAGAAAGTCGAGACTTTTTTTCTGTTGATCTTGAAGCCTAGATGCTCTAGGAACTGGATCACCTGTAGGGAAGCTTGCAAACATTCTGTCTTGGATGCTGCCCACACCAGCCAGTTGTCCAGGTAGGCTACCACCTGGATTCCCTTTAGGCGTAATTGTTTGAGAGCTGCGCTCGCAAGCTTCGTGAAGATCCTTGGGGCTATGTTTAGCCCGAATGGCATGGCTCTGAAGGCGTAGAGCCTTCGATGTACAGTGAACCCTCGTTTATCGTGGTAGATAGGTTCCAGTCGCGGCCGCGATAGGTGAAAATCCGCGAAGTAGTGACACCATATTTACCTATTTATTCAACATGTATATTCAGACTTTTAAAACCTTCCCTTGTACGTAGTACTGTTAACAAACTACCCTTTAATGTACAGAACACTTAATGCTTGTACTACAGTACCCTAAACTAAAACAGGCACAAATATTAAAGGTGATTTTATATCATGCATTTCCTAAACATGCTAATAAGCACGATAAAAAATGGCAACCAATGTTTTGTTTACATTTATCTCTGATCATAACGTAGAAACAAACTGGAGGTAGAGCTTTGCTTATTACCCAGACATATTTCCCATACTTTTCCCTTAGAACTACATCACATCTTCCTACTTTAGATATATAGAGATATATATATATATATATATATACACATGTGTGTGTGTGTATATATATATATATATATATATAAATATATATATATATATATATATATATATTTATATGTATACACATATACATACCTACATATATACATAAATACATGCATACATATATATATATATATATATATTACTGTATATATATGGGTTATGGAAAAAATCCGCGAAGTGGTGAATCTGCGATGGTCGAACCGCGAAGTAGCGAGGGTTCACTGTAGCTTGAACCCTAGGTAGGGGGAGAGTTGGCGATTGATTGGAACGTGCCAATAGGCGTCTGAAAAATCTATGGAGACGGTATATGCCCTCTTGGGCAGTAAGGTCCTTATGTGTTGCAGTGTTAGCATCTATGAACTTGTTCAGTGGCGACAAGTCCAGAATGGCTCTGAGTTTTTCTGAGTCCTTCTTGGGAACACAAAACAGCCTCCCTTGGAATTGATGGACTTTACCCTTTGGATTACTCTTTTCTCCAAGAGCTCTTGAATGTACTCCTCCAGAACGGGGGTGGAGTGCTGTACCAGCTCCAACCCAGTCCATTCTTGAGTAGGCTGTGGGCCCAGGGATCGAAGGTCCACCGATCCCGAAAATTCTGAAGTCTCCCTCCTACCGGTATCATTTCACTTTGGCTGCTGTTGCCCTGAGGTCTTGCCTCCTTGACCGCGACCACCCCTGAATCCCCTCCCCCTTGAGGGGCGTCTAGACAAACCTCTGGCTGCTCCTCTAGGCTTCGCTCGAAAGGTAGTTGACTGCCCTTCGAACGCTGTTTTAAATGCCGGAGACTGCGTAGTCACGGCTTGGGGTACCCACTGGTACGTGGTCGGGGTTTGTGCCACCATCTGGGGCACTGTAGGCAAAGGAAGTTGTTGCTGCTGCTGTCTGAATGGCTTGGCTGGCCGAGAGGGTAGCCTAGTCTTCTTAGTCTTCCTCTTTGGTTGGGGACCCTCATCCGGGAAGACTTTCTCTTGAGAGATAGGCCCCACTTCTGGAGAAGGTTTCTATTCTCTGTGGCAGCCTTATCTACAACCTCCTTGACCACTTCACTAGGGAAGAGGTCTTTGCCCCAAATGCTGGAGGAGATTAGTTTCCTTGGCTCGGGCCTCACCGCAGCCGAGGCGAACACGAACTCCCTACAAGCCCTCCTAGCTTCGACGAAACTATAAAGGTCCTTCGTCACTGTGGCTAGATGTGTCTTAGCCACTACCATAAACATTTCATGGACCTTGGGGTCACTTGCCATTGTCTCCAGAGTCGTTTGATGAGACATTGAGGCAGCAAGTCTTTCTTTTGTCTCAAGCTCCCTGCACAAAAGAAAGTCAGACAGCTTTGGGAAGTTCTCACCGAACTGACATCCGGCAATATCGGCCTCCAACTTCCCGACTGAGAAGGTAAGATGGACGTCCTTCCAGTCTTTGTGGTCCGTGGGTAGGGCCAAAAACAGAGGTTTACACTCCTCCAAGGAGGGGCATGGCTTACCTGCCTCGATCGCTTTCAGCACGGCCGTAAACCCTTTCTGCATAAAGGGGAAGGCTCTAGAAGGAGAGGACACAAAGGAAGGGTGCTTCTTACTCAAAGCGGGTACCTTTGAGTTTGTGAAGCCCCTCTCTTTCATCGAGCTTGACAACAAAGCTTGAGCCTTAGCATGGTCAAAAACTATGACCTCCTTCGGCTCCGTTTCTTCCTTTGAGGCTGGTTCCTTCCTTAGACAGACATAACAGTCTGGATACGACTCCTTGCTGGGCAAGAATTCCACCTCCTCAAGGGGGACTGAGCCCAACTTTTCCGAAATGACGATCTTTCCCGTCGTCATAGGCATGTGCTCGGCATACCTCCAAGGGTTGGCATCTGAGCACAAGGGAAGGTCTTTCACGCTGAGCTTCTTCTGGGGCCCATGTAATGCTGCAAGTCTCCGCATCTCCAACTTCATTGCAGCAGCCTTCTCATTATTTTCCTTCTGCATCTGTTGGATCATTCCAACGATGGAAGAAAGGGTCTTTCCCAGCTCGTCTGGGAGAGAGGACGATGTTGAGGGAATAGGTTCAGGGGCCTGAACCGGAGTAGCCGACACCTCGTCGAACTCTTCCTCCTCATTGTCTGGAGCCTGCTCCTCTTCCTGGTCTTCTGCCAGAAGGTCTTTTTCCAAACACTCGGACACCTCCGACATCCTATCGTCCAATTGGATGTCCTGCAGGGCGTCCGCGACTTCAGCATCCACCGGGATCTGAACCAACGGTATCTCCGCTTGAGGCTGAGGAATCACTGCCTCTGCTGACGCCTTGGGGAAAAGGTAAGCCCTCATCTTCACACTTGGAAGATAGGGGCCAGAAGTGTTCTTCTGAAAGCCCCTTACCCAGGTACGAAGCTTCTCCCTTGCTGCGTCCCTTGACTCCGCCGTCTTAGGGGAATCAAAAGCGTCAGTAATCAGGTTTGTGCATACGGTACATACATGCGGGTCCCAATACCGGAGATCACCTTTGGAGACTGCGCATGCTGCGTGCCTCCTACACAAGTCATGTCCACAGAAGTTCTTGCTGCGGACGTTGCAGAAAACGCTTCCACACTTCGGATTGTCCTCCTGTAAAGAGAAGAAAATTCCATGAGTATCAAGTGAACTACGTATCACTGGATATACATAGCTTAGAATCACTAAACTAGAAAGGAAAGACACACACTTGTATTTCCCGCACAGTCAATTGCTGCAACCTTCCAGATAATAAAATTGGATGGTTATTCTATTCAAGGGTGACCAATAAATAATTTCCAGAGGAAAACAGGTGTAGCTCACACCCAAATAAGTAATTTTAAAATACTGGATAGTAGACAAGAAAGAACTCACTTTCTTTATCTGTATGGTTACACCAAAGGGCTGCGCAAGACAACACAAGAGTGTTAGAAAAACTTAGTGTTGTAACATATACTATACTATAGTTTTCTCCCTGCAGTATATACTATACTGAAAAATACTGGCTACAGTATAGAAGGTAATGTGCCGGCCGGCACACACCTTAACTAGTTCCAAAGCATACTACTTTAGACTATAAGGCGGAAGAACGCTGGTTCCAGTGCGTGTGCCTGCCGGCACACACCTTAACTAGTTCCAAAGCATACTACTTTAGACTATAAGGTGGAAGAACGCTGGTTCCAGTGCGTGTGCCTGCCGGCCGGCAACTACACAAGATAGCACCCGGCTTCCGGCCGCCAAACGTAGCGGCCGGCAGAACCTTGGTGTGTTTCTATTGCCGGCCGGCAGGGGACTGCCGGCCGGCAACTAAACAACGATAGCACCCAGCTGCCGGCCACTAATCGTAGCGGCCGGCAGAACTATGAAGTGATATTATAGCCGGCCGGCAAAGGTATACAACCAATGCCGGCCGGCAGCAAAAGAACCAGAGAACTTCCAACTGCCCAGCTGCCGTCCACTTAGGCCGGCAGCCGGGCTAGGGTACAAACACTAGAAGAAAAACAGAATGGATGCCAGGACAAGAGACTGTACTGCCTCATAGCCCGGCAACCCGAAAGAGTGCACATAAAGAAGGGGAGAATATAACTTCAGGCTTCCTTGACCAATGCCATCTGGCTCTACATACAAACATGGATGAGAGACCAAGGGAGGTCCGGGCAGCACTCAAAGCAGAAGACCCTTGTGCCGGCCGGCAAGGGACTGAGTCAACTCCACATCCTAACCTATGCTAGGTACAGATGTAGAATGACGGACAGGAATGCTATGGCTAGGCCATCAATAAGGAAAGAGGGGGAAAGGGGAAAAGAGGGTCCTGCCAACCTTGCTCTAATAATGAATCACCCGCAGCCAAGAAAACTCATCTTAGCCTAGGGGAGATCCGAGGAGGGAGGCCAGCAGTACTTGCCAACTCCCTCGGAACCAAAGCAAGGAAGGCATTGTTATTCACAGAAAAGGAGGATCTCATCCTCCTCACCGAGAACAACAACACTGGACTAGTCTGCTAGATCACAAAAAGAAGGAATCATCTCGTACAGAAACCTTCGAAAGTGAACTAAAGAGGCTAAGCCTCCTATGTCTGCTGTCAGCCTAGCAAGGGAATCTCAACCACAATGCTAGACAGAAACAGACTCAGACTAAGAACTCTGATGTCCTGCCCCTTCCTGAAGCCAGACTTACTGGAAACAGGAAAGAACAGAAACACCCTAATATAGTTGTATCTAAAGTCAATTCAGGTAAACCATTAGGGTTAAGCCCAAGGCTTAAGCAGAGGGAAAGGGATTGCACACATTCTCCGAAGAGAAGAGAGCAACCGGGGAGTGTGAGAAAGTAGACTATGGCTCCATAGACAACTAGCCTAGGCGCGAAGAGAATCGATTACCTAAATCACCGAAACTCACTCGTATACTATCTTGGAAGAAAATCAACATAATCTTAAATGTTTAAAACTGCCTAAAGCTTCAATAAAATTTTAAAATACTCGGAAATCTGAATATCATGCAGGAAAGTACTAGGGCCAAACGACTAGGCTACAAGGTCTAGCGTAGGCCAGAATTGGCAAATCATTCGCCAAAACGAAAATACTAAAGGCATCATATAAAGAAATCCTATGTAAAGCTGAATAGCTAAAATTATTAAAGCGAAACAGCCGGGAACGTCACTCTGGCTAACTAAATAACTCATACATAGCGAGCGACAGCGTCCAGGACGCCTCCGGTATGCAACAGCTCTTGTAACAAAGATATCACTATCAAATTATTTTAAAATCACCAAGAGCTTACATTTATACATAAAAGAGATAATACTCAACTTATCAGAAACAGAAGTTGGAGAAAGCATTATAATGTTGAAATAAACCAAGAATTGCGAGATAACACGGAAAAACACCAAGTTGTTGAGCTACGCAAAAAGGAATACTGTACAGATGGCGCCGTGAGTGGCACAATGCACGCTTAAGAAACGGGAGAGGAGAGGTACCTTACGAGCGGCTCTCCTTTCTTTCTCGTTTTTCGTTTTCTTGCCAATTGACCCCTTCGAAGTGTTAACTCAGTTTGGGGTGCAGATTGCTATGTGGCGTGTCAAGAATACGTCCTCTGATATTTCACGATATCCCTGGTTCTTTTATTAGGGATACTGTATTCGCTCCAGGAGTTAGAATTCTGGGTACCTTAAGGTAAATTCTCTGGGAATACTGTATCGCCGTAGTTAGATATACCCAAGGAAGCTACCCTTTAGGAACTTCCATCAGGACGACATGGCTTGAGCCAAAAAAGTATGTTCTAAGAGCCATACTCTTCGGACTAAACAAAGTCCCAAGTATCTTCACGAAATTGGCAGGCAGTCGTGCAACAACCACACCTAGAAACTGTTCAGTTAACAAAGTACCTGGACGACTGGCTGGTGCGGGCAGCACCCGAAGCTGTTGGTCTGCAAGCATCCAAAAGAAGTAACCCAGTTCCTGGAACATCTGGGATGCAAAATCAACTTCAAGAAGTCTTGACTCTCTCCAGCTCAAAGGTTTCAATATCTGGAAAACCATTGGAACCTAAGGTCACATTGTCTCTCCTTTCCCTTAGGGAAGAAGGAGATCACAGGGTCGGTCAAGAGACTACTGTAATCTGACAGGATTTCAAGACGCTAACAGGAAAGAGTACTGAACTCTCTCCAGTTCGCAGCAGTGACAAACCCAGTGCTAAGAGCACAGCTGAAAGATGCGTCAGGAGTCTGAAGAAGATACGCATCAAATGCTCGAAGAGATCTAAAATGACCGATATCGGCCTTACTTTGATCACTTCTCAACCATGGTCGAAGGCCAAGAGCCTAATGAGGCCTGTGCCCTTGCAACCACCTCTACCATCGAAGATCATCCACATGGATGCCTCGACCGAAGAATAGGGATTTCACTCCCATCAAAGGAAAGTCCAAGGGACTTGGTCATCTCTGTTCAAGGCCCTTCTCATCTACATTCTGAAAGCCATGGCAGTCCTGCTGACGTTGAAAAACTCTCCCCACGCAGATCAGCCCTCATCAGGCTGATCTTGGACAGCGAAGTGATAGTGAGATGTCTGAACCGACAAGGCTCGAGATCGTCCCACGTAATCCATATGATATTAGCCATCCGTTGCCTAAAGAGATGGCACCTATCAGCAGTTCACCTCCAAATGATCCGCAATGTGACAGCGGATGCTCTACTCAGGCTCAAGCCGATAGAGTCAGAATGGTCCACAGACACAGACTCATTCTCTTCCATCTTGGAACAAGCCCCGGAACTGCAGATTGACCTTTTCGTGACGAGCGTCATCAAGAAACTACCTCAATATTTAGCCCCATACGAGGACCCTCCAGAGGAGATAACGGACGCCATGTCCCTAGTTTGGAACGAATGGACCCGGAAATTCCTGTTCCTTCCATCCAATCTCCTGCTAAAGGTCCTCAACATGCTGAGATCCTTCCAAGGAACGGCAGCTCTAGTGGCTCCCAAATAGCTCAAGAGCAACTGGTTCCCTCTAGTGAGGGAACTGAGGCTGAGGCTGGCCCTTGTACCGAACCCAGCACTATCTCAAAGGGTTCTGAAGTTAACGGTCTTCGATTCATCACAGAGACCCCAAAACCTTCATTTCAGGATTTTCTCACCCTAGCAGTTAAGAAAAGATATGGGATCTCAAAAGGCAGTATGGACTTCTTAGAAGAATACAAGTCTAAGTCAACTAAAAGACAATATGAATCGTCTTGGAAAAAGTGGGTTGCTTTTGTTAAAGCAAAGGGACCGAAAGAAGTTTCAATAGACTTCTGTCTGTCCTTTATCCACCTTCATAATCAAGGTCTGGCAGCTAACATGATAACTATGTGTAAGTTAGCCTTGACTAGACCTCTTTTATATGCCTTTTAAGTGAATTTGACGAACGAAATCTTTAACAAGATCCCGAAGGCCTGCAGCTCCTCCGAAGCCCATCTCATGGTCTTTGGACAAGGTCCTACATTATGCTTCATCTTTGAACAATGAAGATTGTGCTCTCAAGGATCTAACCCAGAAGGTTATTTTCCTGTTCGCTACAGCCTCAGGGGCTAGTGTTGGTGAAATAGTAGCCCTATCAAGAAATGAGGGCCACATTCAGTTCACAGAAGTGGGAGAACTGAATCTCTTTCCTGATCCAGCTTTTCTCGCCAAGAACGAGCTATCCACTAAAAGATGGGATCCCTGGAGAATATGCCCTCTGAAGGAAGATGTCTCTCTATGTCCAGTAGAGTGTCTAAAGGTCTATCTTCGTAGAACTTCAGACTTCAAAGGAGGACAGCTCTCCAAAGGAGAAACCTCAAGATCAAACTTATCCCTAAAACAACTGAGAGCGAAGCTCACCTACTTCATTCACAGAGCGGATCCCGACAGTACACCCGCAGGTTATGATCCAAGGAAAATTTCTTCATCACTGAACTTTTTTCAATATATGGACTTTGAGCGTCTTCGCTCATATACTGGATGGAAATCATCCAGAGTGTTCTAAAAACACTACGCTAAGCAAGTCTGTGAACTGAAGCATTATGTGGTGGCGGCAGGTAATATATTAAAACCTGTCGTCTAGTGCTGCGATGAACAGTTGATTGATTGGGACTATCAATTAGGGTGAAAAGGGGTTGACACTTCCAGTGCGATAACTTTTAAGTGATTGTCACCATGGTGACACTAAGACTGTTCAAAATCTCAGGTATGGAATTATACAGATAATACTTGTGCCGTGTGTACGTAGTACACAATGTTGATAGTATACAACATTTATAGAATTTATATTGGGAAAATTCATAAAAATTTTCAGTTTTAGAGTGGCACTCATCATTTTTTCCCTTTCAGGGAGAAAAGATATTTTCTCTATACGTAGCATGTATAATTCCTTTAACAAGTTACATTCGTTTCACTTGCGATTCCATTTAGTCATTTATTAAAAAAAAAATGTCTATTAGAATGTAATTGCGTCCTATTTCGCCCCGCAATTTGCATATCAAATATGCCAGAGTTCTCTTTCTTATTTATTTAAGTAAACCTCATATCATTGTATGCTTACAAACAATGGATATACAGTTGACACTTATATTGTTCCTACAATATATACAAACTGTGAGACCGTTTGTATATCTGGTGGATACTGATGTTTGTTCATACAATATATGCTAACTTTGAGGCCTCTTTTCTACTGTCTAGTATGACTCTTCCCTGCAGGGGGCAGGAAGCACTAACATTGTCTATGATTAGTGATAATGACGGATAACGGTAAAGTTATTTTTCTCAATGGTTCAGATGACTATAGAAAAATTGTCCGAAGGTTAAGGCACCTATGAAAATCTACAGATACAGTACTTTCTAGTAATTTTTTGGTAAACTTCCATCAGGACGACATGGCCTGAGCCCAAAAAACGGATTTTGAGCGAAGCGAAAAATCTATTTTTGGGATAGATAGCCATGGTGTCAAGATGGACCCGCCCTCCTTTTCTATAGAAAAGGCCTTGGTAGGATCCCTCTAGAAACTACTATATCTGTAGCACCATGCTCAATGCTACTAGGAAGAACCGCCATCTTGGATATGCCGCCATCTAGATACTCAATAGTAGTATGGGAGGAAGGGTAACCTTGATAACGGCTCCCCTTCTAATTTACCACTCTTCCCCCTCGAAGCGAAAACGCTATTTGGGGTGAAGATTTCTATGTGTCGTATCAAGATATACGTCCCCTGATATTATGTGATATCCTTAAGAGAAATTTTAAGGATATTCGTGGCAGGAGTTAGAATTCTGGAGACCTAAAGGTAAATTCTCTGGGAATATCACTGTACTGTAGTTCAAATATCCCTTGGAAGCTACTGATAGAAACCTTCCATCAGGACGACATGGGTATCTCACCCAAAAATAGATTTTTCACTTCGCTCAAAATCCGTTTAGAGATATTGCACCTGTCCAATTTTTGCCTTCCTTGTCCAAAATTTCCTTACCTTACTATATTCGCTACAGGGGTAAGAACCCTGTGATACCTTTATAGGTAAAATTCTCTGGTATTTCATTCGTAGGAAATATCCAAAGTAGAAAGCTGCTTAGAGGAACTTCCATCAGGATGACATGGCTCAAGCCCAAAGATACAAGTTATTCCCAAATTTGTCATTTCTTCCAGTAATTAATCTCAAATATTGTCTCTCTGCTGGTAACCATTACTAAAGGGGTGGGCCTGACAGTTAGGAAATGTATTTGTAGGTTATATAAAAGTAGGATCTTTATGCTAGAGTGGACTAATTCTTCTTTTATAAATTTAGGCATACAATTACTGTCTCTTAAAATTTAGTTATCATGTTATTTTTAACTTGAACATATATCACCATACCTGCAGTAATTACAATGCATTTTTTTTAATTTGTATTATAAATGGCTTATGGATTATAAAGACTTGTGTTATATTATATGTCATGTTTTTATGGTTGAAAATTATTTCACAGCGTATTTTTTTTATGCCCTTATATATTTCTACATATTGCAGACTTGATCAGGATGGCAGCCAATACAGAGCTTGCAGCCCAGGTGGAACAAAGGTAAATCCTTGCTTCAAGCACGTTATTGTATTTTTTTGCATATTTGTATTAATAATTCTTAAATAGGGTACTTAAGCAGTAGCCATAATACTTATAAAGAATTCTGTTTAGTGTTAGAGGTGAAGTTTCCTTTATATCCTTTATATGTGTGAACCCTGAGGCAATGCTTTTTAGATCTCATTAATTTTCCTTAGTTTTTTCTTATGGGAAGTTTCAGTTTGTGTCAATAAAATATTTAAAGATTGAATACAGTATTGTTTGTTCCTATATTGTACGTAATACTAACCTTCGACCTTTGATAGAGTATGACTTCAGCCAAGTTGGAACAGCTGTTAAACTTTTAAAAAGGTAAACAGCTGGCTGCCAGGTGGCGGGTAGACATCGCCCAACTGAAGCATTACCTTCATGTTGTTTTCGGCTGCCGTTCTATACAAGTACTTCCTAGCATCCTACTTTGGGTGGATTTCAGATTTTTTTGCTTTTTCTTTTCAGGTTGATTGCAATGTGTTTGCTTGTTCATAATGTTAGCTTCATGGGTGGATATGCTGCTGGTTCTTGGTAAGCCTGGCTGATGGGTGGGCATGCAACTGGGCCCTGGTAAGCCTGGGTGATGATGTACAGTAGCTGCTGCATGAGCAAACTGGAAGTTGACCCTAATCAACTGTGTAGTTTCTGCAGAAGGCTTGACTGTTCGCAGGATTTCCTGTGTTCTTAGTGTTCCGAGTCCATTGGAGGAAATAAGAAGACAAAGGGAGCCACTGCCTTTCCTTCTCGGAGTTTCTTGAGCGAGACAGGTAATACCCACTACTTCTCGCTCAAAGCTCTCGTGCCGCCATAATTGCTATTGCCAACTTATGCAAGGACTTTGCCCTTGGGTTGCTCTGGCCTGCCTTGGTATTGATGGTGCCCTGTCATGAGAAAAATTCCCTGAGGTGCTACCAGCTGCTATGTCCTGGAAGTGATGTCGCATTGCTGTCGCTCCCCACTTGTCTGCAGAGGAGAACTTTGAGGTGACAACCTTGGATGTGTCCTTGTCTGCCGCCACAGACAACCCTCCATCGCCTTTAGTAGAGATTCTGACTATGGCCAGGAAATCCTTACTTTCATTGAGCGAGAAGCGTGGGAGCTCTCCTGCCCCTGCTCCATTTGTTCCAGCAACTTGTTCTTCCTCTGCTGAGGAGCAGCCTGCTGCCAGGAGGAAGAAGATAAGGAGGAGTTCACTGATGTACAAGACGATTAGCCTATGAGTTCTAGCGCTTGTGCTCCTTCCTGAAGTACTAAATCTTGTCTGAGAGTTGGCAAGAGCTCTGCTGATCAGGAAATATAGCTATGCTTTTGTTCCTCCTCTTCCCAGGGACATTCCCTGGATGCCTTGCTGACTCCATCGTCACGAACACGAACCTCCAGATGAACACAATTTCTCAGAACTGCTCCGAAAACCTCTCCTGATGCTCCTGCAGCTCAATCGTTTTTCTAGTTCTCACAAGCAACGAACAACTTCCCCATGCACACGCCTGAAAAAACCTCATGCTCCACGTTCTCCAGCGATGCCTGAAGCTTCCTCTTGTAGAAGATCTGAAGAGTCTCGTAAGAAGGAGCAATCTCCATGTGACCACGAGCCATGAATATGATCACCGAGACATCAGAAGTGTACTAAGAGTACATGACTATTGTCTCTGACACAATCTCTTCAATGTGACTCTCTACGTTCCCGAGCGCCTTCATGAGCATGATTGCCTTTACGATCACCTTTTAAGGCATGATCGCTTATTAGGAAATGATTGTTCTTATCGTGTTACAACATGTACACTATCATTGAGAGCATCTCCTGGTATGCTTTCTCCATATTCACGATCGTTTGTAATGATTTGCAGATTTTGGTCAGGTGTAGCAAGCAGACTTAGCATCGGGTTAATGACCCCGATCTCAACTAATTCAAAGCTAAATAAATGGCTCCTTTGGAACGATATGCAGTGGTACCTTGACCTACGATTTTAATTCATTCCATGGTCAAGCTCATAGCTCAAGTTACTCGCACATCAATTAAATTTTTTCCTTGAAAAATACTTGAAATGCCCTTAATCCAGTTCAACCCTCAAAATGCTACCCCATATTTTCATTTTAATAAACATCTAATCCGGAAACCCAATAACCCGCCCAAATTTTTACCTCATTGAGAATCCTGATACAGTACCTCCTATTCTGTACCGCCGTTTATAATACTGACGGCTGGAATGAGAGTTCACTCAAGTCTTTCTTCAGTTGTTTTCGAGCGGGTGAGCTGTTGACTTTCAATAAGCCTTTTTGCCCTTAGTTCCTTCAAGCATTTGTGTGTTTGTGGGTTCTTTTCACACCAGTTACCTGTGTTTAATGTTGCTGTGTTATCCTCTTTGGATTGCCGTTAATCTGATGAGCATTTGCGCAACCCATCGTATTCTTTTTCATGGTGTTCTCAAGATTTGCTGGTGCTCCCTCTTCCAATCCAATCAGGAGCCACCTCACCTGTGGGATTTACATGATTGTAAGGAATGTTATAAAAATGTACCAATTGCAGAGGTCAGATATTTAATCTTTCTTCCCACAGTGAATTGTGTTGCTCTTGGGCTGAAAATAAATGGCTGCTTAGTTCAATTATCATTAGTTATTGCAGCAGGAAGGGCTATCGAAGATAAGGGAAAAGCCACGGTTAATGAGGAATTTTTTTATCTTGGCCTGTTTTCCCATTGAGTGCGGGGGATTCCGATTCCACACGGCTTCCCTTCCTCTTTCAACTGTTTGTTTTTTCTGTTGACGTATTTGCCTTTTGAATCAGAGTTTTTCTTATAGTTGGCGTAGCTTAGTGGTTGTAGTGATGGTCTTGTGGATTCCAGGATACTCAGTGGCATAGGTTTGAACCTTCCCCATGCCATATTAAGAGATAAAATAATAGACCTTTTTTCAGTATCAGCTCAAAGTCAGAAACTAGTCCTAGGGTTGTTATGGCCTATTGGTAACATCTCTACCTGGTGATCGCCAGATTGGTGATCGAGTCCCACTCAAACTCGTTAGTTTGTTTAGTTTCTGTAACCTCATTATCCTTGTGAGCTAAGGATGGGTTTAGGGGAGCCTGTATATTCTTCCTGCTGAGTCATTAGTAGCCATTGTCTGGCCCTCCCTGGTCTTAGCTTAGATTAAGAGGGGGGCTTGGATTCTGGTCATACAGTACATTATGTGGTCGCTAGTTCTTGAAAATAAATTTTCTGTATGTGCAAAGCTGTTCAAAGTCTGCAAGTCAATCGCCTTAAAACGTATAAAATCAATTGTCTTTTCAAGTATATTGGTAGGCCTAGGTACAGTGACTGATGATAAATGTAACCAAACGATATTTACCATACATTTTATTGGCATAATTTCATAATATGGCTATTTGAGGATAAATTCCATATGATCAATTGAATCAACTTTTGTTTATGTGAGCTAACAAAATATAAACATAGAGTTGTGGTTACATTCCTGGCAATATTTATCTTTCTCTAACCTTTCGATAATTTTAATGGTAGTGTTAATGATGATAGCAATAAAGTTTAGTTGTTCCGACACAATATACTCACCGAGAACTACTTTCTATAGGAGTCACTTGGTGACCTCTCAATCTCGACCAAGATTTTCCCGCGTTACCCCCCTATCCCGCTCCATATAGTTTCTACCCCCGCCGCCAGGATACGCCCTGAGGGCAGGATCAGGGCAGGTCACTGCCTTCCCGGGTCAGCATCCACATTAAGTTCTTGGTCGTGAGATGTGAAACATCTCACTCTCTCGCTCTCTCGATCCTTTGGCGCGTTGTGATTCCACGTGTTTCCAGTGTGGGGACTTGTGTTTTTCTGCGTAGTGCGTTACTGTATTCGCAAGTGTTTCAGTACGTCCCCCTTGCGTATATCCAGTGTTCTTGTAACTCGATAGTGTTGGCCCTTCGTGTGCGAACGATGGAGCATGTGCGTCGTTGCCCTGGTCCTAGAGCCGGAAAGTCGTGTGGGGCTTTCCTCTCTAAGCCAGAAGTGGACCCTCATTCCCTTTGATCCACGTGCAGGGGTAAAGTTTGCTCCTCCTCGGACACGTGTCCGGAGTGCGTAAGTTGGGACGGCATACAGTGGGTACGATACAGTACCAAGAAGAAGAAGTTGTCTAAGCGTTCCCCCAAGAAAGTGAGTGGCGTGTCCTCTTTACCGTCGGTCGGTGATCGGTCCGACGAAGCCTCGGCCTCTCCGTCTCCTTCGCAGAGGAGTGGGCAACAAGCCCCCAGTGTTATAGTTAGCCATAGCGTTCTCCCCGGTGAACCCAGTGTGAGGGAGGAACCAAGGGCTGGCCCCTCTGGAGAGAACGGAAGGGCCGCTAGTGCTTCGGGTGAATCGGGCCACGTGGCAGGGGATCACGCTTCCTCGGAAGACCCAGTATGGGGCAGTGTTGCTATTTCGGAGTCCCCTCCGCCCTCGTGGGCCGGTGCGTCGGGCTCTCCCCCTCCAGAGGACAACCACGCTAGAGTTCGCCGCCCGAGTAGCGATGCTTTCGGGTGGAAATTGCCGAAGACTCCGGGGAGGTCACCGCTAAGGATGGACGTGTCCCTGGGCCCCTGGCCTCCTAGCAGGGATAGAGTAGACACAGTGCCCTCGATCTCTACAGCAGTTCCCGAAGACTTCCTCCAACATCCCGTCTCGGACGACCGACGGCGAAGAGCTTCCCCCGCGCGTCACTTGAGCAGCCGTTACGCGAGGAACGTGGTGCCCTCAGACTCTTCAGAGGTGGATTCATCCTCCGGGGGAGAACTCAGGGAGAAACGACACCGGAAGAGAGAGCGGGCCGAAAGCGATCGTTCCCGCTCCAGGTCAAGGTCGCGGCACAGCAGGAAGCGCCCCCGCTCTCACTCCCGTAAGTACAGGAGGGATGCCTCTCCCGGCGGCGAATGGGTCTACGTCCCTTCAGGAGAGTCCAGAAGGCTCCGCTCTCCAGACTCTCGGTCCAGTGAACGAGCCTCTAGGTTGTCGCTCCCTACGCACAGCCTAGAACCGCTCGACCTGCCACGCAGGAAGGACCTCGCTCTTAAGCATAAGTCCTCGAGGCCTCCGGTTCACCCCGCCCAGCGGGGGAAACGCGCTTCCGAGAAGGCAGCCCGACCGAACCAGCCCAGCTGGGGCGGTCGTCAAGCAGGAAGGACCGGTTCCCGTGGTCGGGTCATCCCACCGGGACCGTGTCCTCCGCTTCCAGAGCCTTGGGGCAGCCGAAGGTCCTCCCGGAGCCGGTGGCTCCCGTCCTACGGTGAGATCCACCCGCGTACGGAGCGCCCTACGGTTACGGGTCGACCTCCCTGGAACCAAGAGGAGAACGCCCTGTCTACCGTCCAAGCACGGCGCCCCCACGCCAGGTCGAGGCCTCGGCCGACGGAGGCGAGGCTTCCCCGTCAGAGGACTCCGCCTACAGAAGGGTGGTAGGTCTCATCAGGAGGCTCCATGGGATTCCAGAACCCTCGGCGCCTAAGGTGAATGCCTGGAGGTCGAGCCTCCTGAGATACACTCACCGTGACGCCCTGCCGAAGTCCTCCCTTGCCCTTCCTCTCGCCCCAGACCTAGTACTGGGACAAGAATACATAGATAACTTGGTGGCCAGCAGTGCGGAGGCCCCCAAGTCCCAGAGTGCCTCCAAACTCCTCCAAGGTCTCAAGCCACAGGGCAAGGTATATATTCCGGAAGGACGGCGCCCAGGTCCCTGTAGGGTGGACCCAGCCTTGGACATCCTGGGACAAGGCGGCTCGGACGAAAGGGCCTCTTCAGCCCCTGTTTCCTTCTCACCCACTGAAGCCGCCATAATGGAGGAGATGTCAAGGGATCTTGTGAACGTCTCCTCATGGCTGGACTGGTGGGCCTCCACGTTGGTGAACATACGAGCCTCCACAGACCCCGACGATCCTGAGCAACAGGGTCTCCTGACGGACCTTCTCACCTCCGGGGGGAAAGCCCTCAAGTTTATGGCTTACCAAGCACTCTCCTTGATGGCCAACTGGGTCCTTAGAAAACGGGACACAGTGCTTTCTAAGTTGGCAAGGAAAATCCCGGACAGAGAGGCCCGAGTGGTGCGTAGCCTACCCCTAGGGGGTGAGTCGCTGTTTCCTCTGAAGGAGCTAGAAGTGCTAATGGAGAAGGTGTCCAAGAGGAGAGAGACCAACGCCCCCAGACATACATCCTCCAGAAGGCCTCCTTACAGGAGATCAGTCTCGGATAGTGCCGTGACTCCTCAGGCCACCCCCAGCTCTTCGAGGAGGGACGCCCCTTCCTCCTCCTGGACAACAACTCCTCAGCCCTCCCGCAGGGGAGCTCCAGCTTCTGCCAGCTCCTTCAGGTCGGGTTACTCCGCCTCGAAGAGAGGCAGATCAGGCCGCCCCTCTAGGAGAAGGTAGAGGGAGAGGCCCCCTACTCCCGCCCAAGCCTCGGGTTGGGGGATGCCTCAGACCTCATTGGCAAGCATGGAAAACGCATGGGGCGGATGCTTGGACGGTGTCCGTCCTGAAAGAAGGCTACAGGGTCCCCTTCATAGCGGATCCACCCCCTCTTATTCCAGCCACCCGGACAGAATGGTTGGCTCCCAGGGACCCGTTGAAAAGGGCCACCCTTCAAAAAGAAGTTTCCTCCATGTTAGAGAAGGGAGCCATGGAAGAAGTCCTTCTCCCAGGGCCAGGCTTCTACAGCCGCCTGTTCCTGGTGGAGAAAGCAACGGGGGGGTGGAGGCCAGTGATAGACCTTTCGGCCCTCAACAAGTTCGTCAAGAAGACGAACTTCAAGATGGACACCCCAAAAATCCGTCCTGATGTCCTTGAGGGAGAAGGATTTCATGATGACGATCGACCTCAAGGACGCGTATTTCCAGATCCCTGTCCACCCGTCGAGTCGGAAGTTCCTCCGGGTAAAATGGGGCTCCCAGATCCTGCAGTTCAGGACCCTTTGCTTCGGCCTGTCGACGGCCCCTCAAGTGTTCACGAGGGTCTTCGCAACGGTCTCAGTATGGGCTCACGAACGGGGTATCCGTCTCATCAGATACCTAGACGACTGGTTGCTCCTTTCCAGCTCAAAGGCCCTCTTGGAAGAGCAAGGGAAGGACCTCCTCCAATTCTGCAGGAGTCTGGGAATCATTATCAACCTGGAAAAATCGAACCTAACTCCATCCAACAGAATGGGGTACTTGGGTATGACGTTGGACACCGTGCAGGGGAAGGCCTTCCCCTCGGAAGACAGGATACAGAACCTCATCAAAATCATTCAGCCGTTCCTGTCGGAGCATTCCAGGAGGGCGAAAGACTGGCAGAGGCTGATAGGTCACCTGGTCTCATTAGAGAAATTGGTTCCCCAAGGGAAGATACTGCTCAGACCCGTACAATGGAACCTCAAGGGCCTATGGTCCCAGACAGGCTCTCAGAAAGCGATTGGCATACTAGTGATCATGCACCAATCATTATAAACACCAACAAGGGTCCACCTTTGCAAAGATCGCCACGTTAGAATCTAGACAAGGCAGACTGGGTTAAATTTTCCGAGCTAAGTGAAATCGAAGGGAGAGCAGAACAGTTTGAAAGTATTGATGATGCTATAGACCTGCTGAATGGAACTCTTCATACAGCAGGAGTCAATTCAATTCCCAAAACAACAGGGTTATTCAAACGACGACCAGTCCCGTGGTGGTCTTCAGAACTAACTGCACTCCACAGAGCCACAAGAAGATCTCTAACACGATTGCGTAGACTCCGAACTGATGAGAATTTAATTATGTACAAGAAATGTAGAGCACAGTTCCGTCGTGCCATGAAAGAAGCAAGGCGCCAGTCATGGATGTCTTTTGTTTCCTCCATTAACAGTAGAACACCAGCATCTTCTGTGTGGAGGAAAGTAAAAAAGATAGCTGGCAAATTCACCCCCAACCCACCACCAGTGTTGAAGGTGAATGGCCAGTATGTAACTGAAGCAAATGAAGTTAACAATGCCTTGGCTAATCATTTTTCAAATGTATCCAGCAAGTGTGAAGGAGCCCCTGGTCACCAGTATAGGAGCACTGAAGAAAATAAAATTTTAAATTTTGCAACAAGAAGGGAAGAGTCGTATAATTCTCCTTTCACTGAAAGAGAATTTGATTCCGCACTTGCTCATTGCAACGATACAGCCCCTGGACCCGATGGAATTCCATATGCAATGATTAAACATGTACATTTTAATACAAAGCTATTTATTTTAAGTATTATTAATAGAATATGGCATGATCATAGTTACCCAAGTGTTTGGGAACTAGCCATTATTTTAGCCTTTTTAAAACCCGGTAAAGACAAGTTTTTAGCAGCAAACTATCGTCCTATTGCATTGACATCTTGTTTATGTAAAATTATGGAGAAGATGGTCAATGCAAGGCTGATATGGTACCTTGAAAAGAAAGGTATTTTATCACCGATTCAATGTGGATTCCGAAAAATGCACTCAACGACTGATGTGTTGATACGACTTGAGTCTTCTATTTGTGAAGCCTTTGCTTCCAAACAGCACCATGTTACAGTATTTTTTGACCTTGAAAAGGCATATGATACCACATGGAGATATGGTATTCTTAAAACCATTCATGAATTGGGATTGAGAGGAGAGCTGCCACTATTTATTCAGGCATTTCTTTCACGTAGAGTTTTTCAAGTGAGAGTGGGGGAGACTCTATCAGAGAGTAAGTGCCAGGAAGAAGGAGTTCCTCAGGGTAGTGTGCTGAGTGTAACCCTTTTTGCACTAGCAATTAATGGGATATCCTCAGCCATTCCCCAGGATGTTCTCTCAACACTATTTGTGGATGATCTCTCAATATCATTTGCTGGCACTAGAATGGCAATGGTTGAGAGAAAAATCCAACTCTCTATTGATAAAATTATCCAGTGGGCTGACATGAATGGATTTAAGTTCTCGACAAGTAAAACTACCATTGTCCATTTTTGTCGTATCCGGGGAGTACATCCAGACCCGGATATATACATTAAAGGTCAACGGATATCATGTGTATTGGAAACCAAATTTTTAGGTTTGATATTTGACTGTAGACTTACATGGGTTTCTCACCTAAAAGCGCTAAAAGCTAAATGTGTTGAAGCTCTGAATATCTTAAAAGTATTGTCCCATACATCATGGGGGGCAGACCGCAATACTATTTTGAAATTATACAAGGCCTTGATTTTTTCCAAAATTAGTTATGGTTGTGAGGTATATTCTTCAGCCACCCCAAGGCGGTTAAAAATATTAGACTCGATACATCATGCAGGTATTAGATTATCTACTGGAGCTTTTAAAACCTCGCCTATCCCAAGTCTCCTTGTTGATGCTGGAGAGTTACCTCTAGACCTTTACCGAATGTCTTCCATTCTTCGGTATTGGTTTAGATTGCAAAGACTCCCTAGCTCTCTAGCCTTTCAGACTGCAAGCCTTGTAAGACACGCATCATACTTTGAGTTGCACCCAAAATCTCCTCAACCTTATGGCTTTCGGGTGAAACGATTTTTAAATAGTCTGGATATAATTAGAAATAAGGTACTTCCATTCAAGGTATCATCAACGCCTCCATGGAAATTACCTGACATATCATTTTGTAAATACTTTATTGGAGTTAAGAAGAATATGACTGACTTAGAATCCAGGTCTCTTTTTATGGAACATGTCGAAGAACATAGGGGATCGACTTTTATATATACTGATGGCTCCAAATCTGATGCTGGCGTTGGATTTGGAGTACATAGTAATGATTTTAATTGTAGAGGTGCACTTCCTCTAACAGCTTCCATATTTACTGCCGAAC
Organism: Palaemon carinicauda; assembly: GCF_036898095.1. Taxonomy (NCBI): domain Eukaryota; kingdom Metazoa; phylum Arthropoda; class Malacostraca; order Decapoda; family Palaemonidae; genus Palaemon; species Palaemon carinicauda. The sequence goes on along the minus strand of NC_090745.1, from coordinate 59,063,362 downwards.
TGTATGGCATATTAACCGCTATTGAGAAAATAGCTTTGGAAAAGGAGGGTAATTTTACAATTTTTAGTGATGCAAGGAGTGTTCTTCAAGCTTTAGAAGTTTTTAATTCTAGTAACCCTCTAGTTTTAAAGATTTTAGAATGGCTTTTTATTATTGGACGGAAAGGTATAACTGTTCGATTTTGTTGGGTTCCAGCACATGTAGGTGTGTCTGGGAATGAGAAGGCAGATTTACTGGCGAAGAATGCGGCATCCGAGTTGTTACCAAGGAGGTATCCCATTCCATGTAACGATCTCCTACCTTACATCAAGAAATTGGTTTGTGATAAATGGCAACAGCACTGGGACAGTCAAGACGGCAATAAAATGAGGGAAGTAACAAATATCATATCACCTTGGAGGTATAACATGATTCCCCGAAAATGGGAGACGACTCTTTGTCGTCTCCGTATTGGTCACACACGATTGACACACGAGTTTCTGCTGAAGGGCCAACACCAACCGTATTGCGAGGACTGCTTAGTACCTTTAACAGTGAGGCATTTGTTGACCGAATGCCCTAATTTTACTAACCTAAGAAATAGATATCTGTTTGAGGCTCAAGGTGAGGATGGCAGGTTTATCCTTGCCAAGATTCTTGGACATGATGTGTCTTACTATGCGAGCGGAATTTTTAGATTTATTTCAGAAGCAGGTCTTCTGAAAACTATTTAACTATTTTAATGACTTCTTAATTTTTATGGTTTTAATCGAATTCTCTTTTAATTTTCATATACAGTAAATGGTATCGGCGTCAATGACCTTAGATGTCAGGATGCCAGAAAACTTTCAATCAATCAATCAATCAATCTCAGAAAGCGTTGATTCCGGTCCTTCCGGACACGAGAGCAGCCTTAGAATGGTGGCGATGCCAGTCGAACTCCCTCAAGGGGATGCCCCTCGGGTCCTGTCCCCCCGAGTTTCTCCTGTTCACAGACGCCTCCAGCCTAGGGTGGGGAGCCCACCTGCGGGAGGAAACAGCAAGCAGTACCTGGTCGGAGACCGAAAGACATCTCCACATCAACGTCCTGGAGCTAAAAGCAGTACAGAAGGCATGTCTGCACTTTGCAAGTCGGTTGAAGGGAAACACCGTGGCCCTAATGTGCGACAATGCCACGGTGGTAGCCTACATAAAGAAGCAAGGCGGCATGAGATCGAAAGAACTGTGCGACCTCACCATAAACATCTTGCATTGGGCGGACGAGCACCAGGTGGTACTTCTAGCAAGATTCATCCCCGGGAAAAGAAACGTGCTAGCCGACGGCCTCAGCAGAATGGGTCAGATAGTAGGGACGGAGTGGTCCCTACACCCGGAAATGGCCAGACTCATCGTTCAACGCTGGGGCTCCCCGGTGATGGACCTCTTCGCAACAAAGCTCAACGCCAAGCTACCGGTCTATTGCTCCCCGGTACCAGACCAAGGAGCAGCCCTAGAAGACGCCTTCCAGCACAAGTGGGACAACCTGGACGTATATGCCTTTCCCCCCTTCACGCTGTTAAGGCAGGTGCTCAACAGAGTAAGAGCCTCCCAAAACCTAAAGATGACTTTGGTAGCGCCCTGGTGGCCGGAGAGAGAGTTGTTCGCGGATCTAAAAGACCTGGCAAGCCATCCGCCTTGGCCTCTGCCCCCCAGGCCAGATCTGCTGAGTCAACCTCACTTCCTCAAGTTCCACGACAACCCTCTCTCTCTTCGCCTTCACGCCTGGAGACTATCGAGCGGCTCCTGAAGAAGGAGGGGTACTCCTCCTCCACAGCTAAGAGGATGTCCCTATACCTAAGAAAATCCTCTACCGTGGTCTACCAGGCGAAGTGGGCCGCCTTTACGAAGTGGTGCTCGGCAAAACACATAAGACCTCTTAAAGCTTCGGTCCCTGACATAGCGGACTTTCTCGTGTACCTTAGGGATGAAATAGGGATGTCAATCCCAGCTATTAAAGGAGTACGGGCAGCCTTAGGCCAAGTCTTTCTCCTAAAAGGCATCGACCTGGGGACCTCGAGACACATAGCGATGCTGATTAGAAGTTTCGAGCAGTCCTGTCCTCCTCAAGCCAGGAGAGTGCCCAGATGGGACCTGGCCAAGGTTCTGAAAATGCTGTGTCGTCCTCCCTTTGAACCCCTCAAAGATATCGGGGACAAAGACCTCACCCTCAAGACCGTCTTCTTGCTAGCCTTGGCTTCAGCTAAGAGAGTAGGTGAGATCCATGGTCTGTCCTATGACGTGGCACACTCCAAAGGGTGGAGGGAGGTATCCTTCAAGTTCGTACCCTCCTTTGTAGCGAAGACTCAGAACCCAGCAGTCTGGGACCCGAGGTTTGAAGGTTTCTCAATTCTGGCCATTCCCAAGACAGGCAATACGGAAGACCTGAAGTTATGCCCAGTCAGGACGCTCAGGAAGTACCTGGAAAGGACGGCTCATCTCCGGCCAGGTGCCAAGAACCTCTTCGTCTCCTCAGGTGTTAATAAGAAGCAAGTCTCCAAGAACACTATTTCCTTCTGGCTGAGACAAGTCATCACTAGGACTTATGAAGAGGACAAGGTGGCAGTGCCAGGCACTCCCCGCCCCCATGACATCAGAGGCCTGAGCACTTCCTTGGCCTTTGAGAGAAACATGGCAGTGGGGCAGATCCTACAGGCCGGCACTTGGTCGCACCAGTCGACCTTCACTGCCCACTATCTCAAAGACTATTCAAGAAAGTCTTTGGATGGATTCTCCATTGGGACAGTCATCGCCGCCCTTCAAGCTGTGTAGCGGTAGGCTAGAGGACGTCCCCAACGTTGAATAGACTCGTCCCTACTTCTTCAGGAGAAGATTCAGTAGGGAAGATGTTAAGAGGTGAGTCTTAAATAATAAGCGTAAGGTTCCGCAGTTACCCTCTATCCGCTCTCTGATAGACCCCGCATTCCTTAGCCCTCCAGGCACTATGTGCCAGACCAAGTGGCAGAATGGCTCTCCCGCCTCCTAAGGTGTAAGTCTCCTATAGAAAGTAGTTCTCGGTGAGTATATTGTGTCGGAACAAATCAAAAATTTTAAACAATTTTTATTTTTCCTAACATACTCACCGAGAACTACTTTCCGGGTAATGGCCCTCCCGTCCGTCCCCGAGTGCCATCCTTCCATTGCCGAGTTGGGCTAAACGTCGAACTTAATGAGGATGCTGACCCAGGAAGGCATTGACCTGCCCTGATCCTGCCCTCAGGGCGTATCCTGGCAGCGGGGGTAGAAACTATATGGAGCGGGATAGGGGGGTAACGCGGGAAAATCTTGGTCGAGATTGAGAGGTCACCAAGTGACTCCTATAGAAAGTAGTTCTCGGTGAGTATGTTTGGAAAAATAAAAATTGTTTAAAATTTTTGATATTAGCATAATATTATTTTTTCAATAAACATCTATCATGATTCAAATTATTCTCACTTTCTCTAATCTCGTGTTATCTCTGTCACATGGAATGTTATACAGTGGTAACCCGCTCGTTGCGAAGAGGTCGATCTGCAGTTCTAGGACTTTTATTGAAAATAAAGGAGAATAAGTTTGCGTCAAGGGATCATTCTGTCTCTATCGGCTTTCGCCTGGATAGAGCATCCGCTGTCACATCGCGGAACCCTTGAAGGTGAACTGCTGATAAATGCCATCTTCTCTTCCTTGCCAGGCGGAAGATGGCTAACATCACGTGATTGATGTGATGTGAACTCGAGCCTTGTCGATTTAGTCATATTACTATCACCTCGTTGTCCAGGACCAGTCTGATATGGAATGCTCTACGAGGGGATAGTCTCTTCAACGTCAGGAAGACTGCCATAGCCTCCAAGATGTTGATGTGAAAGTTTTGAACTGGTGTGACCAATTCCTTGCACTTTCATTTCATGCAAATGGCCTCCCCATTCTTCCAGGGAGGCGTCCGTGTGTATCATCACTGATGTTTGTGGTGGTTGCAAGAGAATTGTCTGTGCTAGGCTCTTATTCGTTGACCACAGCCTTAATAGCGTGCGCAATCAGGTTGGTGTCAACCTTGTTGATCTGTTCGAGCGTTTGATCCGTATCTTCTCCAGACTCCTGACGCATCCTTTAGCTGTGCCTTTAGCACCGGGTCTGTCACTACTGCGAACTGGAGAGAGACCAATACTCTTTCCTGTTGGCGTCTTGAAATCCTCTTGTGTTGGATTAGTCTCTTGACAGATGCTGCTATTTCTCTCCTCTTCTTTAATGGAATGGAGAGGTGGTGTGACTGCAAGTTCCCATGGATTCCTAACCATTGAAACTTGTGAGCTGGAGAAAGGCGAGACTTCTAGCGATTGATCTTGAAGCCCAGGTGTTCCAGGAACTGGATCACCTTTCCGGCCGCTTGCAGACAAGTAGTCTTGGATGCTGCCCGCACCAGCCAATCGTCCAGGTATGTTACTACTTGTACTCCTTCGTAGGGTAGTTGCTGGATGATTGTGTCTGCTGGCTTTGTGAATACCTTTGGAGCTATGTTTAGTCCAAAAGGCATGGCTGAGAAGACATATTTTGTCATCTGTAGCCTGAATCCTAGGTAGGAGGAGAGGGAGTGACTGACTGGTACGGGCCAGTAAGCATCTGCCAGGTCTATTGAGACTGTGTACGCCCCTTTTTTGGTAGAAGGGTCCCTATTTGTTGCAATGTAAGCACCCAGAACTTGTTGTTCTCGATGAACTCGTTGAGTGGAGACAAGTCTAGAAGGAATCTGGGTTTGTCCGATTCTTTCTTGGGAACACAAAACAGCCTTCCCTGGAATTTGATGGACTTTGCTTTTCTTATTACCTTCTTGTTCAAGAGTTCTGAGGTATATTCTTCCAACAAGAGGGTGGAGTGTTGGAAGAATTTTGGAAAATTGGGATGGATTTTTGTTCCATTTCCAACCAAGTCCATTCGTAATTTGGCTGTGGACCCAGGGATAGAAGATCCAACGATCCCGAAAGTGGAAAAGTTTGCCTCCTACCTGGAACCTCTCATTGTTTAGAGGTTCCTGAGGACTGTTTTCCGTGACCGCGTCCTCCTCCACCCTTGGGGGGTTTCCGGAGGATACTCTTTTTGGGCCCTTACATTTGTAGGGCCGAAAGGTGGTTGAATTCCTTTCAAAGCCTGGATTAAACACAGGTGACTGGGCTACCAGCTGTTGAGGGACCATCTGGAAGGTGGTTTGTGGCTGGGCTACCATTTGATGCATGTGGTCATGGTCTTGTTCGGAAATTGAGCCAGGCCTAATGAAGATTTCCTCTTTGAGGAAATGCCCCACTTTTGGAGAAGGTTCCTATTCTCTGTGGTGGCTTTGGCAATGACTTCTTGGACCACTTCTTGGAAAGGGTCTTCGCCCCAGAGACATGATGAAACCAGTTTTCTGGGTTCGTGTTTCACCATTATTGTGGCAAACACATGCTCTCTACAGGTCCTTTTTTTGACCTGACAAAAGCATACAAATCCATCACAAGGATGGGGCATTATTCAAGGCCTGCACACATTTCCAAGCAGTTCTGATGAGACAGGGAGGCGGCAAGTCTATCTTTCGTCTCCTGTTCCCTTCTCAAAAGATGGTCTGGCAACTTAGGAAGGTTCTCAGTAAACTGCTGGCCTGCTATCTCCGGATCCAACTTCGAGATGGAGAAGGTTAGATGTACCTCTTTCCACTCCTCCTCGCAGGTGGGCATAGCTAGAGATAATGGTTTGCATTTCTCTAGGATTGGGCAGGGTTTGCCCTCTTCGACTGCCCTCATGACAGTCTAGGGCTTTCCCCGAAAGGGGGAAGGCTCTGGAGGAAGGAGCAATGAAGGGTGAGTGCTTCTTGCTCAATGCTGAGACTTTGGAGTTAGTATATCTGGCTCCCCTCTGGGTCTTGGTAAGGATGGCTTGTGCCTTGTCATGTTCCAAGACAATGACTTCCTTCGGTATAGTCTCCTTGCAGGATGCAGGTTCATCTCGCAGTCTCACGTAGCAATCTGGGTACGCTGAAAGCTGGGCCAGAATTGAAACTCTTCAAGGGGTTTGGCCCCCAACTTCTCGGAGATATAAAGCTTTCCATTCATCATTGGCATGTGTTCCGTATACCTCCAGGGGTTGGTTTCGGAGCAGTGAGGAAGGTCAGATATTTTAAGGGGCTTAGCAGAGCCCCTGGAAGCACCAGGCTGTTTCACTTCCTGTACCTCTCTCTTCATCTCTTTGAGATCTTGCTTATTCTCCTCTTGTTCTTTTCGGAACAGTGTCAACATCTGCTGGATCGACTCTAGGAGCACTTCGCTCCTGCCGACCTGTATAGCCAGTTGGGGAGTTGGGGCTGAAGAGGTTGACGGCATAGATTGATATGCTGACACAGTGAGCTGAGGGTCCTCAGTCACTGTTGAAACGGATCCTTCTTCCTCCATGGCCCTCTTAATGAGAGAATGCCTTGATGAAGTCATTGAGCTTCAGCACGGCATTTCATTCCCGTGCTGAAACTTGGTGACGGGCAAGAGGGCTCTCGAACTTGGGGAAATTGCTCCCCCAGTTCGAATCTAAATTTCTCTCTTTCACCTTTTTCTTTTTCTCAATATTACTTCGACCTTATCCTAATTAAATAAACTTTCTTTAGTCTTGCTTTCCAAACTCTATGAGAAAAATTTCCCTCATATGTGTGTATATATTATGTACATATATATTTATTATTTATTTTTTTTCTCTCCTATGGCTTGGATGTTTTTACATCCATTGTAGCCCCGGCGGGATGTTCATACATCCTATATTGCTGCCTGCTTTGATGAGTGGGAGGAGGTATCACGGTTGGGAGGTGTTTGCATTCAAAGCTATATGTGAGAGTATTGGATGATTTCAGCCATCCCGAAGATGGTTTGGACCTTTTTGGCGGAACTATTCTCAAGCGTTGGGTCTTCGGAATCCAGGGGGATCCAATGCTTGGGGTAGGACTCTCGGCTTTTGGCCGGAAGCCCGTCATTATAGATATGGGGAGGATGATTCAATAATTTCTTGGTCTCAGTCCTAACAGGCAGGTTCAGCTTACACCTGTGCCTCTATATCTGTTTTGATGCTATCCTTCGGGTAGGGTATGGAGTGGACCATCTTGGAAATATACTCTCATTGTGCCGATAGTGGAGAGTGCAAATATCCTTTCCGACGTGTGATGGCCTAACATTCTCGAGCAGGTACATCAAACTAACCCTTTTCTCTCTCTTTCGTCTAATGGATTCTTTAAGGAACGAACCCCCAGCCCCTGGATACGCTGACTCTCCCCCGGCACTGTTGACAACCTCTGCTAATGTGATAAGGGAAAGCTCTGTTGATGACCTCGGAACGGGAAAGGACCATTCTACTGATATTTCTAAATCGAGTAATTTAGGTAACACGAGGAAACTTCGAATCCTCCATGTTACACAAATTTCAATAGAGACAAATTATGATGATCTATGTAAAGCATTTGAATGCTATGGACGCATAAAAGAAATAAGGATGAAACTTGAAGCTGAAACTTGGGTTTCATGGATATCTTATTGTAGTTATGACGAAGCATTTAGTGCAATAAGTAACTTGAATAATATTAAAATTAATAACTTGAATGTCGCGGCTGCTCTCTGCGATAAGGTACCAAAAGATTTGGATGTGTACAGGCCTGCCGATTGATTGGAAAAAGACGCAGATTTAGTTATGCCCTCCCAGAGAAATCCAAAACCACCGATGTGGCTTATAGCTGAATCAAAGGGGGTTACAGGGAATTATTTTAAAATATGCAAATTGATTCAGAAAAAAGTAGGAACTATTGCACCAGGCGATATATCTTGTTTCGGAAAAAATAGTTTCCTTATCCATGCCAAATCCAGTACACAGTCGGTAATATTGTCCAATATGAAAATAAGTAATGATGACATTAAGTTAGATGTCAAACCCCACCTAAATTTTAGCTACGGAAGGGGCGTAGTTTTTAACAGAGATCTACATGATTTTACAGAGGAGGAGATACTGGCCATGTGTCCATTAAATGTATGGAAAGTTCATAAAGTCCCAGGTACATCAATGATAATCCTTACGTTCCAGGATGCTGATGTACCTTTTCATATTATTATCGAGAACGAAAGGATTAAAGTAAGACCCTTCAAACAGAAGCCATTGCAATGCTTTAATTGTTTTAAATTTGGGCACCCGTCCAAAGTTTGCAAAAATGAGAAGATGTGTGGTATTTGCTCCAAATCTTACCATGGAGAGTGTGCACTTGGAGCCAGGTGTTTAAATTGCAGCTCGAATCACAAATCCACAGACAAGAGCTGCGAGCTATATAAGTTGGAGGAAGCTGCCCTCAACAAATCAAACTTAGAACATATAAGTGTGACCCATGCCAAAAGACTATTAAATAAATCAAATACATATGCTAAGGCATTAAAATCAAACCAACCTAGCGCTGCCAATAGCTAAAAAAAAAGTATACTATCTGACAAAATGTCAAATAACGAGGTAACCATATTACCTCCTGAGGCTTTACCACAGTGTATTAACACTAGGTCATTGCCCCCTGCTGTACAGCCTTCAGCCGCCATTACAAAAAATAATACAAACCTCTCTCAGGCCATGTCCTTGCCTGATCTGATGGAGGTTCCACTTAAGACTAACTTACCTGATGCACCTGTTGTGGGAAAGGTGGAAAAACCTCGAACCCCACCATCTATTAATCGTAAAAGAGAGAGACCTCCATCTCTCTCTCCACCCTCCATTAGAAACGTTAAGGTTATGACATCAAATAAATTTGATGTTTTGTCTGTTGATGTTTCTAATGAACCAGAAGATGAACTGAATAAATCAGAAATTCAAGTTGAGGTCCACCATCCACCTCAACAAATAGATAAAAAGAATACAAAGAAAAACACAAATGTAAAACCCAACATAACAAGACCACCTCTGAAGAAACCTACTGGTAATAATGTTAAATTAAAAACTGCTAATGGGAAAACCTCATCCAAGATGTCTTCCAGAAATAATCCATAGTTTTCTCCTCCATTTTGCAATGGAACTATCAGGGTTTGAGGGCGAAATATGAAGAACTTAAGCTCCTAATTCATGAGCATTCCCCCATAATTGTATGTCTACAGGAAAGTATGCTTGATTCTAACACTCCTAGTCCTCGAGAGTATGTTAGCTATAGAACACCATATAATCAACAAGCAGGGAGCCATGGCGGAAGTCTCATGTACATTCGTCGAGATGTTCCCCAAATACCCATGTCTATACGTACAACCCTGCAGGCAGTTGTTGTACAAATTGATATAGGGAGAAAATATACAATATGCTCTCTGTACTTACCTCCAAATGATAATATTTTATATGATGATTTAGCAGAAGTCATTCAACAACTCCCTCAACCTTTTCTCTTACTGGGAGATATGAATGGTAGACATCCTTTATGGGGTGATGTTTTGGCCAACACAAGGGGCAATATTATCTCATCAATTGTGGAGAATGAGGATGTGGGGCTCCTTAATACAGGAGAGCCCACGCACTTCCATGTTTAGACAGGTACTTTGTCAAGCATTGATCTTTCAACTGCAAGCTCTAACTGCCTTCTTGATTTTGATTGGAGGACATTAGATGATTGGCATACTAGTGATGATGCACCAATCATTATAAACACCAACAAGGGTCCGCCTTTGCAAAGATCGCCACGTTGGAATCTAGACAAGGCAGACTGGGTTAAATTTTCTGAGCTAAGTGAAATCGAAGGGAGAGCAGAACAGTTTGAAAGTATTGATGATGCCATAGACCTACTGAATGGAACTCTTCATACAGCAGGAATCAATTCGATTACCAAAACCACAGGACTATTCAAAAGACGACCAGTCCCGTGGTGGTCCTCAGAATTAACAGCCTTGCACAGAGCCACCAGAAAATCCCTGACTAGATTGCGTAGATGCCGTACTGATGAAAATTTGATATCATAAAAAAAGTGTAGAGCACAGTTCCGTCGTGCCATGAAAGAAGCTAGACGCCAATCTTGGGTGGCTTTTGTTTCCTCCATTAATAGTAGAACACCACCATCTTCTGTATGGAGGAAAATAAAAAAAAATTGCAGGCAAATTTACCCCGAACCCACCACCAGTGTTGAAAGTGAATGGTCAGTTTGTGACTGAAGGAAATGAAGAGTGTAGCAGCTCCTGGTCACCAGTACAGGAGCATTGAAGAAAAGAAAATTATAAATTTTGCAACAGGAAGGGAAGAATCGTATAATTCTCCTTTTACTGAAAGAGAACTTGATTCCGCACTCGCTACTTGAACTGATACAGCTCCTGGACCCGATGGAATTCCATATGCAATGGTTAAACATGTACATTTTAATACAAAGTTATTTATTTTAAGTATTTTTTCTGGGTCGACCTGTGGCGCCCGGTGAATAGAGAGTCCTTCTTATGTATCTTTTCTGATAAAACCTTCCAATTATACCAGAGAAAGATAAAAGCATGGAATGCTGAGGTTACTACCCTCGCGCGAGCACCTTTTGGGTGTCGTGTATAAAGCAAAGGCGCGTGAAAACCACTTTGTTCCGTAACCGAAATACAAACCACGCTATTTACAAAGGGTATTACTTTTAGCGTAGCTGAAATGGCGAGCCATTAGAATTTAACGAGGGTGTATTACCCCCGCGCTAGTTAGCGGGGGGGTAGGGGAGTGGTAGCTAGCTACCCCTCCTCCCCCTCACACACAGGTGAATACTCACTTTCACTTTTGGCTCGGACTGTGACAGACGTCTTGGTCCTCGCTTGGCAGCCATTGTCTGTTTTGTCTTTACTTAATCGCTTACTTTTCTTTTACTCAATATATATGTAAACATGTTTTCATGTTTGTATATATATTTGAGTATAGAAATAAGTAAGTTTCCTTTTCAGATGTGTGTGTGTAGTGTACGATATCTACGTGGAGGCCTCGGCAGTTAGGCCACCACGGCCTAATTTTATGGGTTGCGATCGAGTTTGACTTCGGTCTTTCTCTCTCTCTCTCTCTTGAGGTCGTTCACCCTTTTACTATGTTTTACTACGCCCTTGTAGCTTCCTTCCCGTGTGGGTGGGGTTGCTACGCCGTACATTTTTGTCTCAATTAGTTTATGAATCTAATTGTAGTTGTTAATTTTTCAGCTTGTAGAACGATTCCTTTCGGGGTTTTCGTTTTTTCTTTAGTGTTCATTCATTTTTAAATTACATAATTACATAGTTACATAATTATAATTGTTATAATTCTGTTTTGGTTACAGCTCTCCTTCCGCGAGTGTAAGTGGTTGTGAGGGCACGTGCCTGTTGTGTAATTCTTGTTCCTTTTCCTCGGGATTCCTCTTCGGAGCCTTCCCGGGGGAATGAATGTGTACTAATATTATTTGTTTTTTGTTTTTTTTTTTTACAGTTACCGATCTAGTTCGTTTCTGTAATATAGCAACGGTGTGAGCTGTCTGGTTGAGTCCTGGGGATTCGGCTGTTGCTGCCTCCCCCCTTGTATTGTCGTCAGGGGCGTGTCTCCTTCTACTGGTAGTACTCCCGTGTCGACGGACAGCTCTCCAGTTCATTTTAGAACAGTCAGGAGGCTTGCCTCCTTGGGCGGATAACTTTCCTTCCGAGGGAAGTTTTTTCCTGTCCAGGCTTGAGCTTTTCCTCTTTTGGGGGGTTCTTCTCTTGCCTTTTTTTCGTGCGACTATGCTCTTGGTGCTGAGCGGTCGCACCTGCAGTTTCGCTCAAGGGGCTGGGCAACTGCAGGAGCTCCTCTTCGGAGGATTGCCCCTCTTAGGTCACTGGCTGACCAGTCTCTTCCACGAAGTGTTTCTCTTTCGTTCGCGAGAGAGTACACTCATAGAGACTCCTCTTCGGAGGTTTCTTCTGTTGCTGTTGCTGTTGGCCTCCCTCGCCGTAAGGCCCTCCGTCCGCCTCGTCGTAAGGGCCTCTCATCTCCCTATAAGGGTGCTTGAGGCGCCTTTTTGAATCTCCGTTTGCAGCCTACAACTTCTTTTTCTCGATCTTCCGTCTTGGTGCAGATGGACAGCAGTCTAATCTCGTCTTCCGACGGGCAACGGTCTTCCCGACGGACAACGGTCTTCCCGACGGACAGCGGTCTTCCGACGGACATCAGTCTCCCGGCGGACAACGATCCCTTCGGGGCAAAGGGTTGCCCCCACGGGGGTTCTTCCCTTGCGTGTCAGGGTTTCCCTGCGCGCCCTTCTGTTCGTCAGCGCTCTCCTGTTCGTCAGCGCTTTCAAGATGATCTTCCCTGTGGTTCCTGTTACGTGCCCTGTGCGCCCACGTTCGCCCTCGCGATCTAGAACTTCGGTTCAGGTCGGGGTCAAGGACTCTTCTTCTTTGCGCAGGCTTCCACGCGTAGCCTTCTGCTCGTCAGCGATCATCAGCTCGTCAGCGATCATCAGCTCGTCAGCGATCATCAGCTCGCCAGCGATCGTCAGCTCGTCAGCGATCATCAGCTCGCCAGCGATCTCCAGATCGCCCACGTGTGTTACAGCTGGCACGCCAACGTTCTCCAACACTTCTGAAGGAACATGGTTCGCCAGCTACTAGCTCAACTGCGGATGCTGATCGCCATCGCGCGACCCTCAACTGCAGATGCTGACCGCCATCGCGCGACCCTCAACTGCAGATGCTGACCGCCATCGCGCGACCCTCAACTGCAGCTGCTGACCGCCATCGCGCGACCCTCAACTGCAGATGCTGACCGCCATCGCACGACCCTCAACTGCAGATGCTGACCGCCATCGCGCGACCCTCAACTGCAGATGCTGCTCGCCATCGCACAACCCTGAACGATTGCCCGCTTACGCATGCTGCTCCTCATCGCACCACCCTGAACGATCGCCCTCCTGCAGATGCTGATCACCATCGCACCCTTTCACGCGATCATTCACCTGCGCATGCTGCTCGCCATCGCACAACCCTGAACGATTGCCCGCTTACGCATGCTGCTCCTCATCGCACAACCCTGAACGATCGCCCTCCTGCAGATGCTGATCACCATCGCACCCTTTCACGCGATCATTCACCTGCGCATGCTGCTCGCCATCGCACAACCCTGAACGATTGGCCGCTTACGCATGCTGCTCCTCATCGCACCACCCTGAACGATCGCCCTCCTGCAGATGCTGATCACCATCGCACCCTTTCACGCGATCATTCACCTGCGCATGCTGCTCGCCATCGCACAACCCTGAACGATTGGCCGCTTACGCATGCTGCTCCTCATCGCACAACCCTGAACGCTCGCCCTCTTGCGGATGCTGATCACCATCGCACCCTATCACGCGATCATTCACCTACACATGCTGCTCGCCATCGCTTACCGCCAGCGATCTTCTTCACCTACGCGGCAGCACGATCCCTCGCCGTCACGCCCATTCCCCTGCGCGCCCGCGCGATCGCTCGCCTGCGCGCCCGCGCGATCGCTCGCCTGCGCGCCCGCGCGATCGCTCGCCTGCGCGCCCGCGCGATCGCTCGCCTCCGCGCCCGCGCGATCGCTCGCCTCCGCGCCCGCGCGATCGCTCGCCTGCGCGCCCGCGCGATCGCTCGCCTGCGCGCCCGCGCGATCGCTCGCCGGCGCGCCCGCGCGATCGCTCGCCGGCGCGCCCGCGCGATCGCTCGCCGGCGCGCCCGCGCGATCGCTCGCCGGCGCGCCCGCGCGATCGCTCGCCTGCGCGCCCGCGCGATCGCTCGCCTGCGCGCCCGCGCGACCGCTCGCCTGCGCGCCCGCGCGACCACTCGCCTGTGCGCCCGCGCGACCATTCGCCTTTGCGCGACCGTTCGCCCTCGCGCGACCATAGTTCGCGGCGAATTCCACAGCCGGTGGTAGCAGCAGGGACGCGTGCTCCTAGGCGGCACTCGGGATCACCTCCATCCAAGCACAGGTTGGTAGTGCAGGATGAAGACAGGTCAGTACAGCATTCTTCCCACCTTCTTTTCAGGCAGGAACCGTCGTGTCCTCTCCAAAGGATCGCCCGATCCCTTTCACCTTAGCGAGGATTTCGGACTCTGTGTCCTTGGAGCAGCAGACATGGTTTGATCCGCTGGCACGGGCGTTAATGAGGGTTATGAAACCAGCACTCACCGGCCAGGGTAACAAACCAGCGGCTGTCTCTCCTACGCTGAAGAGAAAGAGAGGAGTGGACTTCGTGGTGACTTCCCCCAGGGCGAAGTTGGTTCCCAAGAGGTCGGTCTCGAGGGTCCCCTCTCCTGCACGAGTACTCTCTCCTTCTCCCGCCCTGGAAGGATTTTTGGCGGGGGGGCTTTCCGTTGAAGATTTCTCCATCGGACAAGGGGTGACTGCTTACCTCTTCCTCTGGGAGCTTACCAGGTTCTTTCCCTCCTCGGTTACGGCCCGAGGTTTGGTTCAAGGAAGCTACAGGAAGATCAAGGGTACTTTCCTCCTCTCGAGCTCAGGCACCTTGGCCTTTCGTCGTTAAGTATCTACTTGCGGACAAGCTCGATGTTTTACCATCTGGACGCACTGACTGAAGGCTTCCTTCGGGTGTCTCATCTGTGGAGGTCAACGACCTCAGACACCCTTCCATCCTTGAGAAGAGTTTTGTCTTTGCCCAAGGACAGAGACTTAAACATCTGCTGTGCGGAGTAAATCGACTTCCGGTTTCACTCCTCCAAGGCGCTTTCTTCCAGACTCTGCAGGGCTCCAGCTCCCTTTTCTTTCAACCACGTCGGCCTAAGTTATCGGCTACGACAACTGGGACAAGGTGTCCAATTGCAGTTTCCTCCTGTCAGGAACAGATGGCACGGGAGACTCCCCCGGGGGGGCATAGTCCTAAAAGGAGTTCACGAACTCTAGGATTGCAGGTTTTTTCGCTGGGAGGATGCTTAAGGTTACTCATCCGAATGACAGCTTCCCGATGCCCATTCCCGCACAATCTCTGTGAGTAGCCAAGGATATCGCGCCTGCCGTCTCTGTCAGCGAATTCAGTGTCTCTGAACCTCTATGCCATAGCATCAGCAGAGTTGCCCGGTTGGGCAGAATGATCCATACCTTAGGCGAAGGTCTTCCTTAGGATCATCGACGGCTTTACCCCCGGCCCCCTCAGTCGATCCTTTCTTGTAAGGAAGGATCTGAGAGGGGATGTCCATAGTCGACCTCTCAGCCCTGATCAAGTTTGTCGAACAAACTTCGGCCAGCGTAGACCAGCAGAATCGATCAGACTGGTAACGAGGCGACAGGACTCCTTTAACCCTGGATCGGAAGGACGGGTACTTTCAGTTTCCATTCCATCCATCTTCCAGGGTGCTCGTCGAATTCAGCCTAAACTGCAAGTATTCCTGCTTATGATGCAGTGTGGCTATCCCGCCGTGGCATAGCAGGTTTGTTTCCCCAGAGAACTCTCCCTGCCTTCCTCTTGGCCGCTCAGGTGCAGACTTCCGCCTCCTCTGCTGTTTGGAGGGCTGGTCAACTCCGGTAGGCTCGGGTTTCGACCTTCTTCAGCGCCGGGAAAAGCTTCCGAATGCTGACCATGAGTGTGGGCTCATGGTATTTTGCTTGGAGCCTTCTCTTCCTCTGCCTCAACATCTGGAGTATCTGGCCATGATATTGAGTCAACCGCCTTACCACGTTGGAAACCCCGCTTCTCGTCCGTCCAGCGAGGTTAAGCAACGTCGGCACTTGGATGGGTGACCACCTGGGGACGCCAGATTCTGTTACCACATCCTCCGAGCCTTCCTTTCGGTTGACTGTGGCAAGACTGAGGAGAGTCGCAGTACCTGTTCTCAGTCAAGCAGAGTTTTCAGCCCTACCTTGGAACGTTTCCTAGTTCTTCTTTCCTCATTGACCCGTTTATAGTCCGAACGGTCGCCTCAGGATAAGTTCCATGTGGGGCGATCCAAGTTCCGGTGGCTTCAGGCAATGTTTAACCGGACTCCCTGGCCCTATGGGACCAGCGGAACTATTAAACCTGCAATGGGTGTTGACCTATGGAGCCTCTTGATGGTAGTAGATATTCTCGTCCTTTCCCCACATTCTTGATGCGGTTCTCGGACTCGTCAAAGGAAAGGGGGGGGGGGGGCATGTTCCGGTCCAGGCCTATGGTCAAGACCTGAAGGATACCTCTCCATCATTCAGGCAGGCTTAAGGGCCTTAGTCTGGCCCCTCTTCAGTCCTACCGCTCCTGCCAAGTCGCCCCGTTGCGTGTCGACTTCATGCTAACCAGCAGGGGACGCATTTTCACACCTTCACATCTTGCAGTAGAGATACCGGGATGATTGAGATTCTCTCAATTCCACCATCGGCTCTCTCATTCCAGGCAGGGGAATGTTTCTCTCAGACTATCCAAGCAGAGCCTCATAGAGAGAGTGTACCTAGGGGTCTTTGACCTTGGGTAACCAGCAAGTGCTGATCTGGGGGACCTGATCGCGACAGCTTGGAACCTCAAGCTTCCGCTAGTTTTCCCCCCAGTCTCAGACCCCGAGACTCTGGCAAGATGCATTCCGGTGATGGTGGGACAACTTCGACGCCTGCGTCTTCCCTCCTTTTTGTCTGCGGACAATGGGTCTCAACAAAACCAGGTTGTCTGTCAACCTTTCAATGGGAGAGCTCCACTGGGACTATGCGCAGAACGGTTTCTGGACCCTCTGCTTCCCCTGACGGAACTCCCGGGAGAGCTTCTCCCACGGCGCAGGCTACTCAAGCAACCACACTGCGACATCTCTCCCGAACCGGGGCGTCGCTTCGGCTTCATGCCTGGAGACACTACGCTTCCTCCTCTAGAAGAGACAACCCGCTACAGTCGCGGTACGGAGGTCGCGTCATCTGCGATAGTCATCCACAGGGGTCTCCCAGGCAAAGTGAAGAGTCTAAGGTGGTTGGTGCCGTGGGAGATATACCTCTTCCCGTGAGGCCTCTTCTCCAGCAATAACGGTCTTATTGCCTTTCGGCGGGAGGAAACTCCTTTCCGCTCTTGGCAATGAAGCCTGTCGCTCAGCCTTTCCCTGACCTTCAGGCTTAAAGGAATAACTTTTTCCTGCCCGCTGGATCTATTCTCGCTCATGCGAAGCTACGATCGTCCCTGCCCTAGTCGGAGGAAGACCTCCAACTTGGAGCATGGCTCGGACTTTTAGTCCTTTAAGAGATCTTCTCTAGACCCTTTTACGACAGGCCTCGGATTGTATTCCGCCTTGGGTCTTCTGCTCACTCTGGCCACGGCCAGTGTGTAAGCAATCTTCTTGGTCTCTTACTACTCCCCCCCTTTCTAAGGAAGAGGGGAAGGCAACATTCAGGCTCGCTCCTGAGTTGTTGGCTAGACTCAGAATCTGAGGGTCCCGACCCTTCGGTCCGATTCATTCAAGATTTTGAGTCTCCATTCTGTGTCTGATGTCCCAAGACCTTCTCTTTCTTGCCAGTACAGGAATCGAGAGGTTAGCGCTGGGAACAGCTGCAGTTTGGCCTCAGTTGCAGCCGATTTGGGAACACAAGGAGGACATGGGGGGAGAGTCACCAGTACACCTCTTCAGCCCGGACTCAAGGACATTCATCTCGACCTGTCTTCAGACCCTCCCCCGTCACGTCTCCCTACAGCACGATGTTGGATACATCGCAACGTCCCTCGCCTTCGAGTAATACTACTCTGTGACGCAGGTGCTACAAGCTGGAGTCTGGAAGCGTCTGATGACCTTCGCAGCCCGCTTCCTGCAGGGCGTGACCCACAGGAGTCTCGATACGTTTTCTATCGCTCTGTGGTGGCTACACAACAGCTGGTCTAACCTCAGGCTCCTTTTTGGACAGGTAGCAGAAGGTTGAGGGCATTGTTATCAGGTTTTAGTCTGCATGAACGAAAGAAGTATGTCTGGCCCTTACTTCTTTCTTCATCATCCCCTCTACGGGGAAGCAGCATCCTGGTCTCTGCATAGCTGACCTCGAACCTCTGCAGGTAAACCATGCTTCCTTGTGTTCCGAGTATTGAGTCAATACTGTCGCGTCCCCCATACCCTGACGAGGTGGTATTGGGAACGTCCTAACCCAGAGTTCCTTCTGGAACTCCAGGTCAACTGCCTAAGACGGGTCACACTTCTTCCTTCACACACAAGCTTACGTAGGCCACATTGTTCCTTGCGGTGCAAGGAACTTGTGAGGTGCAGGGACTCCTTTTCTCGAGTGCGACTCACTCGGATTCTGAGTCCCCGGGTAAAGCCAAAGCCAGTATGGCTGGGGACTTTCCACCCTTCCTAAGGGATAAGTCACCCTTTGTAAATAGCGTGGTTTGTATTTCGGTTACGGAACAAATGACAAATTCGAAGATAATTTGTATTTTTCCTAACCATACAAACCTTAGCTATTTACACATATTTGCCCGCCAGCCCTGTCCCCCAAGACAAGTCCTACCTCTAAGTGAAAGTGAGTATTCACCTGTGTGTGAGGGGGAGGAGGGGTAGCTAGCTACCACTCCCCTACCCCCCCGCTAACTAGCGCGGGGGTAATACACCCTCGTTAAATTCTAATGGCTCGCCATTTCAGCTACGCTAAAAGTAATACCCTTTGTAAATAGCTAAGGTTTGTATGGTTAGGAAAAATACAAATTATCTTCGAATTTGTCATATTCACAGGTTGTCTTCCATTTAGTTAATTCCTTCGTCAAAGGGATGGGCCGATACAACGGCCCTAGCCAAGCACCAGCGCCACACCACCACGCCACGACGCGAGCGCCATCTGAACATCATCCTTCTTTTGGAATCTTAAGTGTTGAATTTGTTTGTGGTGCTCTCGGTCTTTTTTTTGTCAATCGTGGATTTATTTTGTCATGTCCGAAGCTCCATCTTCACACATTCCAATGTTAAGTACCATAGTTTGTTTTGACAGTTTTTTTATTGTACCGGGCTTTTGTTTTATATCCAGTATAGTCTGTTTTATTATTCCCGTCTGGCCTTTCATGGCGGCCATTGTTTGTTCACTTGTTTGGGAATTCATCTTTGTCTGCCCGTTTAGTACTCTGTCACTTAGGTTCTTGGTTAAGTCCCTGGCCTTATGCCTTTAGAACCGTTATTATTATTTTTTGTGTATTTATGCTCATGGTACTTTTTGCTAGCAAGTCCAGCCTACGAACGAGATAGCGATCTAGCTTTGTATTTGTTTAGTACCCGCCCCACCGAGGCGTTCGTCACTCGACTGTGCTATTTATTTTAAGTTTTAGCAGATGCTATTCTTCGATCGTAGTGTTATATGGATGTACATTTTTATTTTATACGTTTATAATAGTGTTGTGTGATTTTTAGTCCTGTTTTTGTGTCCAAGAGAGCGAGAGATTGGGGTCCCCGTTTTCTATTCGCAGTCACGAGTTACCCCCTTCTCTTGTTTTCTTTCTTAGATCCGGTGGTTGAGCGGATTTCCCGTTTTCCGTTTTGTGCGTTCAACGGGTTCTCCCTCCCTCACCTCTCCCCCTCTGGGTGGATGATAACTTACGAGTTATTTGTTTTTCGTGATTTTTCAATTGTTAGCGTTATTTTGGTCCGTGTTTCGTCCTCTCCCCGTTACGGCTCGGGAGTAATTTATGAACGTTTTCCAATCCGCCTTGAGTTCTACTCCGGCTTGAGGGATTCTCAATGACTTTCGTTCTATTGTTATATTTATATATTGTTTACTGCATGGGACGGGCTTCATATTGTTTAGATACGACCCTCCGGTGGCCCTTACTGCGGTCTCAGGCCACGGCCATATCCACAATAGCCATTGTTATTACAATTCTGTTTTTATTCACAATAATTATTCAGGACCTTTCTTCTCCCTCCGGCCTCACCGGAGATTGTAAATACGCTTTGCTATGATCTAAGCCTTAGCCTTTAGCTGCGGCTTGGCTTTTATATCTTCACAATTGAATTAATAGCCACAATTGAATTATTCAGGGTATCTCATTATCCTCCGGCGTCACCGGAGGTCGCCCATACACTTCACACTTATATTTGCCTTGCCTTTGGCTAAGGCGGCATTATTCAGGACATCTCATTACGCTCCGGCTTCACCGGAGGTCGCCCATACACTTAACACTTATATTTGCCTTGCCTTTAGCTAAGGCTGGTGTTTATATTTATTTTAAGGGCATGTCACTGCTTCCCCGACCCTCGCAGGTCGGCAGGTTGCTTTAAGTTATTTATCCTTATGTCATTAACAGACATTAGGTAAATTACAAATATACAAACATTTGGATATTAGCCTATAGTGCCAACAATGGTATTGGGCGAATAGCGATTTAAACGTTTAGCGATTTAGTCTGTTAGTTTGTACTCGCCCCAGGAAGGCTCGATTTAGACTATATCCTTATTTATTGGTTACGTTGACGTTATTCTTCGTTCTTGGTTATTACAATGACTAAAAAAGAAAAGGAACAAATAAAAAATAAAATAAAAGCAATCAATTTTTTTTTTTTTTTATATTATTGTGTGATGTTAGCTTTTATTATGTAACCTTGAGAGTGAGAGCATAGGGTGCTCGTTTATTAGCTCGAGTAAGGGAGGTGAATTTCCCGTTCTCCGTTTTTATACGATCACGAGTTATTCAGGCCTCTTATTATCAGAGTTGATGATAGTACGTTTAATGTTATACACGTTTTATTGATGTGGTTACTGTTAATATAGCTAACACTATTAGTAGGAACGTTGGTGTATGAGTCATTAATTGGGGTCGTTTTATACCGACACCCTTAGCTCCGCCTTGGGTTATACTCCGCTATAATGGATACTCATTGGGTGAGAACTAGTCAGATATTTGGAGTGCAACGGTGAAATCCGGCACTCATACTCCGGCTGAGGCCTTTTGCACACGAACCTTTGTCATGTTTGATCTCAATTACACCTTTACGGCCCCTTTTTCATCGAATCTCCGGCTTCGCTGGAGATAACACAAACATTCATTGAGGTTAATGTTATCGTATCGGTGACGGTCACGATCTCACGGTGACTG
Source organism: Palaemon carinicauda (assembly GCF_036898095.1). Lineage (NCBI taxonomy): Eukaryota > Metazoa > Arthropoda > Malacostraca > Decapoda > Palaemonidae > Palaemon > Palaemon carinicauda. The sequence continues at coordinate 59,042,422 of NC_090745.1, read as the reverse complement.
GCCTTTGCTACCCGATCTCCCGTACAAACAGAGATCAAGCAGACGTCCAGAACCGGAGTTAACAATGTGATACCGATGAGGATTTCACATTTTCATTATTACAGTCCCTTTTTCATCGAATCTCCGGCTTCACTGGGGATAGCACAGACATTCAGTATTGGGGAATGTTATCGTACCGCTGAGGGTCACGTTTTCACGATGACGGACCTTTGTCACTGGTTCTCCGGTACAAACAGAGATCAATCAGACGATCAGAATCAGGGTATGAACCCTTTTTCATGAATAATCACAATATCGTCATTACGATCCTTTTCATCGAATCTCCGGCTTAACAGGATATCGTACAGGCGATCAGCATTGAGGTTAATATTAGATTTCCTCTGGTTCACGTTGTCACTGTGACGGACCTTTGATTGTACCGGGGATGGTTACCGGAGCTCCGGTACAGACAGAGATCACTCAGACCACGGGTGGCCAGTCTTTTGTTTTACCTGTAAAGGAAACGATTTAACATGAATACAAAAAATATATGAACGTAACTATGCCTATATTTATGCATATATTTAATTCTAACTACAGTGAACCCTCGTTTATCGCGGTAGATAGGTTCCAGACGCGGGCGCGATAGGTGAAAATCCGCCAAGTAGTGACATCATATTTACCTATTTATTTAACATGTATATTCGGACTTTTAAAACCTTCCCTTGTACGTAGTACTGTTAACAAACCACCCTTTAATGTACAGAACACTTAATGCATGTACTACAGCACCCTAAACTAAAACAGGCACAAATATTAAAGGCGATTTTATATCATGCGTTTCCTAAACACCTAAAAAGCACGATAAAAAATGGCAACCAATGTTTTGTTTACGTTCATCTCTGATCATAATGAAGAAACAAACTCATTTAGTGTACACATATATGTATAGGTTAGTTTTTGCATCGATTATATTGATTATACAGTACTGTATGTTGATTTTTTTATTACCAATGTTTTAGTTTACGTATTTTTCTTAGGACTTCCAAATGAAATCTTTTTCTTTATGACGCCGCCTGAAACGACGGCGTGTACGCTCAGTAAACAACCACGCTCAGAACAAACAAGGCATTTAACGCGCATGATGATAGTGATAAATAATGATACAGTACATACAGTATTTACAGTAAAAGCATTTACAAAATATGTTACCTTACAAATATAAATTATACAGTACTTGTACGTAGCAAAGCAGGAAAACAATTTACGAGAGAGAGAGAGAGAGAGAGAGAGAGAGAGAGAGAGAGAGAGAGAGAGAGAGAGAGATTGTTTTACGTACGTAAATGTAAATTTTAAACAAAAAAAATATGATAGGTTACAACATGTAGACTTTTAAAACCTTCCCTTTAACTTAATGCATACAGTACGTACATTACTAAACTATAAAACAGGCAGTAAGAATATTAAAGTAAAAAATAAAGATTGTTACTGTACTCACCACGAAAGAAGTTGAAGAAAAACTTGAATGGTGATGGCGATGAATTTGCTGCACAGTAGAAATGATGATGATGAAGCTGATGATGTGTTCTACTCTGCAGTCAATGATAGTATTTTACGTCTCTTCAGTCGGAGGTGTCTTTTCCTGGGACACCTCTTCAACTTCTTCCTGGGAAACTTCTTCAATTTCTTCCGAAGGCGTACTAGCAGGAGGAACTGGCTCTTTTTTGCGAGGCTGGAAGAACATTGTGATCGGAAGTTGTTGCCGCTGCTTCTTTTTTCGATCCAAGAGCATCCTGTAGGGAGTCATGATGTCATCGACCTTGTTGGAGAATTGCATCGAGCGAACCATATCCTCGTCCCACTCTTGTAACATTTCTTTCGCCTCCTTGATATGGTTGCAGAACTTGGCAAGCCGTTCTAATGTTAAGCCCGTTTCTTCGACATTTTCTTGGGTCTCTTCCTGGGTATCACTCTCTTCCTCACTTGCACTCTCTTCCTCACTTGCCGATTTCGTCAGGTCTTCGAGGTCTGCGTCAGTTAGGGGCTGGGAATGGCAGTCCAACAACTCGTCGACGTCTTCAGTCGTCATGTCGCCAAACCCGTCACCTCCAATTATGGCAGCCAACTGCACAGATTTCCGTATTGCAGAGTGTTGGATTTCCGACGGAGTAAATCCCTTGTCGTCGTAAACAATATCGGGCCACAGCTTCTTCCAGCTCGCATTCACGGTTGCAGGTTTCATCTCTTGAAGTGCCTTCTGAATATTCTGCAGGCACGTGGCTATGGTGTACTGCCGCCAGTACGCCTTCAAGTTGAAATCTTCATCCTCGTCATCTTGGGCAGCATCCACACACGCAACGAGGTCCGCCAAGGTATTCTTCGTGTAGAGGGCCTTGAACGCCCTGATAACCCCCTGGTCCATCGGTTGAATTAATGACGTGGTGTTGGGTGGCAGGAACTCAACCTGAACGCCCTCACGCGACAGGTCAGTTGCGTGTCCACCAGCGTTATCCATAAGGAGAAGGATCTTGAATGGCAAGCCCTTCTCTAAGAGATATTCATGGACTTGCGGGATGAAACACTGGTGGAACCAGTTGGAGGTCAGCATCTTCGTAATCCATGCTTTTTGATTATGCATCCAGTACACGGGAAGGAGATTCTTATTTTTATTTTTCAAAGCGCGAGGATTTTTCGACTTATAAATAAGCCCCGGCTTTAACAAAAATCCAGCAGCATTGCCACACATCACGAGGGTAACGCGATCCTTGAATGCCTTAAAGCCAGAGGCTTTGGCTTCCTCTTTGAACAGGAAAGTTCGCGACGGCATTCTCTTCCAAAACAAGCCAGTCTCATCCATATTAAAGACTTGTTCCGGCTTGTATCCACCTTCGGCGATAATATTCTTGAACGTCTGGTTCACGTAAGTTTCAGCAGCGGCAGTGTCAGCGGAAGCAGACTCCCCATGCAGGGAAACGCTTTTCAGGGCGAAGCGTTTCTGAAACTTCGCGAACCATCCTTTGCTTGCGGAAAAACGTTTCTGAGGCTGGGAATCAGTGGATGTCCCTGGTTGAGGATCATCTGCATCATCATCATCTTCAGCATGGTTGCCGTCGTCGTCTTTAGGTTCCTTTGCAGCAAAATTCTCATATAAACTCAAAGCCTTTGTTTGGATGGTGTTCGTATCCAAGGCTATGTTCTTCTTCCGGCAGTCGGCAATCCACACAGCTAAAGCACCTTCCATGCGTACGATCGTTTTATTACGCGTTGTAACGACTCGCTTCGCTGATCTGCTAAAGGTGATTGCAGCCGTCTTTCTAATGTTCGCCTCGTCCTTTTTGATATAGCGAACGGTGGATTCGTTGATGCCAAAATGGCGGCCGGCGGCCGCGTAACTTCTACCATCTTTTAACATGTCGAGAAGCGTAACCTTCTCAGCTATCGTCATCATCCTTCGGTGGCGTTTAGGCTCACTACCAGCCTTACTAGAAGCAGAACGCTTGGGAGCCATTGTACAGTAGGATTTAACAGAAAGTTCAACAAAAAGTTCAACTTAAAACAGTCGCACACAGCACAGATTAAACTTCACAAACTTAAGAACGTCTACTCAGCGATACGCGGAAAGAGAAAGTGAACGATCCAGCCCCGCGAGAACTTTGATGCTGCGGGTAGAAGATGCGGGCAAAACACCAATCACAGGCTAGATAACAAAACTTGAGTTCTGATTCGTCATCTATCAGCGCTTGAACCAATCACAACCCGTCTTACAGTACTATGATGCGTTGGTTACTCATAGAAGATGCCCCGCGCATACTGAACGTACGTAGATTAAGTACAATACCGTAATAATAATAAATAATGATAATAATACTGTACAGTAATAATAATAATAATAATGATAATAATAATAACAATAATAATTTTATTAACAACAACAATAATAATAATAATAACAATAATAATAAAAATTTACGTACGCTATTTTACGCTCTCTCTCTCTCTCTCTCTCTCTCTCTCTCTCTCTCTCTCTCTCTCTCTCTCTCTCTCTCTCTCTCTCTCTCTCTCTCTCGTACGCTTATTCGAAATGTGATTTTTGCAACAAAGAATATTATTGGATGCAGTACTGTACTACGTACGTATACATACAAAAGATTCATGGAAAAGAAGCACATCCATTACAGTACACACCATTCTAATATGGTATGACTGCATCTGATTTGCGTTTCATGTTCGATTTAATTTTACTACGTACTGAATTATCGTATGATCACATTCTCTTTTCGTGTTTTATTTCTTTCTGTGCTGAATTATATATCATATGTAATGCAATGAACAATCAGTAAGAGCAGATATTACTAATTACAGTATTAATGGAATTACAGGTAACAAAATATCGTATTTGGTTGTCTTCAGATTTCGCGGTATTTTCGAATTTTCCGGAAAATCCGCGATATGTATATATATATGGGTTATGGGAAAACCCCGCGAAGTGGTGAATCCGCGATTGTCGAACCGCGAAGTAGCGAGGGTTCACTGTATGTATAAATATGGATAAATAGCCATACAACATCGTGTTCAAATAGAATTAAATTAATTATGCCTATATTTATGCATATGCAATCCTAACTATGTCTAAATATGGCTAAATATCCATACAACATAGTGTTCAAATAGAAATAAATTAATTATGCCTATATTTATGCATAGTCAATTCTAACTATGTCTAAATATGGAAAAATATCCATACAACATAGTGTTCATATAGAAATAAATTTTCCACCCAGTGGCGAATGCGCCAACGGTGTCACATTTCATGAATACAAGTGTCGCACTATACCCCAGAAGATAGTACATTAAATGACTTTTCTTTAAAATTGCTTTTTAAGAGTTTTACAGCTGATCCCAGCCTGTGAATAGGATCGCTAACCAAAGTTCAAGGAACATCCAGACTTATGTCCCCTTTCTGTTACAGAAGGTTCGCCTGCATGGTTCCCATCAGGATGATGATGAATCTCTCTGGCCTGCAAGAGAGGCTCTCCGCCCTTGGGTATCGAGGTTGGGAAGGAATGCTCCATCTAGAGGTCCCTATCTCCTCGGAGTGTCCTCTCTAAGGTTGGACGACGACCCCATGGACGGGCAGGTAGGTAGGGATGAGTTTTGAGCCTTCAGATTTGCAATTACCTACGTCACCGACCTAGGACTCTTAAAGGATCCTGATGTTCATGTTACCCTGCATAAACCGTGACTGCTAAAGCAACACATTCTAGGGAAAACCAAGGGGCTATGACGCAGCTCTAAGGTATGGTGGTGAGTCAGTGCCGTTCAGGAACTCGGATATAGGTGGTACCATAAATCTGGATGGCATAGACGTCCTCCCTCTGGGGGACCTAGATTTTACTCCCAGGTACTAGAATTCCCATTCAACGGATTCGTTCGATTGAAACAGATTGCCCTGGTTAGGTTAGACAAGCTCTGCCTTCCCAGTTCGACCTACACGTTTGTTGGTCTGATCGGGTCAGTTGTGGGAAGTACGTTCTGTCTGAGACCTCTATCAGACAGGAATCGATAGTCGGTTTCCCACTCGTCATCACAGCCTTCCTCTGGTTCGACGCCTTTGCATCTGACTCCCCCTCATCAGGTGGTCTACCTCACTGATTCCCCAGGTACACAGCCCAACCCCGTTGGGGTGTTTTGCCTGCATACAGCCCTAGATCCAAACCCTCAGGCTCCTTTCATGGACTCCAGAGAGGAAGCTACAGGAGTAGAAGACAGTCCCGCCATCAAGGCGGCCCTAGAAAAAAGGGGGGCTCGGAGAAGGGAAGGACCTAGATTCACTCCCTCACAACGCGGTGGTCCCGGTAGGGGGAAGACTTTACCACTTTCGTGACCATTGGACCTTCGGTCTGTGGGATCATAGCATAATCTCTAACGGTTTGAGAGGAAAATGGCCTCAAGGTCCTCCTCCTCCGCCAGTGACCTTCTCCCAGAAATCCACTCCCGTCGTGAAAGAGTACACCATAGGGTTACTCAAGAAAAAGCAATCAAAGGGATCGATCACTGAAGTTCCAAGCCGCCTGTTCACATTTCCGAAGAAAGGCTAGTCTGGCAAGTTCCGGATGTTGACTATCTCTCAGGTACGGACCTTACTTCCCCGTGGGACCGTCACCACCTCTGTCGATCTTACCGACCGCTATTAGCTTGCGCCTATAGCTTGAAACTTCTCTTCTTATCTGGGTTTCCACCTAAGCAGGAAAGCCTTTGTGTTCAAGACATGCCCTTCGGCCTCAACATTGATCCCAGGATATTCACGAAACTGGGAGAGGCAGTGTTAGAACAACTCAGGAATCAAGAGATACAGATCATTGCTTATCTGGCCGGTTGGCTCATTTGGGCCCGGCCGGCCATAGAAGGCAACAGAGCTATGAAGGAGTTACTTCGATTGCTCGACAACCTGTGATTTCGGGTCATTCTCCATAAGTCTCGCCTGCGACCATCAGACCACTTAGAATAGCTAGCCATTCAGTGGGACCTTTCGAAGCACACGTTGTCTCTCCCTTCCTAAAGTAAGAGGAATAGGTTCCAAGATCAAGAATTTTCTCAAGCACAACAGGTGTCCAAAGAGCCTAGAAAGTATCCTCGGCCTTTTCCAATTCACTTCAGTAACAGATCTCCTATAAAAGCCAAACTCAAGACATCAATCGATTTTGGAGAAAGAGAGCTACAGTACCTATAAGAAGACAAGGTCTCGAAGATCCCCTCTGTCTGGAAAATGAGACTACGCCCATGGTCCGAACCGAAGAACCTCTCCAAAGCGGTTCCTCTACAATTCCCACCTCCACAAGTGACATTCCATTCAGCCGTGTCTCTAAGTGGATGGGGGGATTACTCCGAACATCAGATGTTTCAGGTTCTTGGTCACTCGCCATGAAACAGTCCCATATCAATGTTCTCGAACCCATGGCAGTGTTCTTGACCCTGAAGAGAGACTCTCCTCCGAGGTCGACCCACATCAGAGTAGTGTCAGACAGCACAGACGCGGTACACTACGGCAACAGAGGAGGATCCAAGTCACCCAACCTGAATCAGATCCTGGTCACTTTCTTCGCCTGGGCAACAGAAAAGAACTGGTTCCTGTCAGCACCTCACCTAGCGGGAGGCCAGGATGTGAGAGCTGGCTCACTATCCAGGACGAGTCCCCTGGAGTTAGAATTTCATTCCGGTGGATACTCAGGCTCGTTCCAGGCATCCAGGTAGATCTATTCACAACTCAGATCAATCACAAACTTCCTTGTTATGTGACCCCAACCCTGGACCTTCGGGCTTATGCCATGGACGCATTACCCCGGGATTGGAACCATTAGAAGAAGGTTTCCCTATCTCCCCCAGTGAATCGTCTAAAAACTTTTACACCGACTACGCTCCTTCCGGGGCGCAGTGGCTTTAGTACCACCTCACTGCCCAAGAACAGTTGGTTTCCTCTCCTCCTCGAGTGGAAACTCCGTCCCATCCGGATCAGATTACTCGAGGATGGCCAAAACCCTAACTTGGTAGGCTACAGAAAGATGGCAGCTCGTAGAGACGCGAACATTGAACCGGAAAACGATTTCTTCATCGAATCAGACAAAAGGGACTCGACAATTCCCCAACATGATTCGGCCGTTAACCCCCTAAATAGGTGGTCCCCTTGGAAGGTTATTCCTCTTCTCCAAGATACTTCTCTATGTCCGGTCACCACTCTCAGGGCCTTTTTAGCCACGACTGCTACCCGATCGTCTGGCCCCTTGTTTCTCAGAGAACAAGGAGGTACCATTTTCATACGTGGTATTAGGCAATAGATCCTATACTTCATTAAACAAGCCAATACGGGATCATTTCCCCATGCTCATGATATCCGGTCCGTAGCTACCTCCATCAATTATTTCCAGAAGATGGACTTTGATGACCTTATAAAGTTCACGGGTTGGGAGTCTCCTATGGTCTTCAAACGCCACTATCTAATGAACTTACAGGCTCTTAAATATCCAGCAGTTGCAGCTGGGAGCCTTATCGCTCCCCAGTGATCTTTTGTTCTTCCTTTCATCCATCTCTTTTCTTCTCCCTCCTACCCGCCACTCACACCACGACGCCGCTTCCTTGGTGGTTCGTTAGCCCTAGTTTTTTACATATTAGGTTGTTATGATTGTAACTATTATTGATTACCGTTGTTATAGGGTCGGGATATTCTTAGCCATGTCAGTTTTGTTGCATGTTTCCTCTGATACTCGGAGGCTTCCCTGTTATCATGTTTGTTTAACCTTACTCCCACTATGCCCTGTGGCTAGTTTGTGTTATGCCTACTTACCTTAATTATTTATGATTTTCTTTATATGGTGTTGTTTCTCTCCCCTCATTAAATTGGTTGTTATTGTTGGGCTTGGAAGGCATTCTCTGGTACATTTTCACCGGGCGCCACAGGTCGACCCAGAAAAGGGATTTTGACGAAGGAAAAATCTATTTCTGGGGAGAGACCTGTGGCGCCCGGTGAAACCCTTCCCCTTTAATTTACACGATCCCACTCTTTCCTTTCTAAGCCGTCATGGCCATCACAGAAGGATGTTGTTCAGATGGCGCTCGCGTCGTGGCGTGGTGGTGTGGCGGTGGTGCTTGGCTAGGGCCGTTGTATCGGCCCATCCCTTTGACGAAGGAATTAACTAAATGGAAGACAACCTGTGAATAGTGGTTTTCACGCGCCTTTGCTTTATACACGACACCCAAAAGGTGCTCGCGCGAGGGTAGTAACCTCAGCATTCCATGCTTTTATCTTTCTCTGGTATAATTGGAAGGTTTTATCAGAAAAGATACATAAGAAGGACTCTCTTTTCACCGGGCGCCACAAGTCTCTCCCCAGAAATAGATTTTTCCTTCGTCAAAATCCCTTTAATAGAATATGGCATGATCATAGTTACCCAAGTGTTTGGGAACTAGCCATTATTTTAGCCTTTTTAAAACCTGGTAAGGACAAGTTTTTAGCAGCAAGCTATCGACCTATTGCATTGACTTCGTGTTTATGTAAAATCATGGAGAAGATGGTCAATGCAAGGCTGATGTCGTACCTTGAAAAGAAGGGTATTTTATCACCGATTCAATGTGGATTCAGAAAAATGCACTCAACAACTGATGTGTTAATACGACTTGAGTCTTCTATTTGTGAAGCCTTTGCTTCCAAACAGCACCATGTGACAGTATTTTTTGACCTTGAAAAGGCATATGATACCACATGGAGATATGGTATACTTAAAACCATTCATGAATTGGGATTGAGAGGAGAGCTGCCACTATTTATTCAGGCATTTCTTTTACGTAGAGTTTTTCAAGTGAGAGTGGGGGAAACTCTATCAGAGAGTAAGTGCCAGGAAGAAGGAGTTCCTCAGGGTAGTGTGCTGAGTGTAACCCTTTTTGCACTAGCAATTAATGGGATATCCTCAGCCATTCCCCAGGATGTTCTCTCAACATTATTTGTGGATGATCTGTCAATATCATTTGCTGGCACTAGAATGGCAATGGTTGAGAGAAAAATCCAACTCTCTATTGATAAAATTATCCAGTGGGCTGACATGAATGGATTTAAGTTCTCGACAAGTAAAACTACCATTGTCCATTTTTGTCGTATCCGGGGAGTACATCCAGACCCGGATATATACATTAAAGGTCAACGGATACCATGTGCAAGAGAAGCTAAATTTTTAGGTTTGATATTTGATTGTAGGCTTACATGGGTTTCTCACTTAAAAGCGTTAAAAGCTAAATGTGTTGAAGCTCTGAATATCTTAAAAGTATTGTCCCATACATCATGGGGGGCAGACCGCAATACTATTTTAAAATTATACAAGGCCTTGATTTTTTCCAAAATTAGTTATGGTTGTGAAATATATTCTTCAGCCACCCCAAGCCGGTTAAAAATGTTAGACTCGATACATCATGCAGGTATTAGATTGTCTACTGGAGCTTTTAAAACCTCGCCTATCCCAAGTCTCCTTGTTGATGCTGGAGAGTTACGTCTAGACCTTTACCGAATGTCTTCCATTATTCGGTATTGGTTTAGATTGCAAAGACTCCCTAACTCTCTAGCCTTTCAGACTGCAACCCTTGTAAGACACGCATCATACTTTGAGTTGCACCCAAAATCTCCTCAACCTTATGGCTTTTGGGTGAAACGATTATAGTCTGGATATAATTAGAAATAAGGTACTTCCATTCAAGGTATCATCAACGCCTCCATGGAAGTTACCAGAGATATCTTTTTGTAAATATTTTATTGGAGGTAAGAAGATTATGTCAGACCTAGAAGCCAGGTCTCTTTTCAATGAACATGTTAAAGAACATAGAGGATCAACTTTAATCTATACTGATGGCTCCAAATCTGATGCTGGCGTTGGATTTGGAGTACATAGTAATGGTTTTAATTGTAGAGGTGCACTTCCTCTGACCGCTTCTATATTTACTGCCGAACTGTATGGCATATTAACCGCTATTGAGAAAATAGCGTTGGAGAAGGAGGGTAATTTTACAATTTTTAGTGATGCAAGGCGTGTCCTTCAAGCTATAGAAGTTTTTAATTCTAATAACCCTCTAGTTTTAAAGATTTTAGAATGGCTTTTTATTATTGGACAGAGAGGTATAACAGTTCAATTTTGTTGGGTTCCAGCACATGTAGGTGTGTCTGGGAATGAGAAGGCAGATTCACTGGCTAAGAAGGCTGCATACGAGTTGCTGCCAAGAAGGTATCCCATTCTCTGTAATGATTTCTTACCTGACATCAAGAAATTGGTTTGCAAAAAATGGCAACAGCAATGGGATAGCCTAGATGGCAATAAAATGCGAGAGGTAACAATGACATATCTCCTTGGAGGTATAATATGATGCCCCGAAAATGGGAGACGTCTCTTTGTCGTCTCCGTATTGGTCACACTCGGTTGACACACGAGTTTCTGCTGAAGGGCCAACACCAACCGTATTGTGACGACTGTTTAGTACCTCTAACAGTAAGGCATTTGTTGACCGAATGCCCCAATTATAACAACTTAAGGAATAGATATTTGTTTGAGGCTCGAGGTGAGGGTGGCAGGTTCATCCTTGCCAAGATTCTTGGAAATGATGTGTCCTACCATGCAAGTGGCATTTTTAGATTTATTTCAGAAGCAGGTCTTCTGAAAAATATTTAACTTTTATGGCATTCAACTTTTATGATTTTAATTGAATACTCTTTTATTTTTTATTTTATTTTATTATATTTTTTATTTTTGTATACATAGATTAAATGTTACCGGCGTCAATGACCTTAGATGTCAGGATGCCTGAAAACTTTAAATCAATCAATCAATCAATCTTCCTCCATGGGTGGTTGAACCACTTCTTCTTCAGGGCCTTCTTGCAGTAGGCCCTGTCCGGTGTCAATGGACACCTGCGACATCCGTTCTTGGTGGATGTCCAAGCCTTTCAGTGCCTTGTTGATATCCGCATCCACTGTCCGTTGGATAAAGGGAGGCTGGACCTGTACCTGAGGCACAACTATACTGGATTGAGCCTTAGGAAACAGTAGGCACTTCAGAGATTTGTTAGGTATGTAAGGTCCAGGAGAGTTTTTCTGGAAGCCTCTTACTCACCTTCGAAGTGTTTCCCTTGCTGTATCCCTTGACTCCGTAGTGTCAGGAATATCTTCTCCAAAGCCGTCGGTCAGCAAGGTCGAGCAATTGGAGCAACCCTTCGGGTCCCAGTACCTCAGGGATCTAGATACGATGCATCAGGGGGCATGAGACCTGTACATCGTATGCCCACAAAAGCTCTTACTCTTGTGGTTGCAGAACACAACTGTACACTTCACCGTGGCTCCTCCTGTAAGGGAGAAAAAGCGTGAAATGAGTACTCGGTTGTTTATATCATTAATATAATGCATACTTAAAATATGGGTCCCATTACCTCAGCGATCCAGATACGATGCAGCAGGTGGCATGAGACCTGTACATCGTATGCCCACAAAAGTTCTTACTCTTGTGGTTGCAGAACACAACTGTACACTTCACCATCGGCTACTCCTGTAAGGGAGAAAATGGGTGAAATGAGTACTCAGTTGTTTATATCATTGATATAATGCATACATACATACATATACCAAGGCACTTCCCCCAATTTTGGGGGGTAGCCGACATCAACAAATGAAACAAAACAAAAAGGGGACCTCTACTCTCTACGTTCCTCCAGCCTAACAAGGGACTCAACTGAGTTCAGGTGGTACTGCTAGGGTGCCACAGCCCACCCTCCCACATTATCCACCACAGATGAAGCTTCATAATGCTGAATCCCCTACTGCTGCTACCTCCGCGGTCATCTAAGGCATCGGAGGCAGCAGCAGGGCCTACCGGATACTTAAAAAAAAAGTAAAACTTACTATTTTATTTGATAGCTTAGGGTAGTAAGCTAGAAAGAAAATAGGAAAGACATATCTGTGTTTCCTCTCACAGGTAATTGCTGAGACCTCCGTCAATGTTAATATTAAAAATCCTTATAAGGGAAAATACAGAGTGGAATAACTCTCGTACTTAGAGCCGGAGCTTGTGAACATTTATACAAACTCCTCCACCTGTAAAATATTAATACTGAACCGTGTTTCATGAGTGTCCCGATAATCAAAGGATTCATCAGGGTATTGAGGGAATGCTTCAACCTCAGCATGTTATGCGGTCCCAACAGTAGACTGCGAAACGATACACAGAGTATGATAGAAATACTTGTACCACTGTTCTGTTATATACTGTAGTTTTACTGGCTACTGTATTGTTGTATACTGTAGTTTGACCGGTACACTACCCGGGTAGAGAGAGAGAAAGAATGAAAAGGAGGGTTTCCTGTTATTATGGTTTAGCACGATAAATGGAAGTGTAGGAGGGCTACTGCTGCCTACTGTCTCCTTGCCAGAATAAGAATTCTAATGGAAGGGCAGGAATGCATCTGATTGTAGCTTCCATCCAGCCACAACTTTTGCCGCCGGCTGTACTGCTGGTTGCGAGGTCTGTAGATGGCAGTCCAAGAGAGGACTGAAGAATTCTCAACAGTATATTGGGTATCCCACTGGCAGCTGTCAGGGCCGGCTCAGTCCCCCCCCCCCCCCCGGCATTCGCTTCAGGTGAAGGAAGGACATACGGGGGAGTTGGCCGAGGCGACAACCTAACCGCTGCTGGTAGGGTCCCGGCCGGCAACTCAGTCAACCCAGCAAGCCGGGATGATTGTAGAATACCGGCCAAAAGAATGTTGTGACGGCTAGGCTGACACTAAAGGACAGAGGGGGGAGGGAAAAGGGTCTTATAGTTTGCAGGGGAGAAAGGCAGCAGCAGGCATACCGCCTACTTTTGGCTTAAACTAAGGAAGTATGGCTTCCTGTACCGACGCCGTCGTGGTCGGCAGAGGAATAAGAATTGCCTTGTCGGCAACATTGTCAGCTATAAGACATGTCTTATAATCTACAAAGGAGAAAGGCGGCGGCAAGTATGCCGCTTACTTTCGGTTGTAAACTAAGGAAGCATAGCTTTCCATACCGACAATGTCGTGGGCGGCAGAGGAATCACGATTACCCGTTCGGCGACATTGTCCGCTACAAGACAATACACCCTGAGTTACTGTCATACTTCGAAGCCGAGATACTCAGCGGCAAAGAAGATCGACGGTAGAACTATCGAAGTCAAGCCAGAGTTAACTACTCGGTGGCGATGACGAAAGATAGGGTTGCCGCTTGGGATGGCGGCGCTCAGGAGGGAGGAAGGGTTTATCCTCTTTTCTCTAAAAGAGAAACGTATCGAATTATACTAATAAATTCTAGGGGATATATATCTTCAACCGAATTAATAGGAACAATACAAGAGGTTAAACAATGGGATTTTTTTGGGCTTATCCATGTCGTCTTGATGGAAAGATCCTTTAGGTAGCTTTCTAAGGGATATTTGGCTACATTGATACTCCCAGAGAATTAACCACAGGTTTCCTGAATTCTAACTCCTGGCGCGTGTATCCATAATATAACTTTTAAGGATATCGCATTATATCAGGGGACGTATTTCTTGATATGACACATGGCAATCTTCACCCCGAATAGAGTTTACGCTTTGAGGAGGAAGAGTGGCGAAGTTGAAGGGGAGCCGTTATCAAGGTTACCCGGTGGATCCCCTCCCCGTACTACTACGGCGAACTATTCCCTTAAACGTAGCCATTTAAGAACGGTGTACTCTCACGTTGCTCTCGGTGTTGTTGCTGTTTTTCAAGAAATATTACCATGCAATCTCCAGCATCTTCATCCTCTGGAAAGTTGAGTATTTAATCTTTCCTGTGTATAATTTTTGGCTCCCTTCTCACAGTTAAATTAATATAATTTAGATGTGTTAAGCGGAGAAATGCCATCACCGGAGGCGGCCATTTAAGGACCGCTGTCATATGCCTTCAATGCTTTATTTAGTTAGTAGTATGATGTTCTCAGTATTTAGCTATAAAGAAATTCTAGCTATTTCTAGTGAAGATAAGATTTACACGTAATATTTCCTCTTCCGAATAAAACTTTTCGATCGTATACGATAGGGCCTCGGTGGTATTAGCGTACCCGAGATCCCGACTCAAGTTAGGCTAGCGAAACGTGTTTTAGTATACTTTAGTAATGTTATCCCCTGTTTAACCTCTAGTATCGTTCTATTAATTCGGTCGGAGATATAGATATCTCCTAGAATTTCTAGCATAATTCGGTACTCTTCTCTTTTAGAGAAAATGAGGATAAACCTTTCCTTCCCCCTGAGTGCAGCCAGCCCAAGCGACAACCCTATCCTCTGTCATTGCTATTGAGTAGTGTACTCTGGCTGGACTGGGATAGTGTTTTCTGTCAGTCCTCTTTGCCGGTGAGTATCCCGGCTTTGAAATACGACAGTAACTCAGGATATTCTGTCTTGTTGCCGACAACGCTACTGATGGGGGAATAGTCATTCCCCTGCTGGTTTCACCGTTGCCGACGTAGGAAGCTCGGCTACCCTAGTCCACAACCGAAAGTGGGTAGTATAATTGCTGCCACCTTTCTCCCTTGTGGACTAGAAGACATGTCTTATATCCGGCAATATCTTAGGCCAGGGAATCGTTATTCCTCTGCCGCCCTGAATGGCGCCGGTAGAGGGAACTATGTTTCCTTGATTTACAGCTGAAAGTAGGAGGCATACCTGCCGCCACCTTCCTATGTGAAATATAAGACCCTTTCCCTTCCCCTTCTGTCCTTTAGTAGCCGTCACAATTCCTGTGGCCGGTATTCTACAATCTTCCTGCTTGTTGGGCTGACCGAGTTACTGGCCGGGCTCCTACAAGGCGATTAGGTTGCTGCTTCGACCATCTCCCTAACGGAAGCAAAGCTCTAGGAAAGGTTGAGCCGGCCCTGAGGGCTGCCGGTGGGAAACCCATTACAACTTTGAGTATTCTTCAGTCCTCCCTTGGACTGCCATCCACAAACCCTGTAACCGGCAATACAGCCGGCAACAGAAATTGTGGCTGGATGGAAGCTAGAATTAATGCATTCTCTCCCCTTCCATTTGAATCCTCATTCTGGAAGGAAGCCAGTAGAGACAGTAGTCCCTACAACCCTAATTATTGTACTAAATTATAATAATACGGTAGTCCTTCTCTCCATTTTTTCTCTCTCCCTGTCGGCTAGTGCCGCCAGGTACTAGCCTAACCCGGTAGAATACCGGCAAAAACTACAGTATAAGACAATACAGTAGCCAGTATTCCTGCAGTATAACAATACAGCAGTTAGAAAACTACAGTATATAATGATACAGTAGTATGAATTTCCAATATATTCTGTGTATCCTTTCACAGTCTGTTGTTGAGACCGTTTCGAAAATGTTGAGGGAAGTAATCCTTCAACATTTTGATGTATCCTAGATCATTGGAACACTAATGATTACCCATCAGTATTAATATTCTACAAGTGGTGGAGTTAGTGTTAGTATACACTGACTCCGGATCTACGTACGAGTATTATTCCACTCTGTATTTTCCCTAATAAGGAAATTAAAATATTAATATTTTGGGAAGTCACAGCAATTGTCTGGATGGGAAACACAGATATGTGTCTTTCCTATTTCCTTTCTAGCTTACTATCCTAAGCTATGTTAATAATAGTAATGTGTACTATTTTTGATGCATGTGAAAATTCATCAGTGAGATAAATTACCCCATACTCATTTCACTCTTTCTTTCCTTAGACGAGGAGACTAAGGTGAAGTGTGCAGTCATGTACTGAAACCACAAAAGCAGGGACTTTAGTGGCCACAAGATGTGCAGGTCTGATGCCCCCTGCTCCATCGCAACTGAAACCCGGAGGAATTGGGATCCGAAGGGTTGCACCGTCTGCTTGGCCTTGATGACCGATGGTTTCGGTGACCCTCAGATGATGGAGTTGAGGGATACTGCGAGGGAAACGCTTCGTAAGTGGGTGAGAGGGTTCCAGAAGAACTCTCCGGGACCTTACCTGCCAAACGAAGCTATGAGAAGCCTTCTGTTCCCTAAGGCCCAATCCAACGCGGTTGTGCCTCAGGCACAGGTCAAGCCTCCTTTCATCCAGCTGACGTGAGAGGATGACATCAATAAGGCTCTTGAAGGGATGTACATCCATCAAGAACGGATGTTGGAAGTGTCCTCAGACACCGGAAAGGATCTTCTACAAGAAAATCCGGAAGAAGAGGTGGCCCAGCCACCCGAGGAGGAAGAAGGATCCGTATCGACAGTAACAAAATACCCTCAGTTTTCTGTGACGGCATATTAACCTGTGCCGTCAACCTCTTCGGCCCCAACCCCTCAATCGGACCCGCTGTTATATCCAAGGGCGAAGCAGTCATGGCACAGCTGCAACTGATGATGGAAACGTTCCGTAAGGAACAACAAGAGATGAGGAGGGAAATCAGAGAAGCGCAACGCTCGGGCGCTTTCAGAGGCTCTCACAAGCCTATCAAAGTCTCCGATTTACCCCAATGCTCCGAAACCAACCCCCTGGAGGTATGTGGAGTATATGCCCATGATGAATGGGAAACTATACAGTGAACCCTCGCTACTTCGCGGTTCGACCATCGCGGATTCACCACTTCGCGGATTTTTTCCATAACCCATATATATACAGTAATATATATATATATATATATATATATGTATGCATGTATTTATGTATATATGTATGTATGTATATATGTATGTATGTATATATGTATGTATGTATATATGTAGGTATGTATATGTGTATACATAATATATATATATATATATATACACACACACACACATATATATATATATATATACACACACACATATATATATATATATATAAAGTAGGAAGATGTGATGTAGTTCTAAGGGAAAAGTATGGGAAATATGTCTGGGTAATAAGCAAAGCTCTACCTCCAGTTTGTTTCTTCATTATGATCAGAGATAAATGTAAACAAAACATTGGTTGCCATTTTTTATTGTGCTTTTTAGCGTGTTTAGGAAACACATGATATAAAATTGCCTTTAATATTTGTGCCTGTTTTAGTTTAGGGTACTGTAGTACATGCATTAAGTGTTCTGTACTATAAAGGGTAGTTTGTTAACAGTACTACGTACAAGGGAAGGTTTTAAAAGTCTGAATATACATGTTGAATAAAGAGGTAAATATGGTGTCACTACTTCGCGGATTTTCACCTATCGCGGCCGCGTCTGGAACCTATCTACCGCGATAAACGAGGGTTCACTGTACCTCTCTTGAGAAGATGGGGGCCAAACCCCTTGAAGATCTCCAATTCTGGCCTAACATTTCGGTTTATCCAGAATCTTTTATGAGATTGCAGGATGACCCAGCATCTTGAGAGGAGACGGAATCTAAGGAGGTCATGATCTTTGAACATGACAATGCGCAGGTTCTCTTGACTAGCACCCTAAAGAAAGCTGGCTATTCCAACTCGAAGGTTTCAGCT
Organism: Palaemon carinicauda; assembly: GCF_036898095.1. NCBI lineage: Eukaryota > Metazoa > Arthropoda > Malacostraca > Decapoda > Palaemonidae > Palaemon > Palaemon carinicauda. The sequence goes on along the minus strand of NC_090745.1, from coordinate 59,024,441 downwards.
TTGAGCAAGAGGCACCCTACCTTCCTTGCTCCTTCCTCCAGAGCTTTTCCCTTTTCGGTCAAAGCTCTCAACTACGTGCTAAAAGCAGTTGACGCGGGCAAATCATGCCCTACGCTAGAGGAATGCAGACCATTGTCTCTAGCCCTGCCTACCTGCGAGAAGGAATGGAATGAGGTTCATCTAACCTTCTCAATCTCGAAACTGGATCTAGAGATAGCAGGACAACAGTTCAACGAGACCCTTCCAAAGTTGTCGGAACATCTTCTGAGAAGGGAACAGACAAAGGAGAGACTAGCCGCCTCTTTGTCTCTCCAGAACTGTATGGAGATGTGTGCAGGGTTCTCGAACACCTCAGATATGTATACGGTCCTAGCCAAGATGCACATGGCTACCCTTGTGAAAGACATATACACTTTCGTAAAGGCCAGGGCGGCCTGTAGAGAGCATGCGTTTGCCAATGCAATGGTCAAACACGAGCCCGGGAAGTTGATCACTTCATGCATCTGGGGCAAGGATCTCTACCCAAAAGAAGTAGTCCAAGAGGTAATCGCTAAAGCTGCCACAGAGAATAGGAATCTTCTCCAGAAGTGGGGCATGTCTTCTGAGAGGAAATCATCCTCTGACGCTGGTCCCCAACACAAGAATAGGAAGACAAAGAAGCCACGAGTGTCTCACGGACCTGCACAACATCCTACTGTTCCCATGACCACAGTGCCCCAAATGGTTTCCTAGCTGCAAACCGCCTTCCAGATGGTGCCCCAGCAGCTCGTAGACCAGTCGCCTGTCTTTAATTCAGGCTTTGAGAGGCACGCCACTACCTTTTGCCCTAAAGGCAGAGGCTCCAGAAGAGTCTCCTCAAGAAACCCTTCAAGGGGTAGCGGAGGACGTGGTCAGGGGAACAAACCTTCTCGATCATCTCAACAATGAGATGCTCTAGGTAGGAGGAAGGCTCTTCCACTTTTGGGATCGTTGGACCTTCAATCCTTGGGCCCACAGCCTAGTCAAGAATGGACTCGGGTGGAAATGGAACAAAATTCCACCTCCTTTTCCCCGATTCTTCCAACACTCCACCCCCTTATTGGAAGAATATACCTTAGAACTCTTAAACAAAAAGGTAATAAGGAAAGCAAAGTCCATCAAATTCCAGGGAAGGCTGTTTTGTGTTCCAAAGAAACACTCGGACAAACTCAGAGTCATTCTAGACTTGTCTCCACTCAACAAGTTCATCGAGAACCACAAGTTCCGGATGCTTACCCTACAACACATAAGGACCCTGTTACCAAAAGGGGCGTACACGGTCTCTAAGACTTGGCAGATGCTTATTGGCAAACTACAGAAGACAAATTATGTCTTCACAGCAATACCCTTTGGACTAAATATAGCCCCAAGGATATTCACAAAACTTGTGGACACAGTGGTACAACAGCTACGCTTAGAAGGCATTCAGGTAGCAGCATACCTAGCCGACTGGCGGGTGTGGGCAGCATCCAAGACAGCTTGTCTGCAGGCAGCCACAAAGGTGATCTAGTTACTGGACCATCTAGGCTTCAAGATCAACTACAAGAAGTCTCACCTCTCTCCAGCTCAAGAGTTCCAATGGTTAGAAATCCATTGGAACTTGCAGTCACACTGCCTCTCCATTCCACCGAAGAAGAGGAGAGAGATTGCGAGTTCTGTTAGGAGACTACTGAAATCCAACAAGATTTCAAGACGCCAATAGGAAAGAGTACTGGGCTCTCTCCAATTCGCAGCAGTGACACCCAGTGCTAAAAGCACAACTAAAGGATGCGTCAGGAGTCTGGAGAAGATACACGTCAAACGCTCGAAGAGATCAACAGAGATTGACACCGACCTCGGTTCTGTTAGGAGACTACTGAAATCCAACAAGATTTCAAGACGCCAACAGGAAAGAGTACTGGGCTCTCTCCAATTCGCAGCAGTGACAGACTCAGTGCTAAAAGCACAACTAAAGGATGCGTCAGGAGTCTGGAGAAGATACGCGTCAAACGCTCGAAGAGATCAACAGAGATTGACACCGACCTTACTGCGATCGCTTCTAAGGCTGTGGTCAAAGGTCAAGAGCCTGACAAGGAAAATTCCCTTACAACTACCTCAACCTTCAGTGGTCATCCACACAGATGCCTCACTGGAAGGATGGGGAGGCCATTCCCATCAAAGGAAAGTGCAAGGGAACTGGTCACACCAGTTCAATACCTTTCACATCAACATTCTGGAAGCCATGGCAGTCTTTCTAACATTGAAGAAACTATCCCCTCACAGATCAGCCGATATCAGGCTGGTCTTGGACAGCGAAGTAATAGTGAAATGTCTGAACTGACAAGGCTCGAGATTGCCTTACATCAATCACGTGATGTTAGCCATCTTTCGCTTGGCAAGGAAAAAAAGATGGCACTTATCAGCAGTTCACCTACAAGGGTTCTGCAATGTGACGGCGCACACTCTATCCAGGCGAAAACCCTTAGAGACAGAATGGTCCCTAGACGCAGACTGTTTCTCCTTTATCTTGGAAAAAGTCCCAGAACTGCAGATTGACCTCTTCGCAGCGAGCGACAACAAGAAACTACCTCGATATGTGGCCCCATACGAGGACCCTCTGGTAGAAGCAATGGATGCCATGTCCCTCGATTGGAACAGATGGAATCATATCCATCTGTTCCCACCAACAAATCTCCTGCTGAAGGTACTCAACTAGCTGAGATCCTTAAAGGGAACAGCAGCAGTAGTGGCCCCCAAATGGCCCAGGAGCAATTGGTTCCCTCTTGTCATAGAATTGAAGCTGAAGCTGTTTCCTCTGCCGTGTCCAGTTCTATCCCAACTGGTTCAGAAGTCGACTGTTTATGCTTCATCATTGAAAACCCCAAATCTACATCTCATGACTTTCTCGCCTTAGCAGCCAAGAAAAGGTTTGGGATCTCAAAAGACAACATCGACTTTGTAGAGGAATACAAGTCAAAGTCAACCAGAAGACAATATGATTCGTCTTGGAAGAAGTGGTTTTCCTTTGTCAAAGCAAACAAACCAGCAAAAATCTGGATAGACTTTTGCCATTCCTTCTTCATCTACCTTCATGAGCAAGGCCTTACTTCCACCACAATAACCATGTGTAAGTCAGCTTTGATTAGACCTCTTCTTATGCCTTCCAGGTGGTTTGTCAAACGAAATCTTCAATAAGATTCCGAAAGCATGCACTAGACTCAAACCAACAACCCCTCCAAAGCCAATATCATGGTCCTTGGACAAAGTCTTGCACTATACTTGGAACTTGAACAAAGAAGATTGTACCCTAAAGGATCTAACACAGAAAGTGATGTTCTTTTTCGCTATAGCCTCAGGGGTTAGAGTTAGTGAAATAGTGGCCCTATCTAGAAATGAGGGCCATATTCAGTTCACAGAAGAGGGAGAGATGAATATTTTTCCCGATCCTACTTTTCTCGCCGAAAACGAGCTGCCCACCAAAAGGTGGGGTCCTTGGAGAATCTGCCCTCTGAAGGAATATGTCTCTCTATGTCCAGTAGAGTGTCTCAAGGTCTGTCTCCAAAGAACTTCAGACTTTAAGGAGGGACAGTTCTTCCTTGGTGAAACCTCAGGATCAAACTTATCCCTAAAACAACTGAGGACGAAACTCACCTACTTTATTCACAGAGCAGATCATGACATTACACTCAAAGGTCAATCCTAGAAAAATTGCTTATTCGCTGAACTTCTTTCAGCATATGGACTTTGATAGACTCCGCTCATATACTGGTTGGAAATCCTCTAGAGTCTTATAAACATTACGCGAAGCAAGTGCGTGAAATAAAACACTTTGTGTTGGCGGCAGGTAGTGTTATAAAACCTGTTGTCTAGTGCTGCGATAAACAGTGAACTGTTTGGGACTTAACAGTATGCGGGGTGAACAGGTATTAGCATCTTTAAGTGTAATACCTGTTATTGGAGATCACTATAGTGAATCTCGGACTGTTCTATATAGGTGTAGAATCTAACCAATAACACCAGTGCTGTGTGAACATTCGTACAGTGTTAAAACATATCCAACATATAAGTGAAATCAATCGAATAATTTCACAATACGGAGTGGCACCTGTGATTTACTAATATATGTATTTCTTCCCTTACAGGTTACAAATATATATATATCTTGAAGATGTTGATTTGTTAAAGATTCTATTTATAATACATTCGTTGTTGTATTTATTTTTGTCTATACAAATAAATACATTAAATGTATTTGCGTCTTATTCGCCCTACATGAAATCGAATAAATATTCCAGAGCCTTTTATTTTCCTAAAAATAAAAATACTTGAAAGTATACCTCTGTAAGAACAACCTGGTAATCGCTACAATGTTCCACCTTGTTCCTACGAATACATCCTTGATGCTTTCTAGTCGGTATCGATATATTCCTTGCAGGGGGCAGGAAGCCCTAAGTTAGTTCCAAACTTAGTGGATATGACAAATAACGGTAATGTCATTTATACATTTGGTCTGGGAGACCATATAAGAATCTAAGTCAAGGTAAAGGCACTTATACAAACCCACAGATATAGTACTTTCAAGTAATCCTCTGGTAAACTTCCATCAGGACGACATGGCTGAGCCTTGCGAAAAATCTATTTTTAGGTGATATGGCCATGTCGTCCTGATGGACCCTGCCTCCTTTCAAAAATGGAATACGCATCTATGTAACAAGTCCCCCACCCAAAACAACTCTATCTGTGGCTATCCATGCTTAATTGCAACAAGGAATAGTTCACCGGGGTGGTACTGGGAGGGGATCCACCGGGTAACTTTGATAATGGCTCCCCTTCAACTTCACCACTGTTCTCCCTCAAAGTGTAAACTCTATTTGGGGTGAAGATTGCCATGTGTCGTATCAAGAAAAGGGATTTTGACGAAGGAAAAATCTATTTCTGGGGAGAGACCTGTGGCGCCTGGTGAAAAGAGTCCTTCTTATATATCTTTTCTGATAAAACCTTCCAATTATACCAGAGAAAGATAAAAGCATGGAATGCTGAGGTTACTACCCTCGCGCGAGCACCTTTTGGGTGTCGTGTATAAAGCAAAGGCGCGTGAAAACCACTATTCACAGGTTGTCTTCTATTTAGTTAATTCCTTCGTCAAAGGGATGGGCCGATACAAAGGTCCTAGCCAACCACCACCGCCACACCACCACGCCACGACGCGAGCGCCATCCGAAAAACATCCTTCTGTAATGGTCATGACGGCTTGGAAAGGAAAGGGTGGGATCGTGTAAAATAAAGGGGAAGGGTTTCACCGGGCGCCACAGGTCTCTCCCCAGAAATAGATTTTTCCTTCGTCAAAATCCCTTTTCTGGGTCGACCTGTGGCGCCCGGTGAAAATGTACCAGAGAATGCCTTCCAAGCCCAACAATAACAACTAATTAAATGAGGGGAGAGAAACAACACCATGTAAAGAAAATCATAAATAATTAAGGTAAACAAACATGATAACAGGGAAGCCTCCGAGTATCAGAGGAAACATGCTACAAAACTGACATGGCTAAGAATATCCCAACCCTATAACAACGGTAATCAATAATAGTTACAATAATAATAACCTAATATGTAATAAACTTAGGGCTAACGAACCACCAAGGAAGCGGCGTCGTGGTGCGAGTGGCGGGTAGGAGGGAGAAGAAAAGAGATGGATGAAAGGAAGAACAAAAGATCACTGGGGAGAGATAAGGCTCCCAGCTGCACCTGTTGGGTATTTAAGAGCCTGTAAGTTCATTAGATAGTGGCGTTTGAAGACCATAGGAGATTCCTAACCCGTGAACTTTATAAGGTCATCAAAGTCCATCTTCTGGAAATAATTGATGGAGGTAGCTACGGACCGGATAGCATGAGCATGGGGAAATGATCCCGGATTGGCTTGTTAAATGAAGTATAGGATCTATTGCCGAATACCACGGAAATGGTACCTCCTTGTTCTCTGATAAACAAGGGGCCAGACGATCGGGTAGCAGTCGTGGCTAAAAAGGGTCCTGAGAGTGGTGACCGGACATAGAGAAGTATCTTGGAGAAGAGGAATAACCGGGACCACCTATTTTGGGGGTTAACGGCCGAATCATATTGGGGAATTGTCGAGTCCCTTTTGTCTGATTCGATGAAGAAATCGTTTTCCGGTTCAATGTTCGCGTCTCTACGAGCTGCCAACTTCCTGTAGTCTACAAAGTTAGGGTTTTGGCCATCCTTGAGTAATCTGACACAGTGAGTTTTGAATACTCAGGTCAGTTTGAGGAACGGGATCCGGATGGGACGGAGTTTCCACTCGAGGAGGAGAGGAAACCAACTGTTCTTGGGCAGTGAGGTGGTACTAAAGCCACTGCGCCCCGGAAGGAGCGCAGTCGGTGTAAAAGTTTTTAGAAGATTCACTGGGGGAGATAGGGAAATCTTCTTTTAATGGTTCCAATCCCGGGGTAATGCGTCCATGGCATAAGCCCGAGGGTCCAGGATTGGGGTCACATAACAAGGAAGTTTGTGATTGATCTGAGTTGTGAATAGATCTACCTGGATGCCTGGAACGAGCCTGAGTATCCACCGGAATGAAATTCTGACTCCAGGGGACTCGTCCTGGATAGTGAGCCCGCTCTCACATCCTGGCCTCCCGCTAGGTGAGGTGCTGACAGGAACCAGTTCTTTTCTGTTGCCCAGGCGAAGAAAGTGACCAGGATCTGAATCAGGTTGGGTGACTTGGATCCTCCCCTGTTGCCGTAGTGTACCTCGTCTGTGCTGTCTGACACTACTCTGATGTGGGTCGACCTCGGAGGAGAGTCTCTCTTCAGGGTCAAGAACACTGCCATGGCTTCGAGAACATTGATATGGGACTGTTTCATGGCGAGTGACCAAGAACCTGAAACATCTGATGTTCGGAGTAATCCCCCCCATCCACTTAGAGACACGGCTGAATGGAATGTCACTTGTGGAGGTGGGAATTGTAGAGGAACTGCTTTGGAGAGGTTCTTCGGTTCGGACCATGGGCGTAGTCTCATTTTCCAGACAGAGGGGATCTTCGAGACCTCTTTCTTCTTATAGGTACTGTAGCTCTCTTTCTCCAAAATCGATTGATGTCTTGAGTTTGGCTTTTATTAGGAGATCTGTTACTGAAGTGAATTGGAAAAGGCCGAGGATACTTTCTAGGCTCTTTGGACACCTGTTTGTTCTTGAGAAAATTCTTGATCTTGGAACCTATTCCTCTTACTTTTGGAAGGGAGAGACAACGTGTGCTTCGAAAGGTCCCTCTGAATGGCTAACCATTCTAAGTGGCCTGATGGTCGCAGGCGAGACTTATGGAGATTGACCCGAAATCACAGGTTGTCGAGCAATCGAAGTAATTCCTTCGTAGCTCTGTTGCCTTCTATGGCCGGCCGGGCCCAAATGAGCCAACCGGCCAGATAAGCAATGATCTGTATCTCTTGGTTCCTGAGTTGTTCTAACACTGCCTCTCCCAGTTTCGTGAATATCCTGGGATCAATGTTGAGGCCGAAGGGCATGTCTTGAATACAAAGGCTTTCCTGCTTAGGTGGAAACCCAGATAAGAAGAGAAGTTTCGAGCTATAGGCGCAAGCTAATAGCGGTCGGTAAGATCGACAGAGGTGGTGACGGTCCCACGGGGAAGTAAGGTCCGTACCTGAGAGATAGTCAACATCCGGAACTTGCCGCAGAGAATGAAAGAGTTTAGCTTGATAAGTCCAGGTCCACTCTCAATGCCGACAAGCCTTTCTTCGGAAATGTGAACAGGCGGCTTGGAACTTCAGTGATCGATCCCGTTTGATTGCTTTTCTTGAGTAACCCTGTGCTGTACTCTTTCAGGACGGGAGTGGATTTCTGGGAGAAGGTCACTGGCGGAGGAGGAGGACCTTGAGGCCATTTTCATCTCAAACCGTTAGAGATTATGCTATGATCCCACAGACCGAAGGTCCAACGGTCACGAAAGTGGTAAAGTCTTCCCTCTACCGGGACCACCGCGTTGTGAGGGAGTGAATCTAGCTCCTTCCCTTCTCCGAGCCCCCTTTTTCCTAGGTCCGCCTTGATGGCGGGACTGTCTTCTACTCCTGTAACTTCTTCTCTGGTGTCCATGAAAGGAGCCTGAGGGTTCGGATCTAGGGATGTATGCAGGCAAAACATCCCAACGGGGTTGGGCTGTGTACCTGGGGAATCAGTGAGGTAGACCACCTGATGATGGGGAGTCAGATACAAAGGCGTCGAACCAGAGGAAGGCTGTGATGACGAGTGGGAAACCGACTATCGATTCCTGTCTGATAGAGGTCTCAGACAGAACGTACTTCCCACAACTGACCCGATCAGACCAACAAACGTGTAGGTCGAACTGGAAGGGCAGAGCCTGGAATTATCGTACCCCCCAAGCTGACAACATCCTGGTCCAGACAGATCGGGCCTGCCCTTTAGGAAATAATACCGTTACCTTCGGTACCTTGTCTAAGCTAACCAAGGCAATCTGTTTCAATTGAACGAATGCGTTGAATGGGAATTCTAGTACCTGGGAGTAAAATCTAGGTCCCCCAGAGGGAGGACATCTATGCCATCCAGATTTATGGTACCACCTATATCCGAGTTCCTGAACGGCACTGACTCACCACCATACCTTAGAGCTGCGTCATAGCCCCTTGGTTTTCCCTAGAATGTGTTGCTTTTAGCCGTCACAGTTTATGCAGGGTAACATGAACATCAGGATCCTTTAAGGGTCCTAGGTCGGTGACGTAGGTAATTGCAAAGCTGAAGGCTCAAAACTCATCCCCACCTACCTGCCGGTCCATGGGCTCGTCGTCCAACCTTAGAGAGGACACTCCGAGGAGATAGGGACCTCTAGATGGAGCATTCCTTCCTAACCTCGATACCCAAGGGCGGAGAGCCTCTCCTGCAGGCCAGAGAGATTCATCATCATCCTGATGGGAACCATGCAGGCGAACTTTCTGTACCAGAAAGGGGACATAAGTCTGGATGTTCCTTGAACTTTGGTTAGCGATCCTATTCACAGGCTGGGATCAGCTGTATAACTCTTAAAAAGCAATTTTAAAGAAAAGTCATTTAATGTACTATCTTCTGGGGTATAGTGCGACACTTGTATTCATGAAATGTGACACGGTTGGCTCATTCGCCACTGGGTGGAAATTTATTTCTATATGAACACTATGTTGTATGGATATTTATCCATATTTAGACATAGTTAGAATTGAATATGCATAAATATAGGCATAGTTACGTTCATATATTTTTTGTATTCATGTTAAATCCTTTCCTTTACAGGTAAAACAAAAGATTGGCCACCCGTGGTCTGAGTGATCTCTGTCTGTACCGGAGCTCCGGTAACCTTCCCCGGTACAAACAAAGGTCCGTCATAGTAACAACGTGAACCAGAGGAAATCTAATATTAACCTCAATGCTGATCGCCTGTACGATATCCGGTTAAGCCGGAGATTCGATGAAAAGGATCGTAATGACGATATTGTGATTATTCATGAAAAAGGGTTCATACCCTGATTCTGATCGTCTGATTGATCTCTGTTTGTACCGGAGAACCAGTGACAAAGGTCCGTCAACGTGAAAACGTGATCCTCATCGGTACGATAACATTCCCCAATACTGAATGTCTGTGCTATCTCCAGTGAAGCCGGAGATTCGATGAAAAAGGGGCCGTAATAATGAAACTGTGAAATCCTCATCGGTATCACATTGTTAACTCCGGTTCTGGACGTCTGCTTGATCTCTGTTTGTATGGGAGATCCGGTAGCAAAGGCCAGTCACCGTGAGATCGTGACCGTCACCGGTACGATAACATTAACCTCAATGAATGTTTGTGTTATCTCTAGCGAAGCGGGAGATTCGATGAAAAAAAGGGGCCGTAAAGGTGTAATTGAGATCAAACATGACAAAGGTTCGTGTGCAAAAGGCCTCAGCCGGAGTCTGAGTGCCGGATTTCACCGTTGCACTCCAAATATCTGACTAGTTCTCACCCAATGAGTATCCTTTATAGCGGAGTATAACTCAAGGCGGAGCTAAGGGTGTCGGTATAAAACGAACCCAATTAATGACTCATACACCAACGTTCCTACTAATAGTGTTAGCTATATTAACAGTAACCACATCAATAAAACGTGTATAACATTAAACGTACTATCATCAACTCTGATAATAAGAGGAGGCCTGAATAACTCGTGAACGTATAAAAACGGAGAACGGGAAATTCACCTCCCTTACTCGAGCTAATAAACGAGCACCCTATGCTCTCACTCTCAAGGTTACATAATAAAAGCTAACATCACACAATAATATAAGGAAAGTAAAAAACTGATTGCTTTTATTTTTTTTCCTTTTTCTTTTTCTTTTTTAGTCATTGTAATAACCAAGAACGAAGAATAACGACAACGTAACCAATAAACAAGGATATAGTCTAAATCGAGCCTTCCTGAGGCGAGTACAAACTAACAGACTAAATCGCTAAACGTTTAAATCGCTATTCGCCCCATACCATTGTTGGCACTATAATATCCAACTGTTTGTATATTTGTAATTTACCTAATGTCTGTTAACGACATAAGGATAAATAACTTAAAGCAATCTGCCGACCTCCGAGGGTCGGGGAAGCAGTGACATGCCCTTAAAATAAATATAAACACCAGCCTTAGCTAAAGGCAAGGCAAATATATGATTTTTTTTTTTTTTTTTTCTTGTTAAGTGTATGGGCGACCTCCGGTGAAGCCGGAGCGTAATGAGATGTCCTGAATAATGCCGCCTTAGCCAAAGGCAAGGCAAATATAAGTGTTAAGTGTATGGGCGACCTCCGGTGAAGCCGGAGCGTAATGAGATGTCCTGAATAATGCCGCCTTAGCCAAAGGCAAGGCAAATATAAGTGTGAAGTGTATGGGCGACCTCCGGTGACGCCGGAGGATAATGAGATACCCTGAATAATTCAATTGTGGCTAATAATTCAATTGTGAAGATATAAAAGCCAAGCCGCAGCTAAAGGCTAAGGCTTAGATCATAACAAAGCGTATTTACAATCTCCGGTGAGGCCGGAGGGAGAAGAAAGGTCCTGAATAATTATTGTGAATAAAAACACAATTGTAATAACAATGGCTATTGTGGATATGGCCGTGGCCTGAGACCGCAGTAAGGGCCACCGGAGGGTCGTATCTAAACAATATGAAGCCCGTCCCATGCAGTAAACAATATATAAATATAACAATAGAACGAAAGTCATTGAAAATCCCTCAAGCCGGAGTAGAACTCAAGGCGGAGTGGAAAACGTTCATAAATTACTCCCGAGCCGTAACGGGGAGAGGACGAAACACGGACCAAAATAACGCTAACAATTGAAAAGTCACGAAAAATAAATAACTCGTAAGTTATCATCCACTCAGAGGGGGAGAGGTGAGGGAGGGAGAACCCGTTGAACGCACAAAACGGAAAACGGGAAATCCGCTCAACCACCGGATCTAAGAAAGAAAACGAGAGAAAGGGGTAACTCGTGACTGCGAACAGAAAACGGGGACCCCAATCTCTCACTCTCTTGGACACCAAAACAGGACTAAAAATCACACAACACTATTATAAACGTATAAAATAAAAATGTACATCCATATAACACTACGATCGAAGAATAGCATCTGCTAAAACTTAAAATAAATAGCACAGTCGAGTGACGAACGCCTCGGTGGGGCGGGTACTAAACAAATACAAAGCTAGATCGCTATCTCGTTCGTAGGCTGGACTTGCTAGCAAAAAGTACCATGAGCATAAATACACAAAAAAATAATAATAACGGTTCTAAAGGCATAAGGCCAGGGACTTAACCAAGAACCTAAGTGACAGAGTACTAAACGGGCAGACAAAGATGAATTCCCAAACAAGTGAACAAACAATGGCCGCCATGAAAGGCCAGACGGGAATAATAAAAACAGACTATACTGGATATAAAACAAAAGCCCGGTACAATAAAAAACTGTCAAAACAAACTATGGTACTTAACATTGGAATGTGTGAAGATGGAGCTTCGGACATGACAAAATAAATCCACGATTGACAAAAAAAGACCGAGAGCACCACAAACAAATTCAACACTTAAGATTCCAAAAGAAGGATGATGTTCAGATGGCGCTCGCGTCGTGGCGTGGTGGTGTGGCGGTGGTGGTTGGCTAGGACCTTTGTATCGGCCCATCCCTTTGACGAAGGAATTAACTAAATGGAAGACAACCTGTGAATAGTGGTTTTCACGCGCCTTTGCTTTATACACGACACCCAAAAGGTGCTCGCGCGAGGGTAGTAACCTCAGCATTCCATGCTTTTATCTTTCTCTGGTATAATTGGATGGTTTTATCAGAAAAGATATATAAGAAGGACTTTTTCACCGGGCGCCACATGTCGTATCAAGAAATACGATCCTGATATTATGTGATATCCTTAAAAGTTATATTAAGGATACTCGCGCCAGGAGTTAGAATTCTGGAAACCTGTGGTTAATTCTCTGGAAGTATCACTGTAGCCAAATATCTTAGAAAGCTACCTAAAGGAACCTTCCATTAGGAATACATGGCCATATCACCCAAAAATAGATTTTTCGCTTTGCTCAAAATCCGTTTACATTACTAAAATATACAAAACGGGTTAGGCATACGAAAGTAATGTTATATATTAGAAGAGGGAATATTATATATATGCAATCTTCACAAGTATAATTTTGCCTAACTAGCTAAAAAGTTTCTTTATAGCTAAGCACCGGGAGCGCCGCACTACTAACTAAATAATTGCATTTATGACGTGCGACAGTGGTCTCAAAATGGCCGCCCCTGGGGTTGGCTGTGCTCCACTTAGCACACTCAAATTATGCCAATTTAACTGTGAGAAGGGAGCTATAAATTATACACAGGAAAGATTTAAATACTCAACTTTCCAGAGGATGAAGATGCTGGAGATTGCATGATAATATTCCAATAAACAGTAAAAACTCCGAGAGAAACGTGGGAGGGCACTTTGCTTAAATGCTACAGTTCAAAGAATGTTGGGCCGTAGCAGTACAGGGAGCGGGTCCATCGGGTACCTTGATAATGGCTCCCCTTTCGTTCGCCACTCTCCCCCTCAAAGAGTTAAATCTATTCAGGGTGAAGATTGCTATGTGTCGTATCAAAAAATACGTCCCCTGATATTATGCGATATCCTTAAAGACATATTAAGGATACTCGCGCCAGGTGTTAGAATTCTGGAGACCTACGGTTAATTCTCTGGGAGTAGCACTGTAGCAAATATCCCTTAGAAAGCTACCTAAAGGAACTTTCCATCAGGACGACATGGCCGAGCCCAAAAAACGGATTTTGAGCAAAGTGAAAAATCTATTTTTGGGTAATATGGCCATGTCGTCCTGATGGAAGGTTCCTTTAGGCAGCTTTCTAACAGATATTTGGCTACAGTGATACTCCCAGAGAATTAACCACAGGTATCCAGAATTCTAACTCCTGGCGCGAGTATCCTTAATATAACTTTAAGGATATCGCATAATATCAGGGGACATATTTCTTGATACGAGACATGGAAATCTTCACCCCGAATAGAGTTTACGCTTTGAGGGGGAAGAGTGGCGTGTTTGAAGGGGAGCCGTTATCAAAGTGGATCCCCTCCCAGTACCACAACGGCGTACTATTCCTTATTACAATTAAGCATGGATAGCCGCAGATAGAGTAGCATTCAGCTCCTAGGGTCCAAAGCTAAAGAGAACCCTTTTGTTCCGGGGGTCCCAGAGGGGGTAGAAGAAGCAGAAGAAACCAACTGGGTTACACCCATTAGCAGGGGCTATCCTCTGACCAGTCCACTGGTGGGAGGATGCCTGCAAAGTAAATGGTAGAGGTGGATATCTTAGAGGGCCAAACTTTGGTCAGTCGCTGTACTCAGGGCAGGATACCACATCCCATTCACTCTCTTTCTCCCTCCTCTGACCTACCATCCATTGATCAGAACCTCCTACGCAAAGGGATCCGTGAAGGAGAAGGCCCTTCAGGCCGAAGTCCAGACCATGCTGGAAAAGAATGCTCTGCAAGAGGTTCAGGAAGGATCTTCTGGCTTCTGGAGTTTAAAGGTTTAAAGGTTGGTAATGAATGGCAGAGGCAAAGGACATTGACATTGCTCTATCAAGAAGGACAATGTCCTAGAGACTGACCATATTACATATGATCTGTGCCCAAGCCCCCTCCATCCAAGGAAGGCCGGGCAATGGCTGCTGATTACTCAGCAGATAGACCTATAGGCTGGTGAGGTTGCAGCGACCAAAGGAACTAACGAATCTGAGCGGGATTCAAACCCCAGTCTGGCAATCACCAGGTAAGGACGCTATCTCCAGGCCACCACAACCCTATTTCCAGTCAAAAATGTGTCTGGAGGATGGAGACCGGTCATAGATTTCTCAGCCTTGAACGAGTTTGTGCAACAGACCTTATTCCAAATGGAGACAGCACTAACGGTCAGACAGGCTGTCAGATCAAAGGACTTCTTGATCACTCAAGACCTGAAAGGTTCTTACTTCGAGATCCCTATACATCCTGCCTCAAAGAAGCACCTGAGATTCTTCCACAGCAACACAATATACCAATACAGAGTGCTGTGCTTCGGCCTGTCCACAGCACTGCAAGTGTTCCTCACCTGTTCACCTTAGTATCCACATAGGCACATATGAATGGCATTTGCCTTCTTCATTACTGTACTTAAATGACTAGCTGATCCTTTTACAATCAAGGGAAATTCTTCTCCTCCATCGAGACAGACTTCTTGATAATTGCCAAGATCTACGGATCATGGTGAATCTCGAAAAGTCGTCACTACAATACAGCCATCTCAAAATCTAGTATATCTGGGGATGACTATTGACACGAAACTATGCAAAATCTTCCTGTTTTCAGCTAGAAAAGAGAGAGAGAGAAACGTGTGGCAAAGTAGTTTCTAGAATGAGCGGAACTGCCAGCACTGCAATGGTAGAGACTACTGTACTACTGTAGGACATCTCGTCTTATTAGATGCTCTTGTTCCCAATAGTCGTCTCAGAACTCGATCACCCTAGTGGCAGCTGAAGAGTTTCTGGTCTCAGCACAAAGACCTTCCAGATCATCTTGTTCCAATAGGGTCAGAGCAGAATAGAGACCTTCAGTGGTGGGTATTGGCTATCAATCTACTAACAGGAATAGATCTTCTCTCTCCTCCCCTGAACTTGATGCTCTTCACGGATGCACCAAAAGAAGGGTTGGGGCTCATCTGTTGCATCTCACTATCTCCGGACGGTGGTCGAGGACAGAACATCATTGTCACATTAACTTACTAAAGATAAGAGCAGCCTATTCTAGCTCTCAAAGATTTTCAACAGCTCTTGTCAGGAAACTGGGATATTGGTGTCATCTGTTGCATCTCACTATCTCCGGACGATGGTCGAGGACAGAACATCATTGTCACATTAACCTACTAAAGATAAGAGCAGCCTATTCTAGCTCTCAAAGATTTTCAACAGCTCCTGTCAGGAAACTGTGATTTTGATGTGCGATAACACCCCAGTGGTAGCCCTACATAGTTTTTCACAGCCCCTTTGCCAACTGGCTGTAGAAGTGATAAAATGATAGGAAGACCATTGGGTAACCGTTTCAGCTCGCTTCATCCTAGGCAAAAGAACATCCTGGTGGACAAACTAAGATAGTTGGTACCGAGTGGTCTTTGATAGCCAACAAAGTCCTAACTTTGTGGGGTTCACCGACAACAGTCCTTTTTGCAGCATCTCTCAACTGGAAATTCCAAGTTTACTGTTTCCCAGTACCATATTCCCAAGCGCTCTAGCAAGATGCATTTCAACACCCTTGGGACAACATACAGTAGACGTATATATGTTCTCCCCCCTTCTACAGAGTAAGGAGACTCCTAAACAAAGTTTAACTCGCAAACAACCTATCAGTGACGTTAATAGCTCCGGTGTGGATGCATGCCGAGTGGTTCCCAGACTTTCTACATCTGCTCACCTCGCAGAGGCACCGAGGAAACTCCTTCCACTTCCAGAGCTACTCAGACAACCCCACACTCGGATTTTCCACAAGGAAGTAACATCGCTACATCTTCGCGCTTGGAGGTTATCTAGCATCTCCTCACTAAAAGGGAGTTTTTGCAACCAGTTGAGAGGAGAATGTCTAGATAATTTAGAGACTCTTCGACCTTATTCCACAAAACGAAGTGGAATATTTTCTATGGTTGGTGTTTTGGGAGTAGCATCCCTCCGCTCAGTGTCGCTATTTCAACGATAGCGGAGTTGTTTTTATACCTCAGGGAAGAAAAACTGTTCTGTGTCGGTGATGAAAGGCTATCGCTCACCCTAGAGCCTCGCATTTAGACTGAATAGAATGGAAATTTCTTCTTAGACGGAATTATCCCTTCTCATAGAAAGCTACGAGTTATCTTGTCCTCAGTCAGAAGTCTGACCACCCCCGTGGAATGTATTACGTGTACTGCAATCCCTCAAAGGAGCTCCCTACAGACCTCTCTGTTGGGCCTCAGAACATGATGTAATACTGAAGACAGTGTTCCTTCTAGCTCTGGTCTCTGCTAAGAGTGTCAGTAGCTACATGGTCTGTCCTACGATGTCGCCTATTCAAGGGGATGGGGGCAAGTGACACTGCTAAGAGTGTCAGTAGCTACATGGTCTGTCCTACGATGTCGCCTATTCAAGGGGATGGGGGCAAGTGACACTCAACTTCATCCCTGATTTTTTTACCAAGACTCAAAATCTGACTGTAGCAAATCCTAGATTTTGACCCTTCCAGATTGAGAGTCTACATTTTGTAACTGATTATTCAGATCAACTGTTATGCCCTGTACGGGCATTGAGGATTTATCTTAAATGGACTGTACGAGCCAGGCCACAAATCAATAGACTGTTTATCAGCACAGGAGGAATCAAGAGAATCTTACGAAGAACTTAATATCTTTCTGGATCAGGAAGGTCATTGAGCGAGACCTTCAGGGGAACCAGCCTCTTCTTGACTGTCAGGGGCATCAGTAGTATGTTCCTGGTCCTCTAAGAGAACTTAATTTTAAATCTGATGCAGGTCCTACAAGCTGGCGTGTGGAAAAGACGGTCTACTTTCACCGCCCATTATCTGCAAGACATAACCCACAAGCCTTGACCCATTCTCCATAGGTCCTGTGGTGGCTGCACAAAGCATGATCAACATCACATCAGCTCCGTAGTAGGACAGGTAGCAGTCGGTTTAGGGGAAATGTTACTTGTTGTAAGACTAGTATGAATGTGCTTATGACTGCCCTTTTTCATCCTTCATTCTCCCCTCTCTTGGGGCTTAAATGAGCTGAGGAACTCTTCATGCTGACATCTACTGACTGTAAGTAGGTATCAGCCTCTTGTGTGCCTTAATATTTATCAGGTGTATTGTTACGTCCCCAGTCTCCAAGCGAGGGGAGATGGGTTACATCCAGGTAAGTAGCATGGGAATCTACTTGACGCATCACATTATTAGTTTTCACACCTTCATGCTTTGCTCAGGCAGTTACCTCCTTACACGAGTTAACAAGGTGATAGGGTAATCCCTTCCACAAGCTCTTCATTATTATTATTATTATTATTATTATTTTTATTATTATTATTATTACTTGAGATTGGTGAGATTGTTTAATATGTGTTTTCTGTTGTCAATGGTACTAGTACAGTGGTTCCCAAACTGGGGGGCGCGCCCCACTAGGGGGGCATGAGGACGATACAAGGGAGGCGTGAAGTCATCTGCTCGAAATTACTTGTTTAATAGAATAATAAAATCATTAAAAGAACAAGTATCTGTCATTACATAAATGCATCCATCTCGCTAAATTTGACCAGAAATTGCGCCTTAGTCTCATAAGTATTTCCAAATATTATATGCCATGTTTTCAAATTATCTATTCTTAAAATTGCAACTCAATTTTGCCAATTTGCTAATGTTCAAACTTTTTTTCGCTCACTTTGAACCAAATGTTTCGTTTTTAGCTACTGGAATGTACTATGATTTGTTTGAGTGGTTTTCATTATTAAAATGTAATACAAACAGAAATCTGTTTTCCTGTACAATGCGAAGAAATAAATGTAAGAATCATTTCATATAAAAAAAAAAGAGAGTGGGGCCGTACGGGTCTACTGGACGCAAAAAGGGGGCGTCAGGTAAGATAGTTTGGGAACCCCTGTACTAGTAGATTGGGTTTGTGCATGTATTGTACCACTATATAAGGGTAAGGGAGATGTGCATGAGTGTTGTAATTCAAGGGGTATTAGTTTGTTGAGTGTAGTTGGAAAAGTGTATGGTAGAGTTCTGATTAATAGGATTAAGGATAAAATAAAGAATGCAATCTTAGAAGTACAGGGTGGTTTTAGAAGAGGTAGGGGTTGTATGAATCAGATTTTTACAGTTAGGCAGATATGTGAGAAATATTTAGCATAAAGTAAGGAGGTGTATGTTGCGTTTATGGATCTGGAGAAAGCGTATGATAGAGTTGATAGGGAAACGATGTGGAATGTGATGAGGTTATATGGAGTTGGTGGAAGGTTGTTGCAAGCAGTGAAAAGTTTCTACAAAGGTAGTAAAGCATGTGTTAGGTTTGGAAATGAAGTGAGCGATTGGTTTCCGGTGAGAGGGGGGCTGAGACAGGGATGTGTGATGTCACCGTGGTTGTTTAACTTGTGTGTTGATGGAGTGGTGAGGGAGGTGAATGCTCAAGTGCTTGGACGAGGATGGAAACTGGTAGACGAGAAGACCATGAATGGGAGGTAAATCAGTTGTTGTTTGCGGATGATACTGTACTGGTTGCAAACGTGGAAGAGAAGCTTAGCTGATTAGTGACAGAATTTGGAAGGGTGTGTGAGAGAAGGAAGTTGAGAGTTAATGGGGGTAAGAGTAAGGTTATGAGATGTACGAGAAGGGAAGGTGGTGCAAGGTTGAATGTTATGTTGATTGGAGAGTTACTTGAGGAGGTGGATCAGTTTAAGTACTTGGGGTCTGTTGTTGCAGCAAATGGTGGAGTGGAAGCAGATGTACGTCAGAGAGTGAATGAAGGATGCAAAATGTTGGGGGCAGTTAAGGGAGTAGTAAAAAATAGAGGGTTGGGCATGAATGTAAAGAGAGTTCTGTATGAGGAAGTAATTGTACCAACTGTGATGTATGGATCAGAGTTGTGGGGAATGAAAGTGACTGAGAGACAGAAATTGAATGTGTTTGAGATTAAGTGTCTAAGGAGTATGGCTGGTGTATCTCGAGTAGATAGGGCTAGGAACGAAGTGGTGAGGGTGAGAACGGGTGTAAGAAATGAGTTAGCAGCTAGAGTGGATATGAATGTGTTGAGGTGGTTTGGCCATGTTGAGAGAATGGAAAGTGGCTGTCTGCTAAAGAATGTGATGAATGCAAGAGTTGATGGGAGAAGTACTAGAGGAAGGCCAAGGTTTGGTTGGATGGATGGAGTGAAGAAAGCTCTGGGTGATAGGAGGATAGATGTGAGAGAGGCAAGAGAGCGTGCTAGAAATAGGAATGAATGGCGAGCGATTGTGACGCAGTTCTGGTAGGCCCTGCTGATTCCTCCGGTGCCTTAGATGACCGCGGAGGTAGCAGCAGTAGGGGATTCAGCGTTATGAAGCTTCATCTGTGGTGGATAATGTGGGAGGGTGGGCTGTGGCACCCTAGCAGTACCAGCCAAACTCAGTTGAGTCCATTGTCAGGATGTGAGGAACATAGAGAGGAGAGGTCCCCTTTTTTGTTTCATTTGTTTGATGTCGTCTAACCCCCAAAATTGGGGGAAGTGCCTTGGTATATGTATGTATTATTACTTACAAAGCTACAACCCTAGTTGGAAAAGCGGGATGCTATAAGCCCAAGGGCTCCAACAGTGAAAATAGCCCAGTGCTGTTCTTCAACTAAACGATTGTTGAGTGCCAGCTCGCCAAGCCTCATCTCAGATATCCGCTCACCGATTGCCACCTCACAGCTAGACTATTCGACGGATCGCCATTTGTCAGCTCGCTTATTTGAAGCTCTCTGATGATCAGCTTGCCGATCGCCAGCCTACTAATTGCAGCTTGCTGATTGCAAGCTCAACAATCGCCGATCGCAAGGTCAAAGATTGCCGACCGCGGATCGCCACGCCAATCGCCTGTTCCCAGGTTACCAGATCTCTGATTCGCTAGTTCGCTGTTCGCCAGCTCGCCAATCACTGATTCAATCGCTAGACGATCTCCAGCTTCTTACCGATCGCTGATCGGCTTTCGGCGACTTGTCTTTCGCTGTTCTTGACAGGTGACAGCTTTCAATTCGTCAGCTTGACATTTGCTTACTTGTTCTCTTCTCTCTTGGGCTTTTACTACTTTGATACCCCTCCCACGCACAGTTGAAGGAGCTGCTCCTAATGCATGAGGGTTACCTTTGGCACCTAATACCCCTCCTAGTTCCCGACCTTCACCCGTGCCTACGGAGTCTCCGTGGTCTCGTCATTGGCTAGCCTTGCGGCGCTTGACAGACCATTAATCCTTGCCATCTGCTCGCTGACAAACTCCGGTTCGTGGCTCGCCAGCTGGGTCCAGCCATCAAGTCGATCTTCCATAACCAACTCCTGTACAGGCTGCTGCTCGTCGTTCGCTGACGGTGGTCCGTTCGCGATCCTCTCCATCGGTTTACAGTACTGCTCTCTTAAGGATCACAGCCCTTCCCTGGTCACTGATCGTCAGCATGTCGATCACCCATTCATTGATCTCCGATCTGCCAACCTCCGACCCACCGATCTCCTACTCGGCGAACGCTGACTCACCGATCGCCGACTCACCGATCCCCGACTCGTTGACTGCCAGCAGCGCGCCACTCGCCAGCACCCCGCCGCTTGCCAGCTCGTCAGCAGTCTTTGGTTGCTCACTGGTCACCTTCATGTCATTCACCAACGACTCGCTGCTCTCCAAGAGCAGAAAACAAACGATATCAGCCTTGCGCTGCTTGTCGTTTGGCAACTCACCGATCGCCTAGATTGTCAAACGACCAACAGTCTCCCTGAGCAGCTCGCTGACAGACAGCTATGCGTAACCTCGCTGCCACAGTACAGTGACCCCAGGAAGCGGCCCCCGATTGTCGTCAACATTCGCCAAAATGTCACTACTCAAATGAACGGCACCGTTCATAGGAAGAATAGCTTTCTAAGCCGCCTTCTCCTCGAGCTTCCAAACTCCCTCCATAGAGACCTAAGTCTTCTCACCATTGTTCTCCTTCGCCTCGTTCCCCTCTCCGCAAATGCAGAACATGGCGTACACTGGGGAGAGCGGAAAAAGGCAAGACATCTAAGTAGAAGTAGTTCAAAGTTCCGAAGAACCCCCTTCAGGGCCAATTCCTTTTTCTTGGAAGAAGATATCACCAATGCAGCCATCCTCGAGAGCTTCTTTGACAGCGGATAAGACGTCCTTGCGGAGGCCCTCTTCGATGGTTTCTTCTGGGGGACTTTCCGATAGTGCCGCTATTGTTCAGGACTCGTGGTTTGGAGCCTTGGTTAGGGCTGTCACGCAAGCCTTCAGGACAGGTATCCCATCTGCTCGTCCTTCAGTAACTCCGAGGATCCCTCTGTAGGAATCTTCCTCGCCTATTAAGGACCCAAGGCAAAAATCCATGGTTCCCTCCCACAGAGAAACTTCGGTTTCTTCCTCTCCCCTGGAACAGAAAAGAGGAGTCAGTGATGGGTTAGTCTCATCCAGGGTCAAGCTGACCCCTGTCCGGATGTCCAAGAGAAGGTCAAGTGTCATCCTGCCCACTCCACATCCTCTTGCTCCACAGCCAGCAGTTCAGGAGGAAGTTTTGCGTAGGGAAGAGTCCCTCTCTGACTCTTTCTGGCCCTCACCTCATGAGGAGGTCCTTTGAGAACTCACGGTAGTCTCAAAACCTGTGAAAGATATGATCTTTCCCACTATGGGTGACTAACATATGTGTATTCCACCGAAACTATCCATGTTATAGATCTTCTTCCCTCCAAGCAAAGAATCTAAGTACTCTAAGTCACTGCCAAAATCCTCCTCAAGGCTTATAAAACCTGCAGATAGGGTCAGGTAGTCTTCATCCAGCCACTTCAATAATGACCACGACCCACCCCGAGAGGAGGTCTCATGGGTGGAAGACAACCCCTTCGCTGCAAGTCCTACATCAGAAACATCTGCCGGTTCAACAGGACCACATCAGTTTCCGTCGAATCCAACCTCTTCAGGAACAGCCGGATCCCTGGTCCTTTGGCACCAGGTATCTACCTTTCATCTGTTTCTCTAGGAGATCTAAGCAAGAGACTGTCCTGATGAGGAAGTTGCAAGATGAAAGTCTCATCCAGGGAGTCAATCTCTTCTGTTCTTCCCTGAATTGATTTCTCCCTCCAGATGCCTCAGAAAAAAGGGGGGGGGGGGGCAGTTGTGGAGCATACTGTACCAATTGGCCTCTGGGCTGTCGTTAGAGCCCGAACGGTACCATCTCTTAAACCTTTCAGAGATGAGGGCAACCTTCCTGCGGGCAAGAGATCCACCCCCTTTGAGGGGAACTCAGTTTGAGCTCCAGCTCGTTTTTTGTACAAAGCCCAATGTCAACCTTCAACTTGGGCTAGAATCTGGGAATGGGAAACAGAGAGTACAGCCAAGAGAATTGCCTCTAGGTGCGGGAACTCTCCCTTCCGTTGATGTGAGAATCACCAAATACGGCAGCAGATGTTGATTGTGTCTTTCCCATCTGCGGAAAAGATTTCTTTCTCCCTTTGGTCTTCCCTTCGGAGGATTCTTCCAGCGAAGAGAGGGATTCATCCACTCTCCTTCCGAGGGAGTAGTTCCTTCACCAGCCACTATGCAGCAATCTTCCTGTTTGCTCGAAGGATACCTGACAGCGGCAGCAAACGGCGGCTGCCTTTCACATCCGCGAGAGAATCTTCCCTTTCCTGGTTGGTCTACCCTTCAGGGGATTCCTCCCTCGGGAATCAGGTTTGCCCATTCTCTCATTGCCCTTCAGAGCAGGCCTCATCATCAGCAGTCTTATCTTGTTAGAGGACTTGTCCCACCTACCGATGTAGATCCTGAAAGATCCTACGGGATTTGTATTCATCCCTCTCTCTCTGGTTATGGCTTATTTTGTCTTTGCCTACACATACACCGAATAGTCTGGCATATTCTTTCCATATTCTCCTCAGTCCTTATACTTCTGGCAACACTAAGATTACCAAAAATTCTTTTTTTGCTGTAGGATTTAACTTATGTACTGTAATTGTTCAGTGACTACTTTCCTCTTGGTAAGGGTAGAAGAGACTCTTTAGCTATGGTAAGCAGCTGTTCTAGGAGAAGGACACTTCAAAATCAAACTGTTGTTCTCTGGTCTTGGATAGTGCCATAGCCTTTGTACCATGGCCTTCCACTGTCTTGGATTAGAGTTCACTCTGGCACGCTGTTCTGTCTTGTTTCTCTTCCTCTTGTTTTTTTAAGTTTTTATAGTTTATATGTGAAGGATCTAATTTGATGTTACTGTTCTCGAAATATTTTATTTTCATTCTTTATTTTTCTCTTGTAGTTTATTTATTTCCTTGTTTCCTTTCCTCACTGGGCATTTTTCCCTGTTGGAGCCCCTTGGCTTATAATATCTTGTTTTTCCAACTAGTTTTAATGATAATAACAATAATAAAAATAGAAATAATAATAATAATAATAATAATTCCCCGGCTTTGATTATCGGGAATAGGCCACCAGACTCGTCTTGCCCAGCAGACTCTTCATGCCGAGTCGATACATCTGCAACTCCTTACTTAGATCCCGAGAGAATTCCCTCAACGACTCTAAACAGCCACATGTGAACATTTCTGACAAAGTATCTTTGCTGCGACTTCACGCCTGGAGACTATCCAATTCTTCCTCCTATTGTTATGCCTGACCCTTGTGGCCGCGGGAGCATAACAACAATTAGAATAGCGCCAACGTATCCCTGCGTGTTGTAAGAGGCGACTAAAAGGGAGGGAACGACGTGACTGGGAACTCCATCTCATGTATCTTATTCCTATGAGATACAAAGAGGTGGAGCTGGGGGAAGATTGACTGATCCCCACACTTTAGTTTTGATGTGTCTGAATGTGCTTGGATGTAGTACGCTAGAGAGTAAAAGATGTGAGATTGGAAGTATGTTGAGGAATAGAAGGTTGAGACAAAGATAAAAGGGAAGGGTGAAGTGACTGGTAGAGTACTTGGGATTGAAAGGGGAAGAGCAAGAGAGGGTGTGGCTTTATTGCTGAGTGAATGGATGACAAATAAAGTAGTGAAATGGAAGGATATATCATCTAGGTTAGTGTGGGTAAGGGTTAGGTTGGGTAAGTAATGTTGGGCTTTTGTTAGTGTGTATGGGCCAATTTATGAGAAAAGTTAAGAGCAAAAGGAATTCTGGAATGAATTAACTGTGTTGTAGAAGGACCGGGTAGAAGGAATTATGTAGTTGTCATAGGTGACTTAAATGCTAGAGTGGGTGCTGGAGAAGTAGAAGGTGTCTTTGGGAAGTATGGCGTACCAGATGAGACTGGTAGATGTGTGTGTTGAGCAAGAGATGTTAGTAAGTTGCAGTTTTTTCAAAAAGAAAGATAATAACAAGTGTACATGGGTTGGCATCTTTTGACTGGTTCATTTTCCCTTTGCCTACACATACACTGAATAAACTGGCATTTTTAAATATTTAACTTAGCCGGTGAATATATAATAGCTGCAACTCTGCGGCTCGACAGAAAACACACTCAAAAAACTCGCGAGCGATCGCTATGAAGGTTGCGGGTGTGCCCACCAGCGCCAACTGTCGGCCAGATACCACTCTTGTATGTAAACAAAACCTTCAATTCTTCTCTGTCGACGTTGACGACAAGACGTATCAATACTCGCTGTAGAACCTGGAGTTTTCTCAACATATTTGGTGAAGTACTTCATTTTGGTTTGAGCTTTCGCAGTGCAGGTTTTTTATCTTCATCTTAAATCTTGAACTCGTTTTTGGATAGATTTAATTTTTGATGACAAGAAAGAGAGTATGGACTTTCTTTGACTTTTAAATGGCCGACCCTTCCCTTAGACGGAAGTGTGATTTAGGCTTTTAGCAATTATCTTATCACGTTATAAATTAATTATAGATTTTCCTCTATATATTTTATATCTCAACCGCCTTTATTAGGCCTCTTCGATTAGCTTTCCATTTATAATAAACATCAAAATAAATTTTAATGATTTGTTTATATGCGACCTTTCCTAAAAGTAGGCGGTCCTAACTTGGAAACCGAAGTTAAACAACGTTGAGCCCTTTTCAATCGTAAATAACTTTTACAGAGCTAATGATTTAAAACTTATTAAATGAAATATTTTTAGTAAATATTTTATGATAGTTTTTTTCTTTGAATAGTCTTCGTTCTGTTTCAAAATAAATTTTAATGATTTGTTTATATGCGACCTTTCCTAAAAGTAGGCGGTCCTAACTTGGAAACCGAAGTTAAACAACGTTGAGCCCTTTTCAATCGTAAATAACTTTTACAGAGCTAATGATTTAAAACTTATTAAATGAAATATTTTTAGTAAATATTTTATGATAGTTTTTTTCTTTGAATAGTCTTCGTTCTGTTTCAAAATAAATTTTAATGATTTGTTTATATGCGACCTTTCCTAAAAGTAGGCGGTCCTAACTTGGAAACCGAAGTTAAACAACGTTGAGCCCTTTTCAATCGTAAATAACTTTTACAGAGCTAATGATTTAAAACTTATTAAATGAAATATTTTTAGTAAATATTTTATGATAGTTTTTTTCTTTGAATAGTCTTCGTTCTGTTTCAAAGATGAACTAACGTTTAGTTTATTTATACTTCGCAGTTTGCGCTCTATCGTTACGATAGAGAGAGAGAATCACGGTTTCACTTTGCAGAAAGAGTAAATCGATTCTGACGTTTTGTTCTTTTTTCTTTCAAAGCTTAAATGTTTTAAAGACTATTTTAAAGGAACTTTTAATTGAAAAACCTTTCAGTTTTTTCCTTTGGTCAAATAACCTGTTTATTGACGAAAGGTAAGTGGGCTCTTATCTTCGGTGCGAAATCAAGAGAGAGAGAGAGAGAGAGAGATAGAGACGTAGAGAGAGAGAGGAGAGAGAACGTTCCGATCTTTATCTCGTCCCAAGCGAGTAACGTTGTTCTCGAGTTACTCTCGTCCCTAGTCTCATTACGGGGAGAAAGGATAAAACGTTTTTAGTTTTTATTCTCGTCCCAAGGCACTTACGGTGAGAGATTGAAAACGTAGTTTTGAATGAACTAGTGTTTAGTCTCTTCCCCAGCCACTGATTTTTTTTTTATCTTAAAATATGTTTACTGTTTTTTGCTGGTATTAATGTTCTATACATTATACGACTGATTTCGCAATTATAACCTTTGGTAGAGGGTAGAATTGCGTGCTTCAGGTAGAAATCAGTTTTATTCATACCTAATGTGAATTGTTAAAAATCGATTTCAGTGAATTAAGTGCAAAACAGAAAATCTTAGTGATAAAGTGATATTGCGCAGTGTTATCAGTGTTGCGACCGAGGGTTCGTCTGTTCGTGCATGTCGTTCGCCTAGTCCGGGACCTCTTGCAAGCTCCCAAGCCCAGGGGAGAAGTAATGTCGTACGACTTATGGGTTCGAGAGGCCTTGATCAGCGAACAGACGTTCCCTCTATGGTATCTGGCTTCTCAGAGCTTCGTCCAGTCTTCGCTGTCTGCAGGATCTACATTGGACGCTGAGTCTGGCCAGGGAGTTGAGACTTTTGGTCAACCTAAAAGTCCCAACTGATCCCATCCCAGATTATTCTATATTTGGGGATGGAGATTCGCAGTCAAGCCCTGCTCGAAGTCCAACTAATGCTGAAAAGAAAACGTTTATTCAGTCAGGAGTTGGAACAGTCTCGTAGGGACTCTCTCATCCCTGGAGCAGTTTGTCTCACTAGGGAGACTACCCCTTCTGCCTCTTCGGTTCCATCTAGCCTCTCACTGGAACTAGGACAAGACATTAGAGACGGTATCATTCCCAGTCTCCGAACCAGTAAAGGCATGCCTGAAATGGTGGGACAGCAATATCAGTCTGAGAGAGGGACTATCCCTAGCAGTCAAGAACCCAAACCACGTGTTGTCCTCAGACGCGTCGGGTTTGGGTTGGGGTGCGACCCTGGACGGTCGGGAATGCTCGGGTCTGTGGACTTCAGTCAGAAGAGCATGCACATCAACGGCAAGGAGCTATTAGCAGTCCACTTGGCCTTGATGATATTAGAAAGCTTCTTCGAAACTAAGTGGTAGAGGTCAACTCAGACAACACCACAACTTTGGCGTACATCTCCAAGCAAGGAGGCACACACTCCTTCACGCTGCTCGAGATCGCAAGGGACCTTCTCTTATGGTCAAGAATTCGAGGCATCTCCCTGTTGACAAGATTCATCCAGGGGGACTTGAACGTCTTGGCAGACTGTCTCAGTCGGAGGGGTCAGGTGATACCCACGGAATGGACCCTCCACAAGGACGTGGGCAAGAGTCTTTGGGCTACTTGGGGTCAACCCACCATAGACCTCTTTGCCTCCTCATTGACCAAAAGGTTACCAATCTTTTGCTCTCCAGTCCTAGATACAGAAGCAATCTACATAGACGCATTTCTACTGGATTGGTCTTTTATGGACTTATATGCATTCCCACCATTCAAGATAGTCAACAAGGTACTGCAGAAGTTCGCCTCTCACGAAGGGACAAGGTTGACGTTGGTTGCTACCCTCTGGCCCGCGAGAGAGTGGTTCACCGAGGTACTTCAATGGCTGATAGACTTTCCAAGAAGTCTTCCTCTAAGGGTAGATCTGTTACGTCAGCCCCACGTAAAGAATGTCCATCAAAGCCTCCCCGCTCTTCGTCTGACTTCCTTCAGACTATCGAAAGACTCTCAAGAGCTAGAGGCTTTTCGAAGGAGGCAGTCAGTGCGATTGCAAGAGCTAGGAGAGCTTCTACCATTAGAGTATACCAGTCGAAGTGGGAAGTCTTTCGAGACTGGTGCAAGTCAGCATCTGTGTCCTCGTCCAGTACCTCTGTAGCCCAAATCGCAGATTTTCTTTTACATCTGAGAAAGGTTCGCTCCCTTTCAGCTCCCACGATTAAGGGCTACAGGAGCATGTTTGCTTCGGTCTTTCGACATAGAGGCTTAGATCTTTCCAACAATAAAGATCTCCAAGATCTCCTTAAGTCTTTCGAGACCTCTAAGGAACGTCGTTTGGCAACTCCTGGATGGAACTTAGACGTGGTCCTAAGGTTCCTCATGTCAGACAGGTTTGAGCCATTACATTCAGCCTCCCTGAAGGATCTCACCCTCAAGACACTTTTCCTAGTGTGCTTGGCTTCGGCTAAAAGGGTCAGTGAACTTCATGCCTTCAGTAAGTACATCGGCTTTTCTACAGAAAAAAGCCACTTGTTCACTTCAACTTGGTTTCCTGGCCAAAAATGAACTGCCTTCTCGTCCTTGGCTTAAATCTTTTGATATTCCTTGCTTATCAGAGATCGTAGGCAACGAACTGGAAAGAGTATTATGTCCTGTTAGAGCTCTTAAGTTCGATTTAGCCCGTACTAAGTCATTACGAGGTAAATCTGAGGCATTATGGTGTTCAGTTAAGAAACCTTCATTGCCTATGTCAAAGAAGGCTTTGTCATATTTTATCAGATTTTTTTTTAATACGAGAAGCTCATTCTCCCTTGAATGAGTAAGACCGATGTTTGCTTAAGGTTAAGACGCACGAAGTTAGAGATATAGCAACCTCCGTGGCCTTCAAGCAAAATAAATCTCTGCAAAGTATTATGGACGCGACTTTTGGAGAAGCAAGTCAATGTTCGCGTAATTTTACTTAATAGATGTCCAGACTCTTTACGAGTACTGCTACACACTGGGTCCATTCGTAGCAGCGAGTGCAGTAGTGGGTGAGGGTTCTACCACTACACTTCCCTAATTCCAATATCCTTTTAATCTGTCTCTTGAAATGTTTTTAATATTGTTTTATGGGTTGTTCGGAAGGCTAAGAAGCCTTTCGCATCCTGGTTGATTTGGCGGGTGGTCAAAGTCATTTCTTGAGAGCACCCAGATTAGGGGTTTGATGAGGTCCTGTTGTATGGGTTGCAGCCCTTGATACTTCAGCTCCTGGGAGTCTTTCAGCATCCTAAGAGGATCGCTGGGCTCCGTGAGGAAGACAGACTTACAAGGCAGAGTAATCGTCTAAGTCAACTTCCTTACCAGGTACCTATATATTTTGATTTTGTTATATTGATAACTGTCAAAATGAAAAAAACTCTTAGCTTATACGCTGTAAACATAATTAACTCTGGTCTCTACCCACCTCCTTGGGTGTGAATCAGCTATTATATATTCACCGGCTAAGTTAAATATTTAAAAATGATATTTTAATTATAAAATAAATTTTTGAATATACTTACCCGGTGAATATATAATTTTCAATATTAATCTTACCCGATGATCATGTAGCTGTCAACTCTGTTGCCCGACAGAAATCTAAGGTCGGGATACGCCAGCGATCGCTATACAGGTGGGGGTGTACACAACAGCGCCATCTGTGAGCAGGTACTCAAGTACTTCTTGTCAACAAGAACTCAATTTTTCCTCTGTCGTGCCACCGGCAAGACCTACTAATACGCCGTCCCTAACTGGATTTGTTTTCGCAACTTTTTGGTGAAGTACACTATTCCAGTTTTGAGCTTTCGCTATGCAGGGGTTTTATCTTCATTTCAAAACTTGAACTCGTTTTGGATAGATTTGGTTATGGTGACGAAGAGAGTATGGACTCTCTTTCACTTTTAAATGGCCGACCCTTCCCTTAGACGGAAGTGTTGGTGACTAAGAGAGTATGGACTCTCTTTCACTTTTAATGACCGACCCTTCCCTTAGACGGAAGTGTGTTTGGGTTTTTGGTAATTTTGCTTAACAAAGTTATAGATTTATTTTATATCTCTCCGCCATTTATAGGCCTCTTCGATTGACTTTCCATTTATTATAAACTTATAAAAATTAATTTTTATGTTTGTTTATATGCGACCTTTCCTAATAGTAGGCGGTCCTTACTTGGAACCGAAGTTAATTAACATTGAGCCCGTCGTATCGTATTTCCTTTTGGGAGTTTGTGCTATTTTAATTTTAATGTTTTTGAAAGAATTTCTTTGATGGTCTCG
This sequence comes from Palaemon carinicauda, assembly GCF_036898095.1. Lineage (NCBI taxonomy): Eukaryota > Metazoa > Arthropoda > Malacostraca > Decapoda > Palaemonidae > Palaemon > Palaemon carinicauda. Next base: position 58,994,164 of record NC_090745.1, on the reverse strand, counting down.
TACTGTTTTCAAAGATGAACTAACGTTTGGTTTAGTCTCCGCAGTTGTTGACGTTCAGAACGTTCAACATGCGCTCTATCGTTACGATAGAGAGAGAGTATTTCACGGTTTCACGTTCCAGTAAGAGTAAACCGATTCTAGCGTTTCGTTCATTCTTTCTTAGCTTAAATGGTTTTAATTCTAATAAAGGAACTTTTTATTTGGGAAACCTTTCAGTTTTTTTCCTTTAACAAATAATATGTTTTAACGATATATAATTGGGCTCATCTCTCAGGTTCTAAGTCAAGAGAGAGAGAGAGAGAGAGATAGAGACGGAGGGAGAGAGAGGAGAATAAACGTTTCGTTCAAGCGGGTAACGTTGTTCTCGTTTTTTACTCTTCTCCCTAGTCGCTATAGGGGAAGAAGGTAAAACGTTTCTTGAGTTTTATTCTTGTTCCCAGGCTTTATGCGGTGAGAGATTTTAAACGTAGTTTATTTGATCTATTGTTTAGTCTCTTTTCCTGCCACTGAATTCTTTATCTTTCATTATGTTTTTCTGTTACATTGTAAAACTGTTTTCGCAATTACTACCTTTTAATGAAGGATAGGATTGCGTGTTTCAGGTACAAATCACTTAAAGTTTCGAGTTCAGTGAAATAAGTGCAAACAGAAAATCAAAAGTGATAAAGTGATATGCGCAAAGTGTTACAGTGTTGCGTTCGAGGGTTCGTCTGTTCGTGCCAGTTGTTCACCTAGTCCGATACCTCTTACAAGCTCCCAAGCCCGGGGGAGAAGTAATGTCGAAGGACTTATGGGTTCCACAGGTCTTGATCGACGAACAGACGTTTCCCTCCGTGGTTTCGGGTGTATCTACACACGTTGCCGACGTGATCACCCCACCCACACAAAGACGAGAGAGCCCATTTATTCCTCGTCTGCGGAAGAGGTTTCTCGCAGAAACCATGGACCAAATCTTGCAGCTTTTAAGTGCAAGTCGGTCCCTTCCGCGCAAGTCCAACGGCCCAGGTGTAGCCACTGGGTCAGTTCGGACTCGCTCCAGTCATCCGACGACTGCACACCTCCCAAGAGAGGCAAGGTGGTACCGCAACAGGCAGTAACTCCGTCTGTTGCCGCACCAGCTGTTTTAGACCCTCAGTCACAACGGACAGTAGCTCCGTTTGTTGCCGTCTTTCATAGACCCTAGTGGTCCATGCTGCAGACTATACAGTCTCAGCTTGCTCCTTCATGCAGGAGTATCGTGCTGGAAGGTTGACAATGCACCTGTTAATCTACAACCTGCCACGGTTGTGCGCTCAGCAGATACTGCGGCTGCCTGCTCCCACACTCCACCTGTGAGAGCTCCACCTCCGATGCGCAGTCGACCCTGCCAGACGCATGTTCATGCTGCACCCTCCATTGACATGCGTGAGCTACCGCATCAGCAGTGGGAAGGTGCTGTAGAGCTGCCATGTTTTGACACAATGCGGCATGCTCCGCAACCCATGCGGCATGCTCCGCAACCCACGGCAGTCCCTCCCACGCACCAACACTCCGCTTTTGTTGTTGCCAGCTCCCACACTCCGACTGCGGAGAAGGTTGACGATGCACCCGTGGGCCTACACCTACCTCGGTTGTGCGCCCGGCATGGCTTCCTGCTCCCACACTCTTGTTGTGAGAGCTCCTCCACCCATGCACAGTCAACCCTGCCAGATGTATGATGACTCCCACAGACACACGGAGCACTCCGTTGCCGTGCGTGAGCTCCACAAACCCCGTCTGTTGCCACACCTGCTCCCATAGACCTTGGGCTTTGTTGCAAGACATGCAGTCCAAGTTTAGTCCTTGATAGAGGATTTTTTACGGAGAAGAACCTTCTTGCCAACGACCTTCCTACCGGTTGGTTGTACGCCCTGTTGACGCTGAGGTATCCTACTCACGTCCGCCAGTTGAGATGGTTCCTCCACCGGTGCGACCCAGTTTGGGTTGCCAGTCGCACGTTGACGTTTAGCTACTCTCGGAGGTGGTTGTGGACGTTCAGTGTGTCACTGGGAAGACGTTCAACAACCAGCAGAGGTGACTTGTTGTGACGCAGTGCGGCAACCTCAGCAACCCGATAAGGGGTTGTCTGCACTACCCAGACAGTCTAGACAGTTTCGGGTTGTCGCTGTACTTCCTCGCATCCCCATGGTTGACAGTTCACAGACTGTGCAGCAGTACCATGATCTTGTGTCCGGCTCCGTCACGCATCCACCAGTGCGACCGGATTCAGCGAGTCAGACGTTGCCCTATCCCTTGCCGTTTCCTCATCAGTTTCGGATGAGGAACCCTCTGATGAGGACATGGCTGAACAAGACGATCAACCCCCAGCCCTGCTATCCATCCAGAAGATGCTGAAGAAGGAATACGGCCCTGTCAGGCTGTGGATGAGTCTGGTTAGGACACTGTCATCCGTGGTTCAATTGGTGTCACTTGGAAGACTACACCTCGTCCTCTTCGGTTTCATCTAGCTCTTCACTGGAAAAGGACAAGACGCTAGAAGCGGTCTCGATCCCGGTTTCCGGAAGATAAGTCTGGTCTAACCTGATGAAAGGACTTTATCTACCTTTTATAGGGTCTTCACCTGACTGTTCAGACTCCCAACCACGTTCTCTTCTCAGACGCATCGGACGTAGGCTGGGGTGCGAGCTTAGGCGGTAGGGAATGCTCGGGATTATGGAACTCGAGTCAAAGGACAATGCATTTTCACTGTAAGAAGCTTCTGGCAGTACGTCTGACCTGGTAAAGCTTCAGGTCTCTCCTTCAAGACAAAGTAGTGGAAGTCAACACGGACAACTCCCAGCTTTGATGTTCATCTCCTAGCAAGGAGGGACCTACTCTCTGACATGGTGCAAGTTCGCTAGTGTCCTCCTCTCCTGTTCAACAGGTCTAGACTTTTCACTAGTACAAGTTTCTTCCAAGGCAACTTGAATGTCTTAGCAGATTGTCTCAGTAGGAAGGGACAATAATCCCAACATATTGGACCCTCCACAGAGATGTATGCAAGAGACTTTGGGTCACCTGGGGCCAGCCAACCATAGATCTCTTCGCAACCTCGATGTCCAAGAGGCTCTCAATACTTTGCTCACCTATCCCGGACCCAGCAGTGGTTCTTTTAGATGCCTTTCTACTAGATTAGCCTCATCTAGATCTATATGCATTCCCTCCGTTCTAGATTGTCAACAAGGTACTGCAGAAGTTCGCCTCTCACGATGGGACAAAGTTGACACTAGTTGCTTCCCTCTGGCCCGCGAGAGAATAACTTACCGAGGTACTTCGATGGCTAGTAGACGTTCCCAGAACTCTTCCCCTAAGGGTGGACCTGCTACGTCTGCCACGCGTAAGAAGGAACTCCAAGGCCTCCACGCTCTTCGTCTCACTGCCTTCAGAGTATCGAAAGACTCTCGAGAACTAGAGGTTTTTCGAAGGAGGCAACCAGAGCGATTGTTAGAGCAAGGAGAACATCCACCCTTAGAGTCTACCAATCGAAGTGGGAAATCTTCCTAAACTGGTGCAAGTCAGTATCCGTATCCTCGACCAGTACCTCTGTAACTCAAATAGCTGACTTCCTCTTATATCTGAGGAAAGAGCGATCTCTTTCAGCTCCCACTTTCAAGGGTTACAGAAGCATGTTGGCATCAGTCTTCCGTCACAGAGGCTTAGATCTTTCCAACAATAAAGATCTACAGGACCTCCTTAAGTCTTTTGAGACCACGAAGGAGCGTCATTTGGTTACACCTGGTTGGAATTTAGACATGGTTCTAAGATTCCTTATGTTAGACAGATTCGAACCACTTCAATCAGCCTCCCTGAAAGATCTCACCTTTAAGACTCTTTTTCCTGATATGCTTAACCACAGCTAAAAGAGTCAGTGAGATTCATGCCTTCAGCAAGAACATCGGATTTTCATCCGAAACGGCTACATGTTCTACATCTTGGTTTTCTAGCCAAACACGAGCTGCCTTCTCGGCCTTGACCAATATTGTTCGTTATTCCAAACTTATCGTATGGTTGGAAATGAACTAGAAAGAGTATTATGTCCTGTAAGAGCTCTTAAGTTCTATTTTAAAAACCTTTACGAGGCCCGTCTGAAGCTTTATGGTGTTCAGTTAAGAATTCATCTTTGCCTATGTCAGAGAATTCTTTATCCTATTATTTTCAGACTGTTAATACGAGAAGCTCATTCCCTTCTGAATGAGGAAGACCAAGCTTGGCTGAAGGTAAGGACACACGAAGTTAGAGCTAACACAACTTCCGTGACCTTTAAACAAAATAGATCTCTGCAAAATATATTCGACGCAACCTTTTGGAAAAGCTAATCAGTGTTCGCGTCTTTTATCTTAAGAATGTCCAGTCTCTTTACGAGAACTGCTACACTCTGGGACCATTCGTAGCAACGAGTGCAGTAGTTGTGGGGGCTACACCACTACAATTCCCTAATTCCAGAACCTTTTTAATCTTTCTCTTGAAATATTTCTGGGTTGTCCGGAAGGCTAAGAAGCCTTCCGCATCCTGGTTGATTTGGCGGGTGGTCAAATTCTTTCTTGAGAAGCGCCTAGATTAGAGGTTGTGATGAGGTCCTTTAGTATGGGTTGCAGCCCTTCATACTTCAGCAACTAGGAGTCGCTCAGCATCCTAAGAGGATCGCTAGGCTCAGTAAGGAAGACGTACTTAAAAAGGCAGAGTAATGGTTCAAGTCGACTTCCTTACCAGGTACTTATTTATTTTATGTTTGTTATTTTGAATAACTGCTAAAATAAGATACGGGATACTTAGCTTCTAATGTTAACATGTATGCTGGTCTCCACCCACCACCCTGGGTGTGAATCAGCTACATGATCATCGGGTAAGATTAATATTGAAAAATGTTATTTTCCTTAGTAAAATAAATTTTTGAATATACTTACCCGATGATCATGAATTTAAGGACCCTCCCTTCCTCCCCATAGAGAACCAGTGGACCGAGGAGAAAATTGAGTTCTTGTTTACAAGAAGTACTTGAGTACCTGCTCACAGATGGCGCTGTTGTGTACACCCCCACCTGTATAGCGATCGCTGGCGTATCCCGACCTTAGATTTCTGTCGGGCAACAGAGTTGACAGCTACATGATCATCGGGTAAGTATATTCAAAAATTTATTTTACTAAGGAAAATAACATATTAAATGACCCTCCCTTCCTCCCCAATAGAGACGCAGCGGGACGAGAAGAATTGAAGGTTTTGTTTACATACAAGAGTGGTATCTGGCCGACAGTTGGCGCTGGTGGGCACACCCGCAACCTTCATAGCGATCGCTCGCGAGTTTTTTTAGTGTGTTTTCTGTCGAGCCGCAGAGTTGCAGCTATTATATATTCACCAGGTAAGTATATTCAAAAATTTATTTTATAATTAAAATATCATATTCCTACATATTCTCCTCTGTTCTCATACACCTGACAACACTGAGATTACTAAACAATTCTTCTTCATCCAAGGGGTTAACTACTGCACTGTAATTGTTCAGTGGCCACTTTCCCTTTTCTAAGGGTAGAAGAGACACATTAGCTATGGTAAGCAGCTCTTCTAGGAGAAGGACACTCCAAAATCAAACCATTGTTCCCTAGTCTTGGGTAGTGCCATAGCCTCTGTACCATGGTCTTCCACTGTCTTGGGTTAGAGTTCTCTTGCTTGAAGGTACACTAGGGCACACTATTCTATCTAATTTCTCTTCGTCTTGTTTTGTTAAAGTTTATATTGTTTATATAGGAGATATTTATTTTGATGTTACTCTTCTTAAAATATTTTAGTATTCTTTGTTTCCTTTTCTCACTGGGCTATTTTCCCGTTTGGAGCCCCTAGGCTTATAGCATCCTACTTTTCCAACTAGGATTGTAGCTTAGCAAGTAATAATAATAATAAAGAGTTGCAAATGAAAGAGTGGTAGAAAGGGCACTAATGGATTGAGTTGATAACTAGAAGAATTTTTGGAAGATTGAAAGACTTGCACATGTTTAGAGGTATGGCTACTGGTATGTCTGATCATTTTTTGGTGGGAGGAAAATTAGTTTTTGCAAAAGAGAGAGGGAATAGAGTGGGGGAAGTAAAAGGGAGGTAGTGAAGGTTGAAGAGCTAATAAAACCAGAGGTAAAAAGTGGATATCAAGAAAGATTGGAAATGGCATATGATGTAGTGAAAGTGAAAGAAACTGGTCATTTAGAGGAGGAGTGGAAGCTAATAAAGAAAATTTTGTTGGGATTGCAAGTGATGTGTAGGGCAAGAGGATTGCTGGAGGCAGCATGAGGAAGGATAGTGAATGGTAGAATGAAGGAGTGAAGATAAGACTGGAAGAGAAAAAGAGGACATTTGAAGAATGGCTGCATAATAATAGAGAAGTATGAAAGATATAGAGAGAAAAATGTGGAAGTAAAATGTAAGGTAGCTGAGGCATAGTAATAGAGGTGTGGCTTTGGTTTGAGTCGTTCATATGAAGAGAATAAGAAGTTTTGGAAAGAAGTGAAGAGAGTAAGGAAGGGTAGTTCGAGAATTGAAGAGACAGTGAAACATGGAAATGGAAGGTTGGTAAAAGGAGAGGAGGCAAGGAAAAAGTGGGTGGAATATTTTGAAAGTTTACTGAATGCTGAGGATGATAGGGAGACAGATATAATTGATGTTGTAGGTGTTGAGGTGCCAGTGATGGGAGAGGAGAATGAGAGAGAGAGAGATTACAAGAGAGGAAATGAGGAGAGCACTAGATGAAACGAGAGTAGGAAAAGCATCTGGTATAGATGGTGTGAGGACTGAGATGTTAAAAGAAAGGGGTATGACTATACAGATTAATATGTGTTTTATGTTGTCAATGGTACCAGTAGACTAGGTGTGTGCGTGTATTATACCTCTTTACAAAGGTAAAGGAAATGTGCATGAGTGTTGTAATTCAAGGGGTTGAGTGTGGTTGGAAAAGTGTATGATAGAGTATTAAGTAATAGGATTTAGGATGAAACAGAGAATGCAATTGTAGAAGTACAGGGTGGTTTTAGAAGAGGTAGGGATGTATGAATCAGGTTTTTACAGTTAGGCAGATATGCGAGAAATATTTAGCAAAAGGCAAGGAGGTGTATATTGTGTTTATAAATCTGGAGAAATCGTATGATAGAGTTGATAAGGGAAGCAATGTGGAATATGATGAGGTTATATGGAATTGGTGAAGGTTGTTGCAAGCAGTGAAGAGTTTCTACATACGCAGTAAAGCGTCTTTTAGGATAGGAAATGAAGTGAGCGAATGGTTTCCAGTGAGAGTGGGGCTGAGACAGGGATGTGTGATGTTGCCATCCTTGTTCATTTTCTTTGTTGGTGGAGGGGTGAGAGAGGTGAATGCTCAAGTGCTTGGTCGAGGAATGAAACTTATAGACGAGAAAGACCATGAATGGGAGGTGAATCAGTTGTTTGCGGATGATACTGTACTGGTTGCAGACTCGAAAGAGAAGATTGGTCATTTAATGACAGAGTTTGGATGGGTAAGTGAGGGAAGGAAGTTGAGAGTAAATGTGGCTACGAGTAAGGTTATGAGATGTACGAAAAGGGAGGGTGGTGCGAGGTTGAATGTCATGTTGAGTGTAGAGTTACTTGAGGAAGTAGATTAGTTTAAGTACTTGGGGTATGTTGTTGCAGCAATTGGTGGAGTGGAAGCAGATGTACGTCAGAGAGTGAATGAAGGATGCAAAGTGTTGGGGCCAGTGAAGGAAGTGGTGAAGAATAGAGGATTAGGCATGAATGTAAAGAGTGTTCTGTATGAGAAAGGGATTTTACCAACTGTGATGTATGGATCGTAGTTGTGGGGAATTAAAGTGACTGGGAGACAGAAATTGAATGTTTTCGAGATGAAGTGTCTGGGGAGTATGGCTGGTGTATCTCGATTAGACAGGGTTAGGAACAAAGTAGTGAGGGGGAGAACGGGTGTAAGAAATGATAGCAGCTAGAGTTGATATGAATGTGTTGAGGTGGTTTAGCTGTCTGCTAAAGAAGGAGATAAATGCAAGAGTTGATGGGAGGAGTACAAGAGGAAGGCCATGGTTTGGGTGGATGGATGGAGTGAAGAAAGCTCTGGGCGGTAAGAGGATAGATGTGAGAGAGGCAAGAGAGCGTGCTAGAAATAGGAATGAATGGTGAGCGATTGTGACGCAGTTCCGGTAGGCCCTGTTGCTTCCTCCGGCTGCGTTGGTGATCGCTGAGGTAGCAGTAGTTGTGTTTCAGCGCATGAAACTACATTTGTGGTGGATAATGGGGGAGGGTGTGCTGTTGCACCCTAGTAGTACCAACCAAACTTGGTTTAATCCCTCGTCATGCTGGGAGGTGTGGAGAGAGGAAAGGTCCTCTTTTGTTCCTTTGTTTGATTTTGGCTGCCCTCCAAAATTGGGGGAAGTCCCTTTGTAAATTGATAGATTAGCTAAGCTGCAACTTAAAGAGAAGTAATGAGTAATTAATATTAATAGTTTATTACTGGTAACAATGTCAAAATAGATCAGTCATATTAACAATAAATAGTCTTTTGTTAGCCTTTTCAACAGTAAACTTTCACTCCGAGTTTTATCTCTAAAGTTTCACTGATTCAACTGCCTGAATAGGAAGATCATAATCCTGTCAAAGCAGAAATAAATTTGTTTGAATATACTATGTTTTTTCAGATTGATAGAGGTCAAGAGCTATACATATGTCTTTCTCACTCTTGGTAACAACGTCACTAACTACTATTTGTTCCTTGTTTCTCATTGTCAGTCATGCATACAAGACAAGTGACAATTAGTGGTGTGGGTTCTTGGAGTCGAAACATTGGGCTGAATCGTTTATACCTCTTAATGTCTTCGTACACCAGACCAACTTGATTCTCGTTTCTTAGTCTTGTGTTGTCTCCTACCAGGACCCCTTCCCCTAAGCAGCAGTTGCTTGGCGAGCATGTTGACATGTGATTTGCTGGTCTATGCTGGTGGCTTGGCCTGTGTTGACATACCTCCTCATTACTCCCAACACTGAACTAAGCGGTTAGTCCAGGCATTCACTCTGTGAATGCGTCATCTCTTGCCAGTGTACCTTCCATCTGGTGACAGTCTCCCTGCATTAAGGCAACACTTGGTATGCTGGTCGGGGCTGACTACTTGGGTTGGTTTGGCATACACACAGGTCTCCTGACGCTGACGTAAGTGGTCATTTTGGGAAATGATTCGTCTCTTACCAATGTACTTTCCGCTTGGCGACAGTCACCTTGCAGCTGTTGTGACATGTGGTATGCTGGTTGGTGCTGGTGACTGGGGGTATACTGTAGTGTCGTAACTCCCCCCACCCCTTTTTCCTAATATCGAACCAGGTGATCATCCAGACAATCATTCCGGGATAATGAGTCTGCTCTTTCCTGTTCCCTCTTCCACTTGGTGCTAGGCTACACAGTTTATACGTGTCTATCCAGGCGAGTTGTGAAATTAGAAGTTTTTATCGGTCACTGCCTTTAGTCGTCTATCGGGGGTTTGTCCCTCTTTTTGCATCAATGCTCTTTGAGCTAGTAACTGTTTCTCTAGCCCCTAACATGAATGAGACAGTTAGGAATCTAGAATAAGTGTTCATTTTTTCTTCAACCACTTGGGATCTAATATCACTATCAACTTAGAGCTCAACGGCATGTTTTCATTTTGAGAAACCTTTGTGCCTGCAAACGCTGATTGTATGCTTATATGTGTATGCTATCCTGTGTTCTGGATAGGTATCGTTATTTCATCATCTTGGAAAGGTTTTGATGGTTTGACCTCGACCCGAGGTCCAAAAAAAAATTCATAAAAAATTAATTTTCAAGCCAATTCAAAACCTTTTAATATAAAAAAAATTCAAAGAATAGTCTAATCTTCAAAAGAAGTGAATAAAATCTAAGTTCAAAATAAATATTTATTACAATTAAATTAGAAAAATAAGTATAAAAAAATGGCTTTACAAAAATATTCACCTAAAATCTAAATATGGAAATAAACGAAAACTATTCTAAACACTTATTCTACGATAATTGAGCACTATTTGATGAGATCCGTGGGGGGGGGGGGGGGGAAGGAACCACAAGGGAACGTTTCCTGAAATGAGAAAAAAAGTATATGCTTTTTTGGCCCAAAAAATTTATCCTCTTTTCAACATTTATTTTGGGTAGGTAAATGACATAGTTAGTGGCTTAAATTTTTAAAGGATACTGTATTATTATCGTATAACAAAAATTTGTAAAAGAATCTGCACTTGGATATTATTTAGTATTATATAAAGGGGCAAATTTATTTTTTATTTTTTGCTGAGTTCTATGATGAAATTTTCAAGAAAAATCCCTATATCCATTGCTGACCACGGTATCTATGCATGAAAATATCAGAATTTTTATAAAGAAGAGGAATATATAGAGCTATGCCAGCTTACCTGCCAGATATGCTCACAAAATGGCCACCAACCACACCACCTTGTAAGGCCAAATCTGCTACCTGAAATGGAGAAAGATATGTCAATATCAGCGAGTTATTTAGTTATATAATTGTTCTAGGATTTGCATAAAAACATTATGGTAGCTAGAAGGAAGTTTATGTATTATATTGCAATTAGAAATAATAAAACAATGATCATAATTAAGTTATCATAAAGGTACAAACTTACAAAAACGGGAATAATTATAAACTATTTTTTAAAAACAGACGGGGTAGAAGACATTCACAAACACTTTACAACAATTCTTTTTTATACAGGCCTAAACACTACAGCACATTCGATAATTATATAAAAACGTTGATATTTCACAAGGTACCTGATTTAGGTATTGATGGGTCAAGCTCGACCCGAGGGTATCTCGGAAATAGCACAAGGAAAATAGCTGGGATGAAATGCGTCCAGGCTCGACTGCTGTGCACACTGAACTGAGGTCTCGTAGGTCGATATCACTCGCAACAAATACAGATGAAAAATGATGGCAAAAAAACTTTTTTTTTTTCTAATCTCGTTGAGAGAATATTTAGGGAAACAAATTAGTTTTAGAGCTTTAGTCTCTACCACAAGGCAAGAAATAAAGCTTTTGGAGGATTTGACTTTTTTCTACTAATTCTCTCTCTCTCTCTCTCTCTCTCTCTCTCTCTCTCTCTCTCTCTCTCTCTCTCTCTCTCTCTCTCTCTCTCTCTCTCTCTCTCTCCCCTAAGATTACACTTAAAATCACGGGTTTGCCTGTAAAGGATTCCCCAAACTATTAGGACTACTTGACTCTGAGGTTCATAATTTATGTTTTGGGGCAAATACAAATTGCTTTTGATTTGTAATATTTCTCTTTCGTGAATGCACAGTTATGATCTTGCATTCAGCTCTATCCTAGAGAAAACAAGAATTCAGACATGCTTGTGTGAAGCAGTTGTTTTCTCAGAGTAAAAAAAAACCATTAGAATGCAGCTCCTCCCTAATATAGTGGTAACATTATTATTATCATTATTTTTTCAATATTAATCTTACCCGATGATCATGTAGCTGTCAACTCTGTTGCCCGACAGAAATCTAAGGTCGGGATATGCCAGCGATCGCTATACAGGTGGGGGTGTACACAACAGCGCCATCTGTGAGCAGGTACTCAAGTACTTCTTGTCAACAAGAACTCAATTTTTCCTCTGTCGTGCCACCGGCAAGACCTACTAATACGCCATCCCTAACTGGATTTGTTTTCACAACTTTTTGGTGAAGTACACTATTCCAGTTTTGAGGTTTCGCTATGCAGGGGTTTTATCTTCATTTCAAAACTTGAACTCGTTTTGGATAGATTTAATTATGGTGACGAAGAGAGTATGGACTCTCTTTCACTTTTAAATGGCCGACCCTTCCCTTAGACGGAAGTGTTGGTGACGAAGAGAGTATAGACTCTCTTTCACTTTTAATGACCGACCCTTCCCTTAGACGGAAGTGTGTTTAGGTTTTTGGTAATTTTGCTTTACAAAGTTATAGATTTATTTTATATCTCTCCGCCATTTATAGGCCTCTTCGATTAACTTTCCATTTATTATAAACTTATAAAAATTAATTTTTATGTTTGTTTATATGCGACCTTTCCTAATAGTAGGCGGTCCTTACTTGGAACCGAAGTTAATTAACATTGAGCCCGTCATATCGTATTTCCTTTTAAGAATTTATGCTATTTTAATTTTAATGTTTTTGAAAGAATTTCTTTGATAGTCTCGTACTGTTTTCAAAGATGAACTAACGTTTAGTTTAGTCTCCGCAGTTGTTGACGTTCAGAATGTTCAACATGCGCTCTATCGTTACGATAGAGAGAGAGTATTTCACGGTTTCACGTTGCAGTAAGAGTAAACCGATTCTAGCGTTTCGTTCATTCTTTCTTAGCTTAAATGGTTTTAATTCTAATAAAGGAACTTTTTATTTGGGAAACCTTTCAGTTTTTTTCCTTTAACAAATAATATGTTTTAACGATATATAATTGGGCTCATCTCTCAGGTTCTAAGTCAAGAGAGAGAGAGAGAGAGATAGAGACGGAGGGAGAGAGAGGAGAATAAACGTTTCGTTCAAGCGGGTAACGTTGTTCTCGTTTTTTACTCTTCTCCCTAGTCGCTATAGGGGAAGAAGGTAAAACGTTTCTAGAGTTTTATTCTTGTTCCCAGGCTTTATGCGGTGAGAGATTTTAAACGTAGTTTATTTGATCTAGTGTTTAGTCTCTTTTCCAGCCACTGAATTCTTTATCTTTCATTATGTTTTTCTGTTACATTGTAAACTGTTTTCGCAATTACTACCTTTTAATGAAGGATAGGATTGCGTGTTTCAGGTACAAATCACTTAAAGTTTCGAGTTCAGTGAAATAAGTGCAAACAGAAAATCAAAAGTGATAAAGTGATATGCGCAAAGTGTTTCAGTGTTGCGTTCGAGGGTTCGTCTGTTCGTGCCAGTTGTTCACCTAGTCCGATACCTCTTACAAGCTCCCAAGCCCAGGGGAGAAGTAATGTCGAAGGACTTATTGGTTCCACAGGTCTTGATCGACGAACAGACGCTTCCCTCCGTGGTTTCGGGTGTATCTACACACGTTGCCGACGTGATCACCCCACCCACACAAAGACGAGAGAGCCCATTTATTCCTCGTCTGCGAAAGAGGTTTCTCGCAGAAACCATGGACCAAATCTTGCAGCTTTTAAGTGCAAGTCGGTCCCTTCCGCGCAAGTCCAACGGCCTAGGTGTAACCACTGGGTCAGTTCGGACTCGCTCCAGTCATCCGACGACTGCACACCTCCCAAGAGAGGCAAGGTGGTACCGCAACAGGCAGTAACTCCGTCTGTTGCCGCACCAGCTGTTTTAGACCCTCAGTCACAACGGACAGTAGCTCCGTTTGTTGCCGTCTTTCATAGACCCTAGTGGTCCATGCTGCAGACTATACAGTCTCAGCTTGCTCCTTCATGCAGGAGTATCGTGCTGGAAGGTTGACAATGCACCTGTTAATCTTCAACCTGCCACGGTTGTGCGCTCAGCAGATACTGCGGCTGCCTGCTCCCACACTCCACCTGTGAGAGCTCCACCTCCGATGCGCAGTCGACCCTGCCAGACGCATGTTCATGCTGCACCCTCCATTGACATGCGTGAGCTACCGCATCAGCAGTGGGAAGGTGCTGTAGAGCTGCCGTGTTTTGACACAATGCGGCATGCTCCGCAACCCATGCGGCATGCTCCGCATCCCATACGGCATGCTCCGCAACCCACGGCAGTCCCTCCCACGCACCAACACTCCGCTTTTGTTGTTGCCAGCTCCCACACTCCGACTGCGGAGAAGGTTGACGATGCACCCGTGGGCCTACACCTACCACGGTTGTGCGCCCGGCATGGCTTCCTGCTCCCACACTCTTGTTGTGAGAGCTCCTCCACCCATGCACAGTCAACCCTGCCAGAGGTATGATGACTCCCACAGACACACGGAGCACTCCGTTGCCGTGCGTGAGCTACCACAAGCTGCCGTGTTTTGACACGGTGTGTCAACCTCCGCAACACACTGTGGTTACCGCCACTCGCCCGCAGCAAACTAGTCAGTCAGGAGTTGAGGCTTCCCCACACAACTTTGGTTGTTGCCAACTCACAGACTGTCAAACAGTTACATGACGTTGCCTTCTGGTCTGCTACTAATACACCAGTGCTGTATGTCCTCACGCTCCTGTTGTGGTTGACAGTTCAGTTTTTGACAGTTCACAGACTGTCAAGCAGTTTCATAACGTTGCCTTCTGGTCTGCTGCTTTTGCACCAGTGAAACCCTCACTGAGATAACCTAGCTTTTCTCGGACATGGTTCCTGTAGATGAGAAAGTGCTGTTCTCCCTCCTTCTGATATTCCCTTGAGGACTCTGTCATTTGGAGAGGAGCCTTAAGCTGCTTAGCCTCCTATGGACTTTAATTAAAGCATAACATGCTTCCAGGGAGGGTAAATGGTTTTGCTTCAGTCGCTAACCCCGTCTGTTGCCACACCTGCTCCCATAGACCTTGGGCTTTGTTGTAAGACATGCAGTCCAAGTTTAGTCCTTAATAGAGGATTTTTTACGGAGAAGAACCTTCTTGCCAACGACCTTCCTACCGGTTGGTTGTACGCCCTGTTGACGCTGAGGTTTCCTACTCACGTCCGCCAGTTGAGATGGTTCCTCCACCGGTGCGACCCAGTGTGGGTTGCCAGTCGCACGTTTGACGTTAAGCTACTCTCGGAGGTGGTTGTGGACGTTCAGTGTGTCACTGGGAAGACGTTCAACAACCAGCAGAGGTGACTTGTTGTGACGCAGTGCGGCAACCTCAGCAACCCGATAAGGGGTTGTCTGCACTACCCAGACAGTCTAGACAGTTTCGGGTTGTCGCTGTACTTCCTCGCATCCCCATGGTTGACAGTTCACAGACTGTGCAGCAGTACCATGATCTTGTGTCCGGCTCCGTCACGCATCCACCAGTGCGACCGGATTCAGCGAGTCAGACGTTGCCCATTCCGTTGCCGTTTCCTCATCAGTTTCGAATGAGGAACCCTCTGATGAGGACATGGCTGAACAAGACGATCAACCCCCAGCCCTGCTATCCATCCAGAAGATGCTGAAGAAGGAATACGGCCCTGTCAGGCTGTGGATGAGTCTGGTTAGGACACTGTCATCCGTGGTTCAATTGGTGTCACTTGGAAGACTACACCTCCGTCCTCTTCGGTTTCATCTAGCTCTTCACTGGAAAAGGACAAGACGCTAGAAGCGGTCTCGATCCCGGTTTCCGGAAGATAAGTCTGGTCTAACCTGATGAAAGGACTTTATCAACCTTTTATAGGGTCTTCCCCTGACTGTTCAGACTCCCAACCACGTTCTCTTCTCAGATGCATCAGACGTAGGCTGGGGTGCGACCTTAGGCGGTAGGGAATGCTCGGGATTATGGAACTCGAGTCAAAGGACAATGCATTTTCACTGCAAGAAGCTTCTGGCAGTACGTCTGACCTGGAAAAGCTTCAGGTCTCTCCTTCAAGACAAAGTAGTGGAGGTCAACACGGACAACTCCCTGCTTTGATGTTCATCTCCTAGCAAGGAGGGACCTACTCTCTGACATGGTGCAAGTTCGCTAGTGACCTCCTCTCCTGTTCAACAGGTCTAGACTTTTCACTAGTAACAAGTTTCTTCCAAGGCAACTTGAATGTCTTAGCAGATTGTCTCAGTAGGAAGGGACAATAATTCCAACATATTGGACCCTCCACAGAGATGTATGCAAGAGACTTTGGGTCACCTGGGGCCAGCCAACCATAGATCTCTTCGCAACCTCGATGTCCAAGAGGCTCTCAATCCTTTGCTCACCTATCCCGGACCCAGCAGTGGTTCTTTTAGATGCCTTTCTACTAGATTAGTCTCATCTAGATCTATATGCATTCCCTCCGTTCTAGATTGTCAACAAGGTACTGCAGAAGTTCGCCTCTCACGATGGGACAAAGTTGACACTAGTTGCTTCCCTCTGGCCCGCGAGAGAATAACTTACCGAGGTACTTCGATGGCTAGTAGACGTTCCCAGAACTCTTCCCCTAAGGGTGGACCTGCTACGTCTGCCACGCGTAAGAAGGTACTCCAAGGCCTCCACGCTCTTCGTCTCACTGCCTTCAGAGTATCGAAAGACTCTCGAGAACGAGATGTTTTTTCGAAGGAGGCAACCAGAGCGATTGTTAGAGCAAGGAGAACATCCACCCTTAGAGTCTACCAATCGAAGTGGGAAATCTTCCTAAACTGGTGCAAGTCAGTATCCGTATCCTCGACCATTACCTCTGTAACTCAAATAGCTGACTTCCTCTTATATCTGAGGAAAGAGCGATCTCTTTCAGCTCCCACTTTCAAGGGTTACAGAAGCATGTTGGCATCAGTCTTCCGTCACAGAGGCTTAGATCTTTCCAACAATAAAGATCTACAGGACCTCCTTAAGTCTTTTGAGACCACGAAGGAGCGTCGTTTGGTTACACCTGGTTGGAATTTAGACGTGGTTCTAAGATTCCTTATGTTAGACAGGTTCGAACCACTTCAATCAGCCTCCCTGAAAGATCTCACCTTTAAGACTCTTTTCCTGATATGCTTAACCACAGCTAAAAGAGTCAGTGAGATTCATGCCTTCAGCAAGAACATCGGATTTTCATCCGAAACGGCTACATGTTCTACATCTTGGTTTTCTAGCCAAACACGAGCTGCCTTCTCGGCCTTGACCAATATCGTTCGTTATTCCAAACTTATCGTATGGTTGGAAATGAACTAGAAAGAGTATTATGTCCTGTAAGAGCTCTTAAGTTCTATCTTAAAAAACCTTTACGAGGCCCGTCTGAAGCTTTATGGTGTTCAGTTAAGAATTCATCTTTGCCTATGTCAGAGAATTCTTTATCCTATTATTTTCAGACTGTTAATACGAGAAGCTCATTCCCTTCTGAATGAGGAAGACCAAGCTTGGCTGAAGGTAAGGACACACGAAGTTACAGCTGTCACAACTTCTGTGACCTTTAAACAAAATAGATCTCTGCAAAATATATTCGACGCAACCTTTTGGAAAAGCTAATCAGTGTTCGCGTCTTTTATCTTAAGAATGTCCAGTCTCTTTACGAGAACTGCTACACTCTGGGACCATTCGTAGCAACGAGTGCAGTAGTGGTGGGGGCTCCACCACTACAATTCCCTAATTCCAGAACCTTTTTAATCTTTCTCTTGAAATATTTCTGGGTTGTCCGGAAGGCTAAGAAGCCTTCCGCATCCTGGTTGGTTTGGCGGGTGGTCAAATTCTTTCTTGAGAAGCGCCTAGATTAGAGGTTGTGATGAGGTCCTTTAGTATGGGTTGCAGCCCTTCATACTTCAGCACCTAGGAGTCGCTCAGCATCCTAAGAGGATCGCTAGGCTCAGTAAGGAAGACGTACTTAAAAAGGCAGAGTAATGGTTCAAGTCGACTTCCTTACCAGGTACTTATTTATTTTATGTTTGTTATTTTGAATAACTGCTAAAATAAGATACGGGATACTTAGCTTCTAATGTTAACATGTATGCTGGTCTCCACCCACCACCCTGGGTGTGAATCAGCTACATGATCATCGGGTAAGATTAATATTGAAAAATGTTATTTTCCTTAGTAAAATAAATTTTTGAATATACTTACCCGATGATCATGAATTTAAGGACCCTCCCTTCCTCCCCATAGAGAACCAGTGGACCGAGGAGAAAATTGAGTTCTTGTTGACAAGAAGTACTTGAGTACCTGCTCACAGATGGCGCTGTTGTGTACACCCCCACCTGTATAGCGATCGCTGGCGTATCCCGACCTTAGATTTCTGTCGGGCAACAGAGTTGACAGCTACATGATCATCGGGTAAGTATATTCAAAAATTTATTTTACTAAGGAAAATAACATATTATTACTTGCTAGGCTACAACCCTATTTGAAAAAACAGGATGCTATAAGCCTGGTGGCTCCAACAGGGAAAATAGCCCAGTGAGGAAAGGAAACTTAAGGAAAAACAAAATATTTCAAGAGTAACATTAAATTAAATATCTCCTATATAAACTATAAAAACTTTAACAAAACAAGAGGAAGAGAAATAAGATAGAATAGTGTGTCCGAGTGTACCTTCAAGCAAGAGAACTCTAACCCAAAAAGGTGGAAGACCATGGTACAGAGGTTATGGCACTACCCAGGACTAGAGAGCAATGGTTTGATTTTGGAGTGTCCTTCTCCTAGAAGAGCTGCTTACCATAGCTAAAGAGTCTCTTCTACTCTACCAAGAGGAAGTGGCCACTGAACAATTGCAGTGCAGTAGTTGACCACTTGAGAGAAGAATAATTGTTGGTAACCAGAGTGTTGTCAGGTGTATGAGGACAGTGGAATATGTAATTTTTGGGCTCAAGCCATGTCGTCCTGATGGAAGTTCCTTAAAGGCAGCTTCCTAGGGTATATTACAACTACGGCGATATTCCCAGAGAATTTACCTTAAGGTACCCAGAATTCTAACTCCTGGAGCGAGTATCCCTAAAAAAGACCTTAGGGATATCGTAAATATCAGTGGACGTATTCTTGACACGCCTCATAGCAATCTATACCCCGAATAGAGTTAACACTTCGTAGGGGTCAAATGGCAAGAAAACGAAAACGATAAGAAAGGGGGGAGCCGTTCGTAAGGCATCTCTCCTCCCCGTTTCGTAAGCGTGCCCTGCGCCGCTCGCGGCGCCATCTGTATTCCTTTTTGCGTAGCTATACGACTCGGTGTTTTTCCCTGTGTTACTACCAAAATCTTGGATTTACTTGTTTATTATGCTTTCTCCAACTTCTTCTGCCTCGGATAAGTTGAGTACTATTTCTTTTATGTATAAATGTAGGCTCTTGTTTAAAATTAAAGTAATTAAAAGAGTTATCTTTGATACAAGAGCTGTTGCCTGCTGGAGGCGTCATGGACGCTGTCGCTCGCTAGAATATGATTTATTTGTTAGCAAGAGCGACGTTCCCAGCCCCTTTGCGCTTTAATAATTAGCTGCTTAGCTTAATTAGGAATTCTGTTATGATGCGATAGTAGTGTGCCTGGCGAAAGTTTTGCCTAGGCTGACCAACACTAGTCTTCGTAGGCTAGCTGTTGGCCCTTGTACTTCCTGCATGATAATTAGTCTTCCAAGTGTGATTTTATATTGCTTAAAGCGTTAGGCAACGTTATACATATAAGCTTTTTTCGAGTACTTTCCAAGATAGTATTGGAGTGAGTTTCGGTGAATTAGGTAATCGATTCTCTTAGTGCCTAGGCTAGGTTGGCTTAGGTCATTATAATATTATCTGTTTCCCCGTTTGCTCCCTTCTCTTCGGGGAAGGGGCAAACCCTTTCCCTCTGTTTAAGCCTTAGGCTTAACTCTAGTGGTTTGTTTGAATTAAATTTCAAATATATCTATGCTGGAGTAGTACTGTACCTTCCTGTTCCAACTGAACTGGTTCAGAGGGGGACAGTACAGCAGTGTATTAGTCTGAGTCCGTGTTGGTCTAGCGTGGGGCAGAGTCTCCCTGGCTGACTGACACGGGCATAAGGGGTTTATCCCCCTTGGATCACCTTGTTGGGTTCCTGTAGTGATCCCTTCGCTCGGTGACCCCTCAGACTTGTCCTCTTTGCCGTTCTGGATTCGGGATATGTTCCCTTTCTGGAATAGCAATTCCTTCCTTGCCTTGGTTTTAGGGAGGCAGCCAGTAGTGCCGGCCTCCCTCCCGGGATTTCTCTGGCTGAGATGAGCTCTCTTGGTTGGGAATGACCCTTAACCAAGGCAAGGTTGGATAGGACCCTCTGTCCTTCCCTTCTATTTTTCCGTTTCCTTTGTGTCAGTCGTCCGCATCCGTACCTAGCCGAGGTTAGGATGGGGAACTGACGTGGTCCCCTGTCGGCCGGCAGAGTGTGCCGACCGGCAGAGACCCTTTCTTTTGAGTGCTGCCCGGTCCTTTCTTGGTCCCTCCACCGCTGCCGTCTGTAGATTCAGTAAGCAGCGGTTAGGAAGCCTGACTTAGTGTCTCCCCTTCCTCTCGGCACTCTTTCGGGTGCCGGGCACAGAGGCTCATAGCCTCTTAAGCCCGGCACTCATTCTGTTGTCTTATGTGTTGTCCTGGCCGTCTGCCGGCCTACAGGCCGGCCGCCGGTGGGGGGGGGGGTGTTCTCCAGTTCTCTTGCTGTCGGTCGGCGGTGGTTATATACCTTTGCCGGCCGGTCTCTTGCTCATCTGCCGGCCACTACGAGTGGCGGCCGGCAGCCGAGCGCTACCTGGTGTAGAGGCCAGCCGGCGGGGTTTGCTTACCGCTGCCGGCCGGCCTGCTACACTGCCCGGTTAGCCGGCCACTAAGAGTGATGGCCGGCAACACAGTGCTACCCGGGTGGCTGCGGACCGGCAACCACTGCCGGCCGGTTCAGGCATGAGATCTGGAGTTCTCCCCAATAGGGGTGATCTGGAGTTGTGTACTTGAGATCTACCTTTGGAAAAAAAGGGGGGGGGGGGGTACTGACCGGCAATAGCCGGCCGGCACACCACCCTCATGTACTGTATCAGTTCTTTCTTGGGTGGTGTATTCAACCAAGGGAGACCATGATATAGTAGGTTACAACACTGTCTTTTCTAACTTACTTGTGTTACTTTGTGCAATGACTTGGTGTCGCCTTACAAGGATAAAAAGAGAATTCTTTTCATCCCTGGCCAGAATGGTAAAACTTTACCTTAGGTGTGAGCTACACTTAATTTCCTTGGGAAATATGATCTCTGGTTATTCTAGTAAAGACTAACTACGTGATTTTTGGCTGGTGGGCTTCCACAGGTGATTGTGTGGGTTTCACAAGTAGGTGTCTTTCCCTTATTCTTTGTGAATACTCATTTTTCAATATTAATCTTACCCGATGATCATGTAGCTGTCAACTCTGTTGCCCGACAGAAATATAAGGTCGGGATACGCCAGCGATCGCTATACAGGTGGGGGTGTACACAACAGCGCCATCTGTGAGCAGGTACTCAAGTACTTCTTGTCAACAAGAACTCAATTTTTCCTCTGTCGTGCCACCGGCAAGACCTACTAATACGCCGTCCCTAACTGGATTTGTTTTCGCAACTTTTTGGTGAAGTACACTATTCCAGTTTTGAGCTTTCGCTATGCAGGGGTTTTATCTTCATTTCAAAACTTGAACTCGTTTTGGATAGATTTGGTTATGGTGACGAAGAGAGTATGGACTCTCTTTCACTTTTAAATGGCCGACCCTTCCCTTAGACGGAAGTGTTGGTGACGAAGAGAGTATGGACTCTCTTTCACTTTTAATGATTATATCTCTCCGCCATTTATAGGCCTCTTCGATTGACTTTCCATTTATTATAAACTTATAAAAATTAATTTTTATGTTTGTTTATATGCGACCTTTCCTAATAGTAGGCGGTCCTTACTTGGAACCGAAGTTAATTAACATTGAGCCCGTCGTATCGTATTTCCTTTTGGGAGTTTGTGCTATTTTAATTTTAATGTTTTTGAAAGAATTTCTTTGATGGTCTCGTACTGTTTTCAAAGATGAACTAACGTTTGGTTTAGTCTCCGCAGTTGTTGACGTTCAGTACGTTCAACATGCGCTCTATCGTTACGATAGAGAGAGAGTATTTCACGGTTTCACGTTGCAGTAAGAGTAAACCGATTCTAGCGTTTCGTTCATTCTTTCTTAGCTTAAATGGTTTTAATTCTAATAAAGGAACTTTTTATTTGGGAAACCATTCAGTTTTTTTCCTTTAACAAATAATATGTTTTAACGATATATAATTGGGCTCATCTCTCAGGTTCTAAGTCAAGAGAGAGAGAGAGAGAGAGAGAGATAGAGACGGAGGGAGAGAGAGGAGAATAAACGTTTCGTTCAAGCGGGTAACGTTGTTCTCGTTTTTTACTCTTCTCCCTAGTCGCTATAGGGGAAGAAGGTAAAACGTTTCTTGAGTTTTATTCTTGTTCCCAGGCTTTATGCGGTGAGAGATTTTAAACGTAGTTTATTTGATCTAGTGTTTAGTCTCTTTTCCAGCCACTGAATTCTTTATCTTTCATTATGTTTTTCTGTTACATTGTAAAACTGTTTTCGCAATTACTACCTTTTAATGAAGGATAGGATTGCGTGTTTCAGGTACAAATCACTTAAAGTTTCGAGTTCAGTGAAATAAGTGCAAACAGAAAATCAAAAGTGATAAAGTGATATGCGCAAAGTGTTACAGTGTTGCGTTCGAGGGTTCGTCTGTTCGTGCCAGTTGTTCACCTAGTCCGATACCTCTTACAAGCTCCCAAGCCCAGGGGAGAAGTAATGTCGAAGGACTTATGGGTTCCACAGGTCTTGATCGACGAACAGACGTTTCCCTCCGTGGTTTCGGGTGTATCTACACACGTTGCCGAAGTGATCACCCCACCCACACAAAGACGAGAGAGCCCATTTATTCCTCGTCTGCGGAAGAGGTTTCTCGCAGAAACCATGGACCAAATCTTGCAGCTTTTAAGTGCAAGTCGGTCCCTTCCGCGCAAGTCCAACGGCCTAGGTGTAGCCACTGGGTCAGTTCGGACTCGCTCCAGTCATCCGACGACTGCACACCTCCCAAGAGAGGCAAGGTGGTACCGCAACAGGCAGTAACTCCGTCTGTTGCCGCACCAGCTGTTTTAGACCCTCAGTCACAACGGACAGTAGCTCCGTTTGTTGCCGTCTTTCATAGACCTTAGTGGTCCATGCTGCAGACTATACAGTCTCAGCTTGCTCCTTCATGCAGGAGTATCGTGCTGGAAGGTTGACAATGCACCTGTTAATCTACAACCTGCCACGGTTGTGCGCTCAGCAGATACTGCGGCTGCCTGCTCCCACACTCCACCTGTGAGAGCTCCACCTCCGATGCGCAGTCGACCCTGCCAGACGCATGTTCATGCTGCACCCTCCATTGACATGCGTGAGCTACCGCATCAGCAGTGGGAAGGTGCTGTAGAGCTGCCGTGTTTTGACACAATGCGGCATGCTCCGCAACCCATGCGGCATGCTCCGCATCCTATACGGCATGCTCCGCAACCCACGGCAGTCCCTCCCACGCACCAACACTCCGCTTTTGTTGTTGCCAGCTCCCACACTCCGACTGCGGAGAAGGTTGACGATGCACCCGTGGGCCTACACCTACCACGGTTGTGCGCCCGGCATGGCTTCCTGCTCCCACACTCTTGTTGTGAGAGCTCCTCCACCCATGCACAGTCAACCCTGCCAGATGTATGATGACTCCCACAGACACACGGAGCACTCCGTTGCCGTGCGTGAGCTCCACAAACTGCCGTGTTTTGACACGGTGTGTCAGCCTCCGCAACACACTGTGGTTACCGCCACTCGCCCGCAGCAAACTAGTCAGTCAGGAGTTGAGGCTTCCCCACACAACTTTGGTTGTTGCCAACTCACAGACTGTCAAACAGTTACATGACGTTGCCTTCTGGTCTGCTACTAATACACCAGTGCTGTATGTCCTCACGCTCCTGTTGTGGTTGACAGTTCAGTTTTTGACAGTTCACAGACTGTCAAGCAGTTTCATAACGTTGCCTTCTGGTCTGCTGCTTTTGCACCAGTGAAACCCTCACTGAGATAACCTAGCTTTTCTCGGACATGGTTCCTGTAGATGAGAAAGTGCTGTTCTCCCTCCTTCTGATATTCCCTTGAGGACTCTGTCATTTGGAGAGGAGCCTTAAGCTGCTTAGCCTCCTATGGACTTTAATTAAAGCATAACATGCTTCCAGGGAGGGTAAATGGTTTTGCTTCAGTCGCTAACCCCGTCTGTTGCCACACCTGCTCCCATAGACCTTGGGCTTTGTTGCAAGACATGCAGTCCAAGTTTAGTCCTTGATAGAGGATTTTTTACGGAGAAGAACCTTCTTGCCAACGACCTTCCTACCGGTTGGTTGTACGCCCTGTTGACGCTGAGGTTTCCTACTCACGTCCGCCAGTTGAGATGGTTCCTCCACCGGTGCGACCCAGTGTGGGTTGCCAGTCGCACGTTGACGTTTAGCTACTCTCAGAGGTGGTTGTGGACGTTCAGTGTGTCACTGGGAAGACGTTCAACAACCAGCAGAGGTGACTTGTTGTGACGCAGTGCGGCAACCTCAGCAACCCGATAAGGGGTTGTCTGCACTACCCAGACAGTCTAGACAGTTTCGGGTTGTCGCTGTACTTCCTCGCATCCCCATGGTTGACAGTTCACAGACTGTGCAGCAGTACCATGATCTTGTGTCCGGCTCCGTCACGCATCCACCAGTGCGACCGGATTCAGCGAGTCAGACGTTGCCCTCTCCCTTGCCGTTTCCTCATCAGTTTCGGATGAGGAACCCTCTGATGAGGACATGGCTGAACAAGACGATCAACCCCCAGCCCTGCTATCCATCCAGAAGATGCTGAAGAAGGAATACGGCCCTGTCAGGCTGTGGATGAGTCTGGTTAGGACACTGTCATCCGTGGTTCAATTGGTGTCACTTGGAAGACTACACCTCCGTCCTCTTCGGTTTCATCTAGCTCTTCACTGGAAAAGGACAAGACGCTAGAAGCGGTCTCGATCCCGGTTTCCGGAAGATAAGTCTGGTCTAACCTGATGAAAGGACTTTATCAACCTTTTATAGGGTCTTCCCCTGACTGTTCAGACTCCCAACCACGTTCTCTTCTCAGACGCATCGGACGTAGGCTGGGGTGCGACCTTAGGCTGTAGGGAATGCTCGGGATTATGGAACTCGAGTCAAAGGACAATGCATTTTCACTGCAAGAAGCTTCTGGCAGTACGTCTGACCTGGTAAAGCTTCAGGTCTCTCCTTCAAGACAAAGTAGTGGAAGTCAACACGGACAACTCCCTGCTTTGATGTTCATCTCCTAGCAAGGAGGGACCTACTCTCTGACATGGTGCAAGTTCGCTAGTGTCCTCCTCTCCTGTTCAACAGGTCTAGACTTTTCACTAGTACAAGTTTCTTCCAAGGCAACTTGAATGTCTTAGCAGATTGTCTCAGTAGGAAGGGACAATAATCCCAACATATTGGACCCTCCACAGAGATGTATGCAAGAGACTTTGGGTCACCTGGGGCCAGCCAACCATAGATCTCTTCGCAACCTCGATGTCCAAGAGGCTCTCAATACTTTGCTCACCTATCCCGGACCCAGCAGTGGTTCTTTTAGATGCCTTTCTACTAGATTAGTCTCATCTAGATCTATATGCATTCCCTCCGTTCTAGATTGTCAACAAGGTACTGCAGAAGTTCGCCTCTCACGATGGGACAAAGTTGACACTAGTTGCTTCCCTCTGGCCCGCGAGAGAATAACTTACCGAGGTACTTCGATGGCTAGTAGACGTTCCCAGAACTCTTCCCCTAAGGGTGGACCTGCTACGTCTGCCACGCGTAAGAAGGTACTCCAAGGCCTCCACGCTCTTCGTCTCACTGCCTTCAGAGTATCGAAAGACTCTCGAGAACTAGAGGTTTTTCGAAGGAGGCAACCAGAGCGATTGTTAGAGCAAGGAGAACATCCACCCTTAGAGTCTACCAATCGAAGTGGGAAATCTTCCTAAACTGGTGCAAGTCAGTATCCGTATCCTCGACCAGTACCTCTGTAACTCAAATAGCTGACTTCCTCTTATATCTGAGGAAAGAGCGATCTCTTTCAGCTCCCACTTTCAAGGGTTGCAGAAGCATGTTGGCATCAGTCTTCCGTCACAGAGGCTTAGATCTTTCCAACAATAAAGATCTACAGGACCTCCTTAAGTCTTTTGAGACCACGAAGGAGCGTCATTTGGTTACACCTGGTTGGAATTTAGACATGGTTCTAAGATTCCTTATGTTAGACAGGTTCGAACCACTTCAATCAGCCTCCCTGAAAGATCTCACCTTTAAGACTCTTTTCCTGATATGCTTAACCACAGCTAAAAGAGTCAGTGAGATTCATGCCTTCAGCAAGAACATTGGATTTTCATCCGAAACGGCTACATGTTCTACATCTTGGTTTTCTAGCCAAACACGAGCTGCCTTCTCGGCCTTGACCAATATCGTTCGTTATTCCAAACTTATCGTATGGTTGGAAATGAACTAGAAAGAGTATTATGTCCTGTAAGAGCTCTTAAGTTCTATTTTAAAAACCTTTACGAGGCCCGTCTGAAGCTTTATGGTGTTCAGTTAAGAATTCATCTTTGCCTATGTCAGAGAATTCTTTATCCTATTATTTTCAGACTGTTAATACGAGAAGCTCATTCCCTTCTGAATGAGGAAGACCAAGCTTGGCTGAAGGTAAGGACACACGAAGTTAGAGCTAACACAACTTCCGTGACCTTTAAACAAAATAGATCTCTGCAAAATATATTCGACGCAACCTTTTGGAAAAGCTAATCAGTGTTCGCGTCTTTTATCTTAAGAATGTCCAGTCTCTTTACGAGAACTGCTACACTCTGGGACCATTCGTAGCAACGAGTGCAGTAGTGGTGGGGGCTCCACCACTACAATTCCCTAATTCCAGAACCTTTTTAATCTTTCTCTTGAAATATTTCTGGGTTGTCCGGAAGGCTAAGAAGCCTTCCGCATCCTGGTTGGTTTGGCGGGTGGTCAAATTCTTTCTTGAGAAGCGCCTAGATTAGAGGTTGTGATGAGGTCCTTTAGTATGGGTTGCAGCCCTTCATACTTCAGCACCTAGGAGTCGCTCAGCATCCTAAGAGGATCGCTAGGCTCAGTAAGGAAGACGTACTTAAAAAGGTAGAGTAATGGTTCAAGTCGACTTCCTTACCAGGTACTTATTTATTTTATGTTTGTTATTTTGAATAACTGCTAAAATAAGATACGGGATACTTAGCTTCTAATGTTAACATGTATGCTGGTCTCCACCCACCACCCTGGGTGTGAATCAGCTACATGATCATCGGGTAAGATTAATATTGAAAAATGTTATTTTCCTTAGTAAAATAAATTTTTGAATATACTTACCCGATGATCATGAATTTAAGGACCCTCCCTTCCTCCCCATAGAGAACCAGTGGACCGAGGAGAAAATTGAGTTCTTGTTGACAAGAAGTACTTGAGTACCTGCTCACAGATGGCGCTGTTGTGTACACCCCCACCTGTATAGCGATCGCTGGCGTATCCCGACTTTAGATTTCTGTCGGGCAACAGAGTTGACAGCTACATGATCATCGGGTAAGTATATTCAAAAATTTATTTTACTAAGGAAAATAACATATTTACATGTGAATTGAAATTCACTTGATATTCATGGAAATTTTTCTTCTTTTACAGGAGGAGCATCCGAAATGTGATAGTGTCTTCTGCAATGTCCGCAGCAAGAACTTTTGCGGACATGTCTCGTGTAGGAGGCACGCGGCTTGCGCAGCCTCCAATGATGACCATCGCTACTGGGATCCGCAGGTATGTGCAGTATGTACTAACCTGCTATCAGAGGCTTTTGAATCCCCTAGGTCGGCGGAGTCAAGGGATGCAGCGAGGGAGAAGCTCCGTTTATGGGTAAGGGGTTTTCAGAAGAACACCACTGGACCTTATCTTCCTAATGAGAAGATGAGGGCATACCTTTTTCCCAAAGCTTCCACTGACGCTGTTGTTCCCCAGCCTCGGCCGGAGATCCCTCTCGTCCAGATCCCAGTGGAGGAGGATGTTACGGATGCCATGCAGGACATCCAGCTGGATGACAAGATGTCTGACTTGTCCGATCGTGCGGAACAGGATCTCCTCGCAGAGGGTGAAGAGGAGGATCAAGATCCTATTGCCGTGGAGGAAGAGGTTCCCGTACCTTCAGACGTTCCGGCTCAGACCCCTGAACCTATCCCCTCTACTTCGTCCGCTCTTCCAGCAGAGCTGGGACAGGCTCTCTCCTCCATCGTTGGTATGATCCAACAGATGCAGAGGGAGAATAATCAGAAGGCCGCGACTTTGGAGCTCCAGATGCAGAAGATCACAGCATCACGTGGACCTGCAAAGAAGCTCAACGTGAAGGACCTTCCTCTGTGCTCGGATGCCAACCCGTGGAGATATGCCGAGCACATGCCGATGACGATCGGGAAGATCGTCATGTCGGAGAAACTGGGCTCAGTTCCCCTTGAGGAGGTGGAATTCTGGCCCAGTAGAGGGGCCTACCCGGACTGTTATGTCCGTCTGAAGAAGGAGCCGGCCTCGAAGGAGGAGACAGAACCGAAGGAGGTGATCATCCTGGATCACTCCAAGGCTCAAGCTACCCTAACATCTGCATTGAAGGAGAGGGGGTTCTCAAACTCTAAAGTTGCTGCTTTGAGTAAGAAGCATCCCTCCTTTGTATCCTCCCCGGCTAGGGCCTTCCCCTTTATGCAGAAAGGGTTCGCGGCCGTCTTGAAGGCGGTTGAAGCTGGCAAACCGTGTCCATCTCTGTCGTTGGCCTTGCCGCTGGATAATAAGGACTGGAAGGAGGTACACCTCACTTTCTCGGTTGGGAAGTTGGACGCCGACATTGCAGGTCAGCAGTTCGGCGAAAACCTTCCCAAGTTGTCGGAATTCCTCCTACGGAGGGAATTGGACTCAAAGGAGCGCCTGGCAGCCTCGATGTCTCTCCAGACTAACATGGAGACAATGGCTAGTGACCCCAAGATGCCTGAGATGTTCATGGTAATGGCCATGATCCATCTGGCCACGGTGACTAAGGACCTCTATTGCTTTGTCAAAGCGAGGAGGGCCTGTAGAGAGTTTGTTTTCGCCTCGGCCACAGTGAGGCATGAACCCAAGAGGCTCATTTCATCTAGCATCTGGGGTAAAGATCTCTTTCCCAACGAAGTGGTCAAAGAGGTGGTGGACAAGGCAGCCACTGAGAACTGTAATCTCCTTAAGTGGGGCCTGTCCCTTAAGAGGAAGTCTTCCTCTGATGAGGGCCCTCAGCCGAAAGGAAAGGCGAAGAAATCGAGGTTTTCTTCCCGTCCAGCCAAGCCTTTCAGACCACAACGACAGCAGCAGCAGCAGCCAGCTTTGCCTCCGGTACCACAACTGGTAGCCCAGACCCCGACCACCTTCCAATGGGTACCCCAAGCCGTGTCATCAGCATCCCCGGCATTCAATCCAGTGTTCGAAGGGCAATCGACCACGTTTCGAGCAAAGCCCAGAGGTGCAGCCAGAGGTTCGGCGAGACGCCCCTCTAGGGGAAGAGGATTCAGAGGTGGTCGCGGCCAGGGAGGCAAGACTGCAGGGCAGTCAAAGTGAAGTGTCGCCGGTAGGTGGGAGACTACAGTATTTCCGGGATCGCTGGACCTTCGATCCCTGGGCCCACAGCCTGCTCAAAAATGGACTGGGTTGGAGTTGGTACAGTACTCCGCCCCAGTGCCCTCAATTTTTCCAACACTCCATCCCCGTTTTGGAGGAGTACATTCAGGATCTGTTGGAGAAAAAGGTGATCCGGAGGGTAAAGTCCATCAAGTTTCAAGGGAGGCTGTTTTGTGTTCCCAAGAAAGACTCGGGGAAACTCAGAGTCATTCTGGACTTGTCACCACTCAACAAGTTCATAGTGAACCACAAGTTCAAGATGTTAACGTTACAACACATAAGGGCCTTACTGCCCAAGAGGGCATATACCGTCTCCATCGATTTGTCAGACGCATATTGGCACGTTCCAATAAGTCGCCGTCTCTCCCCCTACCTAGGATTCAAGCTACAACAAAAACTTTATGCTTTCAGAGCGATGCCCTTCGGGCTAAACATAGCCCCAAGGATCTTTACGAAGCTTGCGAGCGCAGCGCTCAAACAGTTACGCCTAAAAGGGTTCCAGGTAGTAGCCTACCTGGACGATTGGTTGGTGTGGGCAGCATCCAGAGCGGAATGCTTGCAGGCTTCCCTACAAGTGATCCAGTTCCTGGAACATCTAGGTTTCATGATCAACAGAAAGAAGTCTCGTCTTTCTCCAGCTCAGAGGTTCCAGTGGTTGGGAATTCACTGGGATCTAGTGTCACACCGTTTTTCCATTCCGATGTCGAAAAGGAAGGAATTAGCGGGGTCTGTCAGGAGACTTCTAGGTTCCGAGAGGATATCAAGACGCGAACAAGAGAGGGTTTTGGGCTCTCTTCAATTCGCATCAGTAACAGACCCAGTGCTAAGAGCACAGCTAAAAGATGCAGCGGGAGTCTGGAGAACCTTTGCATCGAAAGAGCGAAGGGACTTGAAGAGACCGGTCCCACTTCGGCTACGTTCTCTTCTCAGACCGTGGTCTCAAGCCAGTCGTCTAAAGAGGTCAGTACCTCTTCAACCACCCCCCCCGTCAGTGACAATCCACACAGACGCCTCAAAGGTAGGGTGGGGGGGTCACTCCCATCGGAAAAAAGTGCAAGGGACCTGGTCCAAGCTATTTGGGACTTTTCACATAAACTTTCTAGAAGCTATGGCAGTGCTTCTTACCCTGAAGAAAGTATCCCCACGTCACTCGATCCATGTAAGGTTGGTACTGGACAGCGAGGTGGTAGTGAAATGTCTGAATCGGCGGGGATCGAGATCTCCACCTCTCAACCAGGTAATGTTAGCCATATTTCGACTGGCGGAGAAGAAGCAGTTCACCTTCAAGGAGTCCGGAATGTGACCGCGGACGCTCTATCCAGGGTTACACCGATAGAGTTGGAATGGTCCCTAGACGCAGGATCATTCTCCTTCATCTTGAGACAAGTCCCAGAACTGCAGATAGACCTCTTCGCGACGAAGGACAACAAGAAGCTGCCGAGATATGTATCCCCATACGAGGACCCCTTGGCGGAAGCAGTAGATGCGATGTCCCTCGATTGGAACAGATGGTCCAGGATCTACCTGTTTCCCCCTCACAATCTGATGTTGAGGGTCCTCAACAAACTGAGATCCTTCAAGGGAGTAGCAGCAATAGTGGCCCACAAGTGGCCGAACAGTGTATGGTTCCCTCTGGCTCTGGAACTACGACTAGAGTTTCTACCACTCCCGGACCCAGTTCTGTCCCAGCAAGTCCAGAAGTCGACTGTCTACGCTTCATTACAGAAAACCCGGACCCTGCAGCTCATGATTTTCTCTCCCTAGCGGTGAAGAAACGGTTCGGAATCTCGAAAGATAGCATCGACTTCCTGGAAGAATATAAGTGTAAGTCTACTAGAAGGCAGTACGAATCAGCATGGAAGAAATGGGTAGCCTTTGTCAAAGACAAGAATCCGCACGAGATCTCTACGGAGTTCTGCCTATCCTTCTTCATCCACCTCCACGGACAGGGGCTGGCGGCTAACACGATTTCTACATGTAAGTCAGCTCTGACAAGACCCATTCTATATGCCTTCCAGGTAGACCTCGCTAACGAGATGTTTAATAAGATCCCGAAGGCCTGTGCTAGGCTTAGACCTTCAGCTCCTCCAAAGCCTATTTCGTGGTCGTTAGACAAAGTCCTTCATTTTGCCTCATTACTGGATAATGAGGAGTGCGCATTGAAGGACCTGACTCAAAAAGTGATCTTCCTTTTTGCCCTTGCTTCTGGGGCCAGAGTTAGTGAGATTGTGGCCCTCTCGAGAGAGGAGGGCCGGGTTCAGTTCCTGGATGGGGGAGAACTGAACCTGTTTCCGGACCCTACGTTTCTCGCTAAGAACGAGTTGCCCACCAACAGGTGGGGTCCCTGGAGAATCTGCCCTCTGAAAGAAGATGCATATCTATGTCCCGTAGAATGCCTAAAGGTCTATCTTCGTAGAACTTCAGACTTCCATGGGGGCCAACTATTCAGAGGAGAAACATCGGGCTCGAATTTATCTTTAAATCAGCTTAGGGAGAAAATTACATATTTTATTCGCAGAGCGGATCCTGACAGTTCACCCGCAGGTCATGATCCGAGGAAAGTTGCTTCATCCTTAAACTTCTTTAACTTTATGGATTTTGAACACCTTCGTTCATACACTGGCTGGAAGTCTTCCAGGGTATTCTTTCGCCACTATGCTAAGCAAGTGGAGCAGCTAAAGAGGTCTGTGGTAGCAGTTGGTTGCGTCGTTAACCCTGCTGTTTAACTCTGCGAGGAACAGTGGAATTATTTGGGACTTTGATTCTTGGGTGAGTGTATAGTTATATGCGTTGGTATAACTAGTAGTGAAGGCTCTGGGAGCCCACAGTGACTGTTCCAGCATTATGGTGATGGTAGCACAAGTACAGACAGGTGTGCCGAGCGTTGCTGACGCTAATGTCAGTGGATAGTAACATGGACGTTAACTTTGATACCTTGGTATGCGACAAGTGACCTGATTGTTTTCTTTCAGATAACCATACATCCATGCACTACGGTACTTGTGTAAATTGTTGGTCATCCACCTATCATATGTATATATTTGTGGTAACCATGTCTATTTATTGTTACTCAATAAACTTGTTCTCGGGAACCTTGCGTCTCCTTCACCTATATTGATTTCATGTTAATTATTGAGCATTTAGCCTATGTATATTAATCGGGGATATCTATAATAGCCTATTCCTTAATGCAAGCCTTGTTGCACTGGTTTATACTTTCCTTAGCATAAAGGGCTCCACCCCTCTCTGAGGACAGTGGCGGCAGCAAGTTTAATCCTACGCAGATATAACCTTTTTGTCTATTTTTACTTCGACCAGGGTGCTGGTCGGGATTTTTTCCCTTGGATGCTGTAGTTCCGTAAGGACTATGCTTTACTTCATATAGAGTGAGACCACTATATTGTACTGGCTGGCGAGTGATTCATACATAGGTATATGTACTCTTCGTTCGTTTCTAGAGTCTAGTAGGACTCCTCCCTGTAGGGGGCAGGAAGCGCTTTCATGGCTTATGATTAGTGAAAAGATGTATAACGGTAACATCTTAGGTCTTTCAGTCGAGTTGACTAAGAAACATTCCTGAGGAGTACGGCACGTATTGAGAATCCACAGATACAGTAATGCTCTGGTATACTTCCATCAGGACGACATGGCTTGAGCCCAAAAAACGGATTTTGAGCGAAGCGAAAAATCTATTTTTGGGTAAGATGGCCATGTCGTCCTGATGGACCCGCCCTGTCCTTTTTCAAAAAAAAAAAAAGAGAAAAGGGTTGTAGGACCCCTCCCTACATACAGTATCTGTAGCACCTCGTGTATCACTACAAGGAATACAGATGGCGCCGCGAGCGGCGCAGGGCACGCTTACGAAACGGGGAGGAGAGATGCCTTACGAACGGCTCCCCCCTTTCTTATCGTTTTCGTTTTCTTGCCATTTGACCCCTACGAAGTGTTAACTCTATTCGGGGTATAGATTGCTATGAGGCGTGTCAAGAATACGTCCACTGATATTTACGATATCCCTAAGGTCTTTTTTAGGGATACTCGCTCCAGGAGTTAGAATTCTGGGTACCTTAAGGTAAATTCTCTGGGAATATCGCCGTAGTTGTAATATACCCTAGGAAGCTGCCTTTAAGGAACTTCCATCAGGACGACATGGCCATCTTACCCAAAAATAGATTTTTCGCTTCGCTCAAAATCCGTTAATTAGGCCAGACTATTAAGTGTGTGTGTGTAGGTAAAGGGAAAATGAACCGTAACCAGAGAGAAGGATCCAATATAGTACTGTGTGGCCAGTCAAAAGGCCTCATAACTCTCTAGCTGTAGTATCTCAATGGATGGCTGGTGCCCAGGCCAACCTACTACCTGTTAGCCTAGCATTAGCATGGCAGCAGATTCATCCCACATTGGGATTGTGTTGGTTTTTTTTTTATTTGCTTTTTCACTTGCATTTAGTTTTCTTGAAAAACCTTATGTATATAGTCTTTTGTACAAGCTTTTGTTCGCATATTATCAGCCTTAGGAAGGTAGTCAGTCAGCCGATAACGATTGAACAAAAGAAGATGTGATCACTAATTACCACAATTTTTGGTGCCTAGACCTAGGAAGAATCAACATTTTAGTATGACATTGTCTACAAGCATGGGTCAAAAGACCAAGAAAAATTTTAGTTAGGATCTGGAGAGCCTCACATCGATTGTCAGTGACCTGATTATTGAGGTTGGGTCTCCGCCATCTTGTCCTGTTGCCTCTTGGGTTACAACAACTGGGATGACCAGTGTGCTATCTATTTCACCGGCTTGGCCAAACATCAATAGTCATGCGATTCCCATAAGTGGAGAGGGTCCAGCAATTGGTGGTCTCCAGTCCCCTTCAAGTTTCACGATGTTACTCCCACCTGTACCAGATTTCTGGGAGTCTCCTGCCTTGTGTGGGCCTATTGCTTATTCACCTGTTCCGGTGACTAATCCATTCACACTGCTAGAGACCCCTACAGGTGGGTTAGGGAGTCTTCCTGACTGGCCAGGCCGAGTCCTGAAAACCTGAAGTGGTTTTGGATGCTAGTGCTAAGGTAGATGGTGTCAATATGGGGCCCATTCGTAAATGGAGACATGAGGCCACAAAGAAGGCATAGTTTTAAGAATCCCCTTTGCGAAGGGCGAGCTTATTTATATTGTTCAATTGGTTTGCTGACGTCATTTTTAGCTTCTGGGATTATTCTTTCGTCTTTTGGTATCTGGCCAGGTCTATTCTTTAACGGCATGTCCGTCGGGCCATTGTGCTACATACTCTCTCTTGTTGGTTTACGGTATTCCTTTCGAGTTCCCCTTTGCGAAGGGCAATTTCTGGGCTCGAACCTGTGCCGCCCAGTGAATAAGCTCCATTTAGCACTTATTCTTAGGTAATCTACTGCTAAATATACCAGAGAAAAAATGTAAAGGAGTGCTAGGTTAACTAGCTCGCTCACCTATTGGTGTCGGTATAAAATTGGGCGTATAATCCAGAGGTCCCGCACTATTTAGATTCATCCACGACAGAAACCCCAATAGAGGAGAGCCGTTCAACCTCACTCGGTACTACTAACAATGCATCCGCTCAGAACCAACTCCTTTTAGCACGTCTTGTGTGTAACCCGCTTTTTTGTTGTGCTCTCGTTTTTTCGCTTATTTTCTTTGGATTATGGCTTCTTCGTCGGTTTCCCTGGAGACACCGTCTAAGTTAAGTACCAAGCTGTGTTTTGCTGTGTTTTGAGCAACCTAGATCGTCTAATTTTTGAATTATAGGAGTGTATTCTCTTCGTTCATACCGATCTTGCTTGATTCCATTTACAGTTGGTACTCCTGTTTTGAGAGCTTTTAGTTTCACTCGCGGTGTTACTATATGTATTATTTTTATTATTAAATTTTATTTGTTATTATGGATATTCATTATTTAGCGTTTAGAACCCTCGTGGTTCAAATTTTGGGCCGATATCATTTACGTATCGTTATGGCTGCCGACCTTCGTGCTAGGCGGCAATGTTATTTTTTAAGCCATCAGGTGTGTCTTTTGTGATTTAATTATTATGTTGCATGCCTTGCCCAAAAATGTTTATGTGTTTATTTTATATTATCAACGCTATTACTATTATAATGAATATTGTGCTATTACTCCGTTTGATCTGTATTGTTGGGGATCGTCAGTTGGTAGCCCTGCTGCCGTGATCCTCCCCCATGCTCCCCCTCTCGCTAGGTGGGTGGCTAGGCTTCTCTCCCCCTCTCCCCTAGGGGACCGTTGCCTTCCCTCCTTGTAGAGGGGGTAGTTCAGTGTTTATGGACTTTGTCCTCCGGGTGTCCCGGCGGGTTCGGCTCTGTCTAGTCTGGTTGGCCACCGGTCAACAGAGTTGGATCCCGGTGCACCCTATTTTATATTCACTTATCACACTGGTTTATGTTATATGAAACCCTCTGGGTTCCGTTGGCGGTTCTTATCTACAATTCCGCCCCCCTATTTAATTTATAACAGTTCCTATGATGATTATATGACAGATCACTACCCCGGAGTTCCTATACGAATTGGTTTTGGATACTTTTATTTCCCGGCCCGGGGCTTAGCCTCGCCCCGGGAAATCAGACACCCTGTGTCTTAAATTTTTGTTGTTGCATCCTTTTTTATACTCCCGGCTCGACCGGAATGGATGGCTATACTTTAGTCTTAAGCTAGACTTTTGTTTAGGCCGGGTCCTCCGGACCCGCCCCTACTTAAGAATATTACAGTTAAGCCCTAATCTTGTGTTAGGCTTATGTTAGGCCCGGGTCCTCCGGACCCGCCCCTACTTAAGAGAATTACAGTTTCTCATATACTATTTACTTTAGTCTTAAGCTAGACTTATGTTTAGGCCGGGTCCTCCGGACCCGCCCCTACTTAAGAATATTACTGTTAAGCCCTAATCTTGTGTTAGGCTTATGTTAGGCCCGGGTCCTCCGGACCCGCCCCTACTTAAGAGAATTACAGTTTCTCATATACTATTTACTTTAGTCTTAAGCTAGACTTATGTTTAGGCCGGGTCCTCCGGACCCGCCCCTACTTAAGAATATTACAGTTAAGCCCTAATCTTGTGTTAGGCTTATGTTAGGCCCGGGTCCTCCGGACCCGCCCCTACTTAAGAGAATTACAGTTTCTCATATACTATTTACTTTAGTCTTAAGCTAGACTTATGTTTAGGCCGGGTCCTCCGGACCCGCCCCTACTTAAGAATATTACAGTTAAGCCCTAATCTTGTGTTAGGCTTATGTTAGGCCCGGGTCCTCCGGACCCGCCCCTACTTAAGAGAATTACAGTTTCTCATATACTATTCTTTTTATAGATGGTGCATTGTCAGACGACAGCCTGTGCAGCTGTTCTACATCAGCCCTGCGGCCATACCGTCTGTCGGTCTCACGCCCTCTGCGGTGTGCAGCTGGAGGATGTCGTGGTATGGCACCCGGATAACTGTGTGGTCTGTTTTGACCTCGTTACCACCCTTGGATCTGACTCGGTGAGTCCCGTTGGCTATGTTGCCTTCTTATTTATCTTACCTTTTTTGGCATACATACACTATTTAGTAAGATATCTATGGTCTTGAAGGACCACTGGGAGTCTGCCCTTTTATAATTCCCACTATTATTTCAGGCATCCCCGGAGCAAAAGTCTGCGGCTCGGGCCACACTGAAAGTGTGGGTTGGCGGCTTTGCCCGGAACGTGAAGTCCAAGCAAAATTGCCTAAAAGCCACTCACAAAGTCATCCATTATCTTCAATCTCTAGGCTTCCAGATCAACTTCAAGAAGTCCCGTCTTCTTCCAAAATCGAAGTTCCAATGGCTCGGCATGCAATGGGATCTTATATCTCATACTCTGTGTCTTCCCAGACCCAAGAGGTTAGAGATTGCAAGGAACACCAAACGCTTTCTCAAAGCCAAAGTAAGTTCCAGACGACTCCAAGAGAGGATTCTGGGTTCCCTTCAGTTTGCCTCAGTGACGGTTCTTCTTCTGAAGGCAAAATTGAAAGTTATCAATCATGTCTGGCGTTCGAGGGCGAACCGGAAGCTCCGGGACAGGAAAGTCCGCCTTCCTCCCATTCTACGGGAAAGACTTCTTCCTTGGACAAGAGCAAACAGTCTGTCAAAGTCAGTTCCCCTTCGATTTCCGCCTCCGAAATTAATCATTCACACGGACGCATCCTTATCAGGTTGGGGCGGTTATTCTCAGCTCAAGAAAGTTCAAGGTCTTTGGACTCCCTTGTTCCGCCAATTTCACATCAATGTGCTAGAGGCCTTGGCAGTTCTTCTAACCCTGAAACGTCTTGCTCTTCCCAAGAAACAACACCTTCGTCTGGTCCTCGACAGCGAAGTGGTGGTCCGCTGCCTCAACAGAGGCGGGTCAAAGTCAGGGCCTCTGAACCATGTTATAGTAGCCATATTCTCCCTAGCAGCCTTGAACCGTTGGCATCTTTCAGCTGTCCACCTGGCGGGAGTCCGGAATGTAGTGGCAGACGCCCTGTCCCGGACCTCCCCTCTAGAATCGGAATGGTCACTCGATCTAAAGTCATTTCGGTGGATTCTCTCTCAGGTTCCCGGTCTCCAAGTGGACCTCTTCGCCACGGAATCCAACCACAAATTGAGAGTATATGTGGCTCCCAATCTAGACCCTCAGGCTTACGCCACAGACGCCATGTCACAGAATTGGGACACCTGGGAAAAGAATTATCTCTTTCCCCCGGTGAATCTTTTGCTGAAAGTTCTAGACAAACTGAGATCCTTCAAGGGACAAGTAGCCTTGGTCGCACCCAACTGGCCCAAGAGCAACTGGTATCCTCTCCTGCGAGAGTTGAGACTATACCCTCACCCGATACCCAATCCGGTTCTGTCTCAGATAGTACAAACACGCGTTGTGTACGCTTTCTCAAACATTCAGAGCGCCCTAACTTTATGGACTTTATGAAGTTTGCGGCTATGCATGGTGCCAATATTGATCCTCAAAACACCTTGTTCCTAGAATCGGATAAACGGGATTCCACCATCCGCCAGTATGACTCTGCAGTTAAAAAGTTGGCAAAATTTTTAATAGACTCAGACGTGAACTGTATGAACTTGAACCTTACAGTCACTTTCTTTAGATCTTTATTAGAATCAGGTCTGGCAGCCAATACTATCACCACTATTAAATCGGCTCTGAAAAAGATCTTCCTAGTGGGTTTTAACATAGACTTAACCGACTCT
This sequence comes from Palaemon carinicauda, assembly GCF_036898095.1. NCBI lineage: Eukaryota > Metazoa > Arthropoda > Malacostraca > Decapoda > Palaemonidae > Palaemon > Palaemon carinicauda. The sequence continues at coordinate 58,955,655 of NC_090745.1, read as the reverse complement.
TTGTTAGCTTCAATTCCGAAAGCTTGTGCCAGACTGAAACCGGTTACTCGTCCTACTCCGGTGACCTGGTTCCTTAATGACGTACTCAGATTGGCTTCTGATACCATTTACAGTTCTTGTGATTACATTCCCCTTCTCAGGAAAACACTTTTCCTGGTGAGCTTGGCTTCCGGGGCAAGAATTTCTGAATTGGCAGCCTTGTCGAGAGACCCGGGTCATATTGATTTCCTGCCTTCGGGAGAGGTCCTTCTTTCTCCTAACAAATTCTTTTTGGCTAAGAACGAAGACCCTCAAAACAGATGGTCTTCCTGGAAAATTGTTCCCCTCACGCAAGATCCGTCTCTGTGCCCTTTTACTACTCTTAGGTCTTATTTATACCGGACCTCCTCTAACTCCTCGGGGCCTCTATTCGTTAGAGAACAAGGCGGTACCATTACTATTAAAGGGATCAGGCAACAAATCTTGTATTTTATTAAACAAGCTAACCCTGACTCTTTTCCTCTTGCACATGATATCAGGGCGGTTGCTACTTCGGTGAACTTCTTTCACCACATGAATTTTACAGACCTTTCCAGGTATAGAGGG
>NC_090745.1:58937570-58950070 GCF_036898095.1 Palaemon carinicauda | reverse complement strand
GCCAGAATGGTAAAACTTTACCTTAGGTGTGAGCTACACCTAATTTCCCTCGGGAAATATGATCTTTGGTTATTCTAGCAAAGACTAACCATTTGATTTTTATGGCTGGTGGGCTTCCACAGGTGATTGTGGGGGATTCACAAGTATGTGTCTTTTCCTTATTCTTTGTGGTCTTGCACGACCCGTTGCTGTTGGCCTTACAGATAAGAAAGTGAGTTCTTTCTTGTCTACTTTCCGGTATTTTAAAATCATTCCTTAGGCGGGGGCTACACCTATTTCCTTTGGAAATTTTCCATTGGTTAATCTGGCATAGATTAACCATACGATTTTATTATCTGGAAGGCTACAGCAATTGGGTGTGCGGGAAATACAAGGATGTGTCTTTCCTTTCCGTTTTGTTATGCTACTGTGCATATCCAGTGATACGTATTTCACTTGATACTCATGGAAATTTCTTCTCTTTACAGGAGGACCATCCGTAGTGCGGATGTGTTTTCTGCAACGTCCGCAGTAGGACTTCTGCGGACATGGTTTTGAAGGAGGCGTGTGGCATGCGCTGTCTCCATGGATGTTCTCCGGTATTGGGTCCCTCAGGTATATTTCGTATGCACTAACCTATCTTTTGAGGCTTTTTCTTTTCGCTTCGCTCAAAATCCGTTTTTGTCTCCCCTACAACGGTGGATTCAAGGGATATAGCTAGGGAGAAGCTTCGTACCTGGGTGAGGGGCTTTCAGAAGATCACCTCTGGACCTTATCTTCCAAATGGGAAGATGAGGGCTTCCTTTTCCCTAGGGCATCAACTGTTACAGTGATTCCCCAACCTCAAGAGGAGGTCCCCTTATTTCAGATCCCGTGGATGCTGAAGTCGCGGTCGCCTTGCTTAGCATCCAGTTGGACGACAGGATGCCAGACGTGTTCGAACGTCTGGAGGAAGACCTCCTGGCAGAAGGCCAGGATGAAGTTCGAGCTCCGGACAAGGTAGCGGAAGAGGCCGAGAGATGTCGGCTGCTCCGGTTCAGGTCCTTGAACCTGCTCCCTCAACATCGTCTGCTCTCGCAGTAGAGCAGGCCCTCCCTCCATTGTTGGCTTGATCCAACAAAGGCAGAGGGAGAAGAATGGGAAGGCAGCTGCATTGTAACTGCAGGGGCATATCCGGACTGCTATGTCCGGTTGAAGGGGGTACCAGCTTCAAAGGAAGAGACAGAGCCGGAGGAGGTCGTAGTGATAGACCATGCTAGGCTCATGCCTTGCTTTCATCTTCGATGAAAGAGAAGGGCTTCATGAACTCAAAGGTAGCTGTATTTGAGTAAGAGGCTCCCTTCCTTTGTGTCCTCTCCTGCCACAGCCTTCCCCCCTTTTTGCTGAAAGGGTTTGCGGCGGTTTTGAAAACAGTCGAGGCTGGCAAGCCTTTCCCCTCCCTGGTGGAGTGTAAACCCTTGTTGCTGGCCTTTAGAAAGGAAGATTTAGTAAGTAAAACAAGGACGGGAAGGACGTCCATCTTACCTTCTCAGTCCAAATGTGGGAGGCGGATTTTGCCGGATGCCGGTTCGGCGAGATCCTCTCTAAGCTGTCTGGCTTTCTTTTGCGGAGAGAACTCGAGACAAAAGAAAGACTGGCGGCCTCCTTGTCTCTTCAGTCCACTTCTGAGACGATGACAAGTGACCCCAAGGTCCATGAAATGTTCATGGTTGTGATCAAGACTCATCTGGCCACTGTGACGAAGGATCTTTACAGCTCCGTCAGGGCGAAGAGAACCTGTAAGGAGTTCGTGTTCGCCCGGGCTACGATGAGGCACGAGCCAAGGAAACTAATCTCCTCCAACAGTTGGGACAAAGACCTTTTCCCTAGGAATCGGTCAAAGAGGTTGATAGGGCTGCCACGGACGATAGAAATCTTCTCCAGGAGTGGGGCCTGTCTACCAAGAGAAATTCTTCCCCGGATGGGGTCCCCAACCTTTGAGGAAGACTAAAAGGATTAGGATACTTTCTCGGCCAGCTAAGTCAAGTAGACAACAGCAGCAACGGCATTTGCTGATGCCCTCAGTGCCCCAGATGGTGGCAAAAATCCCGACCACACTTCAGTGGGTTCCCCAATTCGTGTCGACACAGTCTCCGGCATTCAACCCATCGTTCGAAGGTCAGTCAACTGCCTGTCGAGCAAGCCTAGAGGAACAGCCAGAAGTTCGTCTAGGCGCCCCTCAAGGAGAAGGGGTTTCATGGGTGGTCGCGGTCAGAGAGGCAAGACCTCAGGACAACAGTCCGAGCGAGATGATATTGGTAGAAGGGAGTCTCCAACGCTTTTGGGATCGGTGGACCTTCGATCCCTGGGTCCACAGCCTACTCAAGAAGGGACTGGGCTGGAGCTGGTACAGCACTCCATCCCCATACCCTCGGCGTTTTTCCGATACTCCACCCCCGTTCTGGAGGAGTTCATTCAAGAACTGTTAGAGGAAAAGTGATCCGAAGGGTAAAGTCCATCTAATTCCAAGGGAGGCTGTTTTGTGTTCCCAAGAAGGACTCGGAAAACTCGGAGTCATTCTGGACTTGTCGCCACTTAACAAGTTCATAGCGAACTACAGGTTCAAGATGCTAACAATGCAACACATAAGGACCTTACTGCCCAAGAGGGCATTTACCGCCTCCATAGTTTTGTCAGACGCCTATTGGCACGTTCCAATCTATTGTCGATTCTCCTCCTACCTAAGGTTCAGGCTACAACGAAGACTATACGCCTTCAAAGCCATGCCTCTCGGGCTAAAAATAGCCCCAAGGATTTTCACGATGCTTGCGAACGTAGTTCTCAGTCAATTACGCCTAAAGGGAATTCAGGTAGTAGCCTACCTGGATTTTTGGCTGGTGTGGGCAGCATCCAGGACAGAATGCTTGCAAGCTTCCCTGTATGTGATCCATTTCCTAGATTATCTAGGCTTCAAGATCAACAGGAAAAGTCTCAACTTTCTCCATCTCCAAGTTCCGGTGGGTGTGAATCCACTGGGACCTAATGTCACACCGTTTTCTCCGTCATGGCGGAGAAAAGAAAGGAGATAGCTGGTTCTGTCAAGAGACTTCTAGATTCCGTATGGATATCAGATACGAACTGGAGAGTGTACTGGGGTCTCTCCAGTTTACTTTGGTGACAGACCCGGTGCTAAGAGCACAGCTAAAGGATGCAATCGGAGATTGGAGTAGTTATGCATCAGATGCGCGAAGAGATCTGAGAAGACCAGTTCCGCTTCGTCGAAATACTCTTCTCAGGCCTTGGTCCCAAGCCAGACTTCTTAGGAAGTCGGTTCTTCTTCATCCACCTCCCCCGTCGGTGACGAGTCACTCAGACGCCTCGAAGGAGGGATGGGGAGTTCACTCTCATCAGAAAAAGGCCCAAGGGTCTTGGTCCAGTCTATTCAAGACCTCTCACAGTCATTCTCTAGAGACTACGACAGTCCTTCTTTCCTTAAAGAAAGTCTCTCCGCATTGCTCGATCCACATTAGGTTGGTGCTGGACAGCGGGGGAGTTGTGAGATGCTTGAATCGACAAGGATCAAGGTCACCACCTCTCAACCAGGTGATGTTGGCCATCTTCCGATTTGGGGGAAGAAGAAATGGTACCTGTCAGCAGTTCACCTTCAAGGAGTCCGCAATGTGACAGCGGACGCTCTATCCAGGTTCACACCGATAGAGTCGGAATGGTCCCTAGACGCAGGACCATTCTCTTTCATTCTGAGTCAAGTCCCAGAACTGCGGCTAGACCTCTTTGCGACGAAAGACAACAAGAAGTTGCCCCTGTATGTGTCCCCGTACGAGGACCCCTTGGCGGAAGCAGTGGACGCGATGTCCCTCGACTGGAACAGATGGTTCAGGATTTATCTGTTCCCTCCTCACAACCTTCTGTTGAGGGTCCTCAACAAACTGAGATCATTTAAGGGAGTAGCGGCAGTAGTGGCCCACAAGTGGCCGAACAGTGTGGGGTTCCCTCTGGCATTGGAACTACGATTGGAGTTTCTACCGCTACCAGATCCAGTTCTGACCCTGTGAGTCCAGAAGTCAATTGTCTGCGCTTCATTACAGAAAACCCGGACCCAGCAGCTCATGATTTTCTTTCCTTAACAGGTGAGAAAGTGTTTCGGGATTTTGAAAGCTAGCATAGACTTCCTAGAGGATTATAAGTGCAAACCTTTTAAAAGGCAATATGAGTCATCTTGGAGAGAATGGGTAGCCTTTGTCAGACGAAGATTCTGCAGGAGATCACGACGGACTTCTGCTTATCTTTCTTCATCCATCTCCATGGTTATGGATCGGTAACTAACACGATTTTAACATGTAGGTTTGCTTTGACAAGACCCATTCTATATGCCTTCCAGGTCGACCTCGCTAACGAGACCCTCTTAATGAGAGAATGCCTTGACGAAGTCATTGAGCTTCAGCACGGCATTTCATTCCCGTGCTGAATCTTGGTGACGGGCAAGAGGGCTCTCGAACTTCGGGAAATTGCTCCCCCAGTTCGAATCTAAATTTCTCTCTTTCATCTTTTTCTTCTGCTTAATATTACTTCGACCTTCTCCTAATTTCATCAACTTTCTTTCATCTTGCTGTCCTATCTCTATGATTATTATCTTTCTTACTTATATATATATATGTAGATGTATGCATATATATATATTTATTTATTCTATTTGCTCATTTATTTATTTATTTATTTATTTTTTCTATTTTATTTAAATGGCGTGGATATTTCCACATTCGTTATTACTGCCTGCTTAGATGAATGGGAGAAGGGATCACGGTTGGGAGGTATTCGCATTCAAAGCTATATATGAGAGTATTGGATGATCTCAGCCATCCCAAAGATGGTTTGGACCTTTTTGGCAGAACTACTCTCAAGGGTTGGGTCATCGGAATCCAGGGGGATCCAATCCTTGAGGTGGGACTCTTGGCTTTTGGCCGGAAGCCCATCATTACAGATATGGGGAGGATGATTCCATATTACTTTGGTCTCAGTCCTAACAGGCGGGTTTAGCTTACACCTGTGCCTCTATATCTGTTTTGATGCTATCCTTCGGGTAGGGTATGGAGTGGACCATCTGGGAAGTATACTCTCATTGTGCCGATAGTGGAGAATGCAAATTTCCTTTCCAACGTATGATACTTTCTTATAATTCTCAAGCAGGTACCCCAACCAAACAACAACAAAAAACCTGAAAATCCCACCCTTAAATATGGACCCTTCAAATGCTGACTCCCCATCCCCTGGATTTGCTGACTCCCCCCCGGCACTGTTGACGACTTCTGCTAATTCAATTAAGGAAAATTCTGTTGATGACTTAGGAACAAAAAAGGACCCCTCTACTAATGTTTCAAAAACAATTAAGTCGGGTAACAAAGGGAAACTAAGAATTCTTCATGTTACCCAAATTCCAATAAATACTGATTATGATATGATATATAAAGCATTTAGATGCTATGGAATGATAAAAGAAATTAGAATGAAACTTGAAAATGAAAAATGGCATTCATGGATAACTTATAATAATCATGAAGAAGCATTCAATGCAATATGTAACATCAATGATATCAAAATTAATAACCTAAATGTCATGGGTGCCCTATGTGATAAGATACCAAACAGTTTGGATGTATATAGACCTGCTGACTGGTTTGAGAAAGATATAGATTTAACTATGCTCCCCCAAAGAAAGCCAAAACCACCAATTTGGCTTGTTGCCGAGCCTAAAGGGAGTAATGGGAATTATTTTAAAATTAGCAAACTAATTCAGAAAAAGGTAGGAACCATTGCACCAGGTGATATATCTCGCTTTGGGAAAAATAGCTTCCTAATCCATGCTAAATCATTCACGCAATCAGTAATACTGTCTAACCTTACGACAAACAGTGATGAGGATATGTTAGATGTCAAACCCCACCTAAACTTTAGTTATGGAAGGGGAGTAGTCTTCAATAAAGATCTTTACGAATTTACAGAAGAGGAAATACTAGCCATGTGCCCATTAACAGTGTGGAAAGTCCATAAGATTCCTGGGACGTCAATGATTATCCTTACTTTCCAGGATGCTGATGTGCCTTTCCACATCGATATTGAAAATGAAAGAATAAAAGTTCGACCTTTTAAACAAAAGCCCTTACAATGCTTCAAATGTTTCAAATTTGGACATCCTTCTAAAGTTTGTAAAAATGAAAAAATGTGTAGCATCTGTGCCAGTCCCTATCATGGAGAGTGTACACTTGAGCCCAGCTGTTTGAATTGCAATTCAAACCATAAATCCACTGACAGGAGCTGCGAGATTTATAAGTTTGAAGAAGCAGCCCTCAACAAATCCAGTGTAGAACACATAAGTGTAGGACACGCCAAAAGACTACTGAAAAAACCAAACAGCTATGCAAATGCACTGAAATCAAGAGAAAATATACCACAGGAGACATCGAACCCACATAGTGCTGCCAGTAATTCCCAAAAAGGAAATACATCATTTAATGATAGTAGAGTTTTACGTGACAAGGTAAGCATATTGCCTTCCAAGGCTTTACCACTGTGTATTAAAACTGCAACACTGCCCACTTCTATACAAACTTCATCCCCCATTACCAACAATAGTGCTAACCTCTCTCAGGCCATGTCCTTGCCTGATTTGATGGAAGTTCCACCCGAAACAAAGTTACCAGGTGCACCTGTGGTAGGGAAGGTGCAAAAACCTGGTAAATCCTCACCACTGATAAATAGGAAAAGAGAGAGACCTCCTTCTCTCTCTCCACCCTCCATTAGAAACGTCAAGGTTATGACATCAAATAAATTTGATGTTTTGTCTGTTGATGTTTCTAATGGACCAGAAGATAAACTGAATAAATCAGAAATTCAAGTTGAGGTCCACCATCCACCTCAACAAATAGATCAAAAGGATGCAAAGAAAAACACAAACATAAAACCCATTATAACAAGACCACCTCTGAAGAAACCTACAGGTAATAATGTTAGATTAAAAACTGCTAATGGGAAGACCTCATCCAAGATGTCTTCCAGAAATAATCCATAGTTTTCTCCTCCATTTTGCAATGGAACTGTCAGGGTTTGAGGGCCAAATATGAAGAACTTAAGCTCCTAATTCATGAGCATTCCCCCATAATTGTATGTCTACAGGAAAGTATGCTTGATTCTAACACTCCTAGTCCTCGAGAGTATGTTAGCTATAGAACACCATATAATCAACAATCAGGGAGCCATGGCGGAAGTCTTGTATACATTCGTCGAGATGTTCCCCAAATACCTATGTCTATACGTACAACCCTGCAGGCAGTTGTTGTACAAATTGATATAGGGAGAAAATATACAATTTGCTCTCTGTACTTACCTCCAAATGATATTATTTTATATGATGACTTAGCAGAGGTCATTCAACAACTCCCTCAACCATTTCTCTTACTGGGAGATATGAATGGTAGACATCCTTTATGGGGTGATATCCTAGCAAACACAAGGGGCAATATTATCTCATCAATTGTGGAGAATGAGGATGTGGGACTCCTTAATACAGGAGAGCCCACACACTTCCATGTTCAGACAGGTACCTTGTCATGCATTGACCTTTCAATTGCAAGCTCTAACTGTCTTCTTGATTTTGATTGGAGGACATTAGATGATTGGCATACTAGTGATCATGCACCAATCATTATAAACACCAACAATGGTCCACCTTTACAGAGATCGCCACGATGGAATCTTGACAAGGCGGACTGGGAAAAGTTTCGTGAGCTAAGCGAAATTGAGGGGGATGCTGAACAGGTTGAAAATATCGATGATGCCATAGACTTACTGAATGGAACTCTCCATACAGCAGGAGTCAATTCAATTCCCAAAACAACAGGGTTATTCAAACGACGACCAGTCCCGTGGTGGTCTTCAGAACTAACTGCCCTCCACAGAGCCACAAGAAGATCTCTAACACGATTGCGTAGACTCCGAACCGATGAGAATTTAATTATGTACAAGAAATGTAGAGCACAGTTCCGTCGTGCCATGAAAGAAGCAAGGCGCCAGTCATGGATGTCTTTTGTTTCCTCCATTAACAGTAGAACACCACCATCTTCTGTGTGGAGGAAAGTAAAAAAGATAGCTGGCAAATTCACCCCCAACCCACCACCAGTGTTGAAGGTGAATGGTCAGTATGTAACTGAAGCAAATGATGTTAGCAATGCCCTGGCTAGTCATTTTTCAAATGTATCCAGCAAGTGTGTAGGAGCCCCTGGTCACCAGTACAGGAGCACTGAAGAAAAGAAAATTTTAGATTTTGGAACAAGAAGAGAAAAGAGTTATAATTCTCCTTTCACTGAAAGAGAATTTGATTCCGCACTTGCTCATTGCAACGATACAGCCCCTGGACCCGATGGAATTCCATATGCAATGATTAAACATGTACATTTTAATACAAAGCTATTTATTTTAAGCATTATTAATAGAATATGGCATGATCATAGTTACCCAAGTGTTTGGGAACTAGCCATTATTTTAGCCTTTTTAAAACCCGGTAAAGACAAGTTTTTAGCAGCAAACTATCGTCCTATTGCATTGACATCTTGTTTATGTAAAATCATGGAGAAGATGGTCAGTGCAAGGCTGATATGGTACCTTGAAAAGAAAGGTATTTTATCACCGATTCAATGTGGATTCCGAAAAATGCACTCAACGACTGATGTGTTGATACGACTTGAGTCTTCTATTTGTGAAGCCTTTGCTTCCAAACAGCACCATGTTACAGTATTTTTTGACCTTGAAAAGGCATATGATACCACATGGAGATATGGTATACTTAAAACCATTCATGAAATCGGATTGAGAGGAGAGCTGCCACTATTTATTCAGGCATTTCTTTCACATAGAGTTTTTCAAGTGAGAGTTGGGGAAGCTCTATCAGAGAGTAAGTGCCAGGAAGAAGGAGTTCCTCAGGGAAGTGTGCTGAGTCTAACCCTTTTTGCACTAGCAATTAATGGGATATCCTCAGCCATTCCCCAGGATGTTCTCCCAACATTATTTGTGGATGATCTCTCAATATCATTTGCTGGAGCCAGAATGGCAACGGTTGAGAGAAAACTACAGCTCTCAATTGACAAAATTATCCAGTGGGCCGATATGAATGGATTTAAGTTCTCAACAAGTAAAACTACTATTGTACATTTCTGTCGTATACGGGGAGCACATCCAGACCCGGATATATACATTAAAGGTCAACGGATACCATGTGTATCGGAAACCAAATTTCTAGGTTTGATATTTGACTGTAGACTTACATGGGTTTCTCACCTAAAAGCACTAAAAGCAAAATGTGTTGAAGCTCTGAATATTTTAAAAGTATTGTCCCATACATCATGGGGGGCAGACCGCAATACTATTTTAAAATTATACAAGGCCTTGATTTTTTCCAAAATTAGTTATGGTTGTGAGGTATACTCTTCAGCCACCCCAAGCCGGTTGAAAATATTAGATTCAATACATCATGCAGGTATTAGATTGTCCACGGGAGCATTCAGAACATCACCTATCCCAAGTCTCCTTGTTGATGCTGGAGAGTTACCACTAGACCTTTACCGGATGTCTTCTATCCTTCGGTATTGGTTTAGATTGCAAAGACTCCCTAATTCTTTAGCCTTCCAGACTGCAAGCCTTGTAAGGCACCCAACATACTTTGAAATGCACCCAAAATCTCCTCAACCCTATGGCTTTCGGGTGAAACAATTATTAAACAGTCTGGATATAATTAGATGTAAGGTACTTCCATTCAAGATATCATCAACGCCTCCATGGAAGTTACCAGAGATATCTTTTTGTAAATATTTTATAGGAGATAAGAAGAATATGTCAGACCTAGAAGCCAGGTCTCTTTTTAATGAACATGTTAAAGAACATAGAGGATCAACTTTTATCTATACTGATGGCTCCAAATCTGATGCTGGCGTTGGATTTGGGGTACATAGTAATAGTTTTAATTGTAGAGGTGCACTTCCTCTGACCGCTTCCATATTTACTGCCGAACTGTATGGCATATTAACCGCTGTTGAGAAAATAGCATTGGAGAAGGAGGGTAATTTTACAATTTTTAGTGATGCAAGGAGTGTCCTTCAAGCTATGGAAGTTTTTAATTCTAATAACCCTCTAGTTTTAAAGATTTTAGAATGGCTTTTTATTATTGGACGGAGAGGTATAACAGTTCAATTTTGTTGGGTTCCAGCACATGTAGGTGTGTGTGGGAATGAGAAGGCAGATTCACTGGCTAAGAATGCTGCATCCGAGTTGCTGCCAAGAAGGTATCCCATTGCCTGTAATGATTTCTTACCTGACATCAAGAAATTGGTTTGCAATAAATGGCAACAGCAATGGGATACCCTAGATGCGAATAAAATGCGAGAGGTAACAAATGTCATATATCCTTGGAGGTATAATATGATGCCCCGAAAATGGGAGACGTCTCTTTGTCGTCTCCGTATTGGTCACACTCGGTTGACACATGAGTTTCTGCTGAAGGGCCAACAGCGACCGTATTGTGACGACTGTTTAGTACCTTTAACAGTGAGGCATTTGTTGACTGAATGCCCCAATTATAACAACTTAAGGAATAGATATTTGTTTGAGGCTCGAGGTGAGGGTGGCAGGTTCATCCTTGCCAAGATTCTTGGAAATGATGTGTCCTACCATGCAAGTGGCATTTTTAGATTTATTTCAGAAGCAGGCCTTCTGAAAATTATTTAACTTTTATGACATTCAACTTTTATGATTTTAATTGAATACTCTTTTATTTTTTATTTTATTTTATTTTTTATTTTTGTATACATAAGTTAATTGTTACCGGCGTCAATGACCTCAGATGTCAGGATGCCTGAAAACTTTAAATCAATCAATCGCTAACGAGATCTTTTATAAAAGTTCCGAAAGCCTGCGCTAGGCTCAGACCTTTAGCACCTCCAAAGCCCAATTCATGGTCTTTAGAAAAGTTCTTCATTTTGCTTCGCTGTTGAACAATAAGGAGTGTGCGTTAAAGGATTTGACCCATAAGTTATCCTCCTTTTTGCACTCACGTCCGGGGCCAGGGTTAGTGAGATCATACCCCTCTCGAGAGAGGAAGGTCGTGTTCAGTTCCTGGATGGGTGAACTGAACCTATTTCCGGATCCTACGTTTCTCACCAAGAACGAGTTACCCACCATCGGGTGGGGTCCCTGAAGAATCTGCCCTCTGAAAGAAGATGCATCTCTATGTCCAGTAGAATGCCTAAAGGTCTATCTTCGTAGAACTTCAGACTTCAAGGGTGGCCAACTGGCCAGGGGAGAAACGTTAGGCTCAAAATTTGTCACTGAGACAACACAGGGCGAAAATCACATATCTTATTCGCAGAGCGGATCCTGACTGTTCACCCACAGGTCACGATCCGAGGAAAGTTGCTTCTCCTTAAACTTCTTTAGTTGTAGGGATTTTGAACATCTTCGTTCGTACACTGGCTGGAAGTCTTCCAGAGTGTTCTTTCGTCACTATGCGAAGCAAGTGCAGCAACTAAGAGGTTCTGTGGTAGCAGTGGGTTGCGTCGTTAACCCTGCTGTTTAACTCTGCGAGGAACAGTAGCTTAATTGGGACAATTAATTCCAGGGTGAGTATGTAGTCACATGTTGTACTACAAACTATGTGAGGGTACTGGGTGACCCACGTTGACTGTTCCACTTTCAAAGGTGAACCCAGCATAAGTGCAAACATGCGTGCCGAGCGTTTCTAACGCTAATGTGACTGATTAGTAAAACAGACTTTTGACTTTGATACTTTGGTATCTTAAAAGTGGCTCCAATGTTTTTCTTTCAGACAAACAAGTTTCTGTTTACTATCATACTTATGCTTAAAGTTTTAGTTATCCTCCTCTTATATATAGATATATATATACAGTGAACCCTCGTTTATCGCGGTAGATAGGTTCCAGACGCGGGCGCGATAGGTGAAAATCCGCGAAGTAGTGACATCATATTTACCTATTTATTTAACATGTATATTCGGACTTTTAAAACCTTCCCTTGTACGTAGTACTGTTAACAAACCACCCTTCAATGTACAGAACACTTAATGCATGTACTACAGCACCCTAAACTAAAACAGGCACAAATATTAAAGGCGATTTTATATCATGCGTTTCCTAAACACCTAAAAAGCACGATAAAAAATGGCAACCAATGTTTTGTTTACGTTCATCTCTGATCATAATGAAGAAACAAACTCATTTAGTGTACAGTACACATATATGTATAGGTTAGTTTTTGCATCGATTATATTGATTATACAGTACTGTATGTTGATTTGTTTATTACCAATGTTTTAGTTTACGTATTTTTCTTAGGACTTCCAAATGAAATGTTTTTCTTTATGACGCCGCCTGAAACGACGGCGTGTACGCTCAGTAAACAACCACGCTCAGAACAAACAAGGCATTTAACGCGCATGATGATAGTGATAAATAATGATACAGTAC
>NC_090745.1:58907623-58937070 GCF_036898095.1 Palaemon carinicauda | reverse complement strand
GGTTAGTTTTTGCATCGATTATATTGATTATACAGTACTGTATGTTGATTTTTTTATTACCAATGTTTTAGTTTACGTATTTTTCTTAGGACTTCCAAATGAAATGTTTTTCTTTATGACGCCGCCTGAAACGACGGCGTGTACGCTCAGTAAACAACCACGCTCAGAACAAACAAGGCATTTAACGCGCATGATGATAGTGATAAATAATGATACAGTACATACAGTATTTACAGTAAAAGCATTTACAAAATATGTTACCTTACAAATATAAATTATACAGTATTGTACGTAGCAAAGCAGGAAAACAATTTACGAGAGAGAGAGAGAGAGAGAGAGAGAGAGAGAGAGAGAGAGAGAGAGAGAGAGAGAGAGAGAGAGAGATTGTTTTACGTACGTAAATGTAAATTTTAAACAAAAAAAATATGATAGGTTACAACATGTAGACTTTTAAAACCTTCCCTTCAACTTAATGCATACAGTACATGTACGTACATTACTAAACTATAAAACAGGCAGTAAGAATATTAAAGTAAAAAATAAAGATTGTTACTGTACTCACCACGAAAGAAGTTGAAGAAAAACTTGAATGGTGATGGCGATGAATTTGCTGCACAGTAGAAATGATGATGATGAAGCTGATGATATGTTCTACTGTGCAGCCAATGATAGTATTTTACGTCTCTTCAGACGGAGGTGTCTTTTCCTGGGACACCTCTTCAACTTCTTCCTGGGAAACTTCAATTTCTTCCGAAGGCGTACTAGCAGGAGGAACTGGCTCTTTTTTGCGAGGCTGGAAGAACATTGTGATCGGAAGTTGTTGCCGCTGCTTCTTTTTTCGATCCAAGAGCATTTTGTAGGGAGTAATTATGTCATCAACCTTGTTGCAGAATTGCATCGAGCGAACCATATCCTCGTCCCACTCTTGCAACATTTCTTTCAACTCCTTCGCGTGGTTGCAGGCCTTGGCAAGCCGTTCTAATGTTAAGCCCGTTTCTTCGACATTTTCTTGGGTCTCTTCCTGGGTATCACTCTCTTCCTCACTTGCCGATTTCGTCAGGTCTTCGAGGTCTGCGTCAGTTAGGGGCTGGGAATGGCAGTCCAACAACTCGTCGACGTCTTCAGTCGTCATGTCGCCAAACCCGTCACCTCCAATTATCGCAGCCAACTGCACAGATTTCCGTATTGCAGAGTGTTGGATTTCCGACGGAGTAAATCCCTTGTCGTCGTAAACAATATCGGGCCACAACTTCTTCCAGCTCGCATTCACGGTTGCAGGTTTCATCTCTTGAAGTGCCTTTTGAATATTCTGCAGGCACATGGCTATGGTGTACTGCCGCCAGTACGCCTTCAAGTTAAAATCTTCATCCTCGTCATCTTGGGCAGCATCCACACACGCAACGAGGTCCGCCAAGGTATTCTTCGTGTAGAGGGCCTTGAACGCCCTGATAACTCCCTGGTCCATCGGTTGAATTAATGACGTGGTGTTGGGTGGCAGGAACTCAACCTGAATGCCCTCATGCGACAGGTCAGTTACGTGTCCACCAGCGTTATCCATAAGGAGAAGGATCTTGAATGGCAAGCCCTTCTCTAAGAGATATTTACTGACTTGCGGGATAAAACACTGGTGGAACCAGTTGGAGGTCAGCATCTTCGTAATCCATGCTTTTTGATTATGCATCCAGTACACGGGAAGGAGATTCTTATTTTTATTTTTCAAAGCGCGAGGATTTTTCGACTTATAAATAAGCCCCGGCTTTAACAAAAATCCAGCAGCATTGCCACACATCACGAGGGTAACGCGATCCTTGAATGCTTTAAAGCCAGAGGCTTTGGCTTCCTCTTTGAACAGGAAAGTTCGCGACGGCATTCTCTTCCAAAACAAGCCAGTCTCATCCATATTAAAGACTTGTTCCGGCTTGTATCCACCTTCGGCGATAATATTCTTGAACGTCTGGTTCACGTAAGTTTCAGCAGCGGCAGTGTCAGCGGAAGCAGACTCCCCATGCAGGGAAACGCTTTTCAGGGCGAAGCGTTTCTGAAACTTCGCGAACCATCCTTTGCTTGCGGAAAAACGTTTCTGAGGCTGGGAATCAGTGGATGTCCCTGGTTGAGGATCATCTGCATCATCATCATCTTCAGCATGGTTGCCGTCGTCGTCTTTAGGTTCCTTTGCAGCAAAATTCTCATATAAACTCAAAGCCTTTGTTTGGATGGTGTTCGTATCCAACGCTATGTTCTTCTTCCGGCAGTCGGCAATCCACACAGCTAAAGCACCTTCCATGCGTACGATCGTTTTATTACGCGTTGTAACGACTCGCTTCGCTGATCTGCTAAAGGTGATTGCAACCATCTTTCTAATGTTCGCCTCGTCCTTTTTGATATAGCGAACGGTGGATTCGTTGATGCCAAAATGGCGGCCGGCGGCCGCGTAACTTCTACCATCTTTTAACATGTCGAGAAGCGTAACCTTCTCAGCTATCGTCATCATCCTTCGGTGGTGTTTAGGCTCACTACCAGCCTTAAGAGAAGCAGAACGCTTGGGAGCCATTACAGTAGGATTTACGTACAGTACTGTAACAAAAAGTTCAACTTAAAAAGGTCGCACACAGCACAGATTAAACTTCACAAACTTAAGAACGTCTACTCAGCGATACGCGGTAACAGAGAGTGAACGATCCAGCCCCGCGAGAACTTTGATGCTGCGGGTAGGAGATGCGGGCAAAACACCAATCACAGGCTAGATAACAAAACTTGAGTTCTGATTCGTCATCTATCAGCGCTTGAACCAATCACAACCCGTCTTACAGTACTATGATGCGTTGGTTACCTACTCATAGAAGATGCCCCGCGCATACTGAACGTACGTAGATTAAGTACAATACCGTAATAATAATAAATAATGATAATAATACTGTACAGTAATAATAATAATAATAATGATAATAATAATAACAATAATAATTTTATTAACAACAACAACAATAATAATAATAATAACAATAATAATAATACAGCTTTACGTACGCTATTTTATGCTCTCTCTCTCTCTCTCTCTCTCTCTCTCTCTCTCTCTCTCTCTCTCTCTCTCTCTCTCTCTCTCGTACGCTTATTCGAAATGTGATTTTTGCAACAAAGAATATTATTGGATGCAGTACTGTACTACGTACGTATACATACAAAAGATTCATGGAAAAGAAGCACATCCATTACAGTACACACCATTCTAATATGGTATGACTGCATCTGATTTGCGTTTCATGTTCGATTTAATTTTACTACGTACTGTATACAGTACTGAATTATCGTATGATCACATTCTCTTTTCGTGTTTTATTTCTTTCTGTGCTGAATTATATATCATATGTAATGCAATGAACAATCAGTAAGAGCAGATATTACTAATTACAGTATTAATGGAATTACAGGTAACAAAATATCGTATTTGGGGGTCTTCAGATTTCGCGGTATTTTCGAATTTTCCGGAAAATCCGCGATATGTATATATATATGGGTTATGGAAAAACACTGCGAAGTGGTGAATCCGCGATTGTCGAACCGCGAAGTAGCGAGGGTTCACTGTATATATATATATATGAGTGTGGTTAACCTGTTTGTTTATTGTCTGTCAATAAACTGGTTCTTGAGAACCTTGCGTCTCCTTCACCTGTGAGCATTCATTCTATGTATATTTACCCGGGGATAATTCTAATAGAATGCTCCCTTATGCAAGCTAATATTGCATTGGTTTATGCTTTCCCTTAGCTGGAGGACTCCATCCCATAAAGGGATGGTGGCGGATTTGCGAGTTTCCTCCTAAGCGGATGTAAACCTTTGTCCAATACGTGTTTTGAGCGGAGGACTGGTCGATATTTCATATTGACACAGTGATTCTTTTCGAACTTCGCTTTACCTAGTATGGGGTGAGACCACTATACTCGCTTGCCTGGGGTTCATACTTAGATATATGTACTCTTCGAGACTTTCCCAGAGTCTAGTAAGACTCTTCCCTGTTGGGGGCAGGAAGCTCTATCATGGTTTATGATTAGTTGAAAAGATGTATGACGGTAACATCTTAGGTCTCTAGGTCGCGTCGACTGGGGGAAATACTTCTGAGGAGTACGGCACATTTTGAGAATCCACAGATACAGTAATGCTCTGGTATACTTCCATCAGGACGACATGGCTTGAGCCCAAAACACGGATTTTGAGCGAAGCGAAAAATCTATTTTTGGGTAAGATGGCCATGTCGTCCTGATGGACCCGCCCTTCCCTTTCAATGAAAGGGCCGTAGGACCCCTCCCTACATACAGTATCTGTAGCACCTCGTGTTTCGCTACAAGGAATGCAGATGGCGCCAGAATCGGCGCAGGGCACGCTTACGAAACGGGAGAAGAGAGGGCCTTACGAACGGCTCTCCCCTTTTCTTTCTCGTTTTCGTTTTCTTGCCATTTGACCCCTACGAAGTGTTAACTCTGTTCGGGGTACAGATTGCCATGTGGCGTGTCAAGAATACGTCCTCTGATTTATACGATATCCCTGGCTCTTTTATTTGGGATATTCGCTCCAGGAGTTAGAATTCTGGGTACCTTAAGGTAAATTCTCTGGGAATATCGCCGTAGTTGTAATATACCCTAGGAAGCTACCTTAGAGGAACTTCCATCAGGACGACATGGCCATCTTACCCAAAAATAGATTTTTCGCTTCGCTCAAAATCCGTTTTATATATATATATATATATATATATATATATATATATATATATATATATATATATATATATATATATATATATATATATATATATATATATATATATATATATATATATATATATATATATATATATATATATATATATATATATATATATATATATGTTTTTGTGTGTGTATATATGTATGTCTATAAATAAATACATACATACATACATATATATATATATATATACATATATATATATATATATATATATATATATATATATATATATATATATATATATATATATATATATATATATATATATATATATATATATATATATATATATATATATATATATATGTTTATATTTGTATATGTATGTATATATATATATATATATATATATATATATATATATATATATATATATATATATATATATATATATATATATATATATATATATATATATATATATATATATATATATATATATATATATATATATATATATATATATATATATATATATATATATATATATATATATATATATATATATATATATATATGTGTGTGTGTGTGTGTGTGTGTGTGTATATATATATATATATATATATATATATATATATATATATATATATATATATATATATATATATATATATATATATAAATTTATTTATTTTTGGGCTCGAGCCATGTCGTCCTGATGGAAGTTTCTCAATGGCAGTTTTCTACTTGGGATTTTTTGTGAGTGATGTACCAGAGAATTTTACCTGTAAAATTTTCACGGAGTTCTAACCTCCGGAGCGAATATCCCGAGAGATATCGTGTATACACCAGGGACGTGTTTAAAACAAGCCATAGCTATCCTTCCCCGAGTAGAGTTAACCTTGTCTCCAAGGGTATGGGATAGGATTGTATACGTGAGCGAGAAAGCCGTTAAAACTCCCGATCCCAGTGTGCTACAACTGTGGTATGATTATGGGGTTCCCCCCCCCTTTTTCTTACTAGTGTTTGCATGTGCATATTTTATCAGTCATGACTTATGCTAACTCTACCCTTGCCGGCAGCCATGACTGGTGAAAATGTACTTGTGCACCATCTCCTTTCAGTTAACCTTTCTGGTTTCGTGAGGCTGCCCATCCTCCCATGCTATTGATGCGTCATAGCGGAGAACTGCAGTCCTCAAGGGTATTTCTGGGTCGACCTGTGGCGGCCGGTGAAAAGGGGTCCTTCTAATACACTTTTCTGATAAAATCTTCCAATTATACCAGAGAAAGATAAAAGCATGGAATGCAGAGGTTACTACCCTCGCGCGAGTACCTTGTGGGTGTCGTGTATAAAGCAAAGGCGCGTAAAAGCCACTATTCACAGGCTGTCTTCCATTTAGTTAATTCTTTCGTCAAAGGGATGGGCCAATACTGAGGCACCAGCCAATCTACCAGAGCCACGCCACCCACGCCCGAGGCGAGCGCCATCTGAACAACATCCTTCTTTTTGGACTGCTAGATTTGTGTGTAATTTGTTGTGCTCTCGGCGTGTTTTCACACTTGTGGATTTATTTCGACATGACCGAAGCTCCATCTTCACCCATTCCAATGTTAAGTACCATAGTTTGTTTTGACAGCTTTTTGTATTATCGGGCTTTTGTCTTATATCCAGTATAGTCTGTTTTATCATTCCGTCTGGCCCGTCCGCGGCGGCCATTGTTTGTTCCCTTGTCTTGGGGAGTTCATCTTAGTCTGCCCGTTTGATACTCTGTCACTTAGGTTCTTGGTTAAGTCCCTGGCCTTATGCCTTTTGAACCGTCATTATTATTATCGTTATTATTCCCATGGTACTTTTTGCTAGCAAGTCCAGTCTATGAACAAGATTAGCGTTCTAGCTTTATTATAGTTTAGTACCCGCCCCACTGGGGCGTTCGTCAGTCGACTTTGCCATTTAATTTGGGTTTTAGCAGACGCTATTCTTCGTTCGTAGTCTTATCTTGATGTTACAATTTTATTTTTATACGTTTATAATAGTGTTGTGTGCTTATTAGTCCTGATTTTGTGTCCAAAGGAGCGAGAGATTGGGGTTCCCGTTTTCTGTTCGCAGTCACGAATTACCCCTTTCTCTCGTTTTCTTTCTTATCTCAGGTGGGTGAGTGGATTTCCCGTTTTCCGTGTTCAACGGGTTCTCCCTCCCTCACCTCTCCCCCTACGGGTGTATGATAACTTACGAGTTATTTTGGTTATTTTTCAATAGTTAGCATTATTTATTAGGTCCGAGTTCCGTTTTCTCCCCGTTACGGCTTGGGAGTAGTTCTGAACATTTTTCCACTCCGCCTTGAGTTCTACTCTGCCATGAGGGATTCTCAATGACTTTAGAACTATTGTTATATATATATATTGTTTACTTACAACCCTCTGGGACGGGCTTCATATTGTTTAGATACGACCCTCCGGTGGCCCTTACTACGGTCTCAGGCCACGGCCATATCCACACAATAGCCATTGTTATTACAACTGAGTTATTATTCACAATATAATTATTCAGGACCTTTCATCTCCCTCCGGCTTCACCGGAGATCGTCAATACGCTTTACTATTATCTTAGCCTTAGCCTTTAGCTACGGCTTGTGTTTTATAAATTTCACAATTGAATTATTATCCACAATTGAATTATTCAGGACCTCTCATCCCCCTCCGGCTTCACCGGAAATCGCCCATGCACTTCACACTTATATTTGCCTTGCCTTTAGCTACGGCTTGTGTTTTATATTTATTTTACAGGCCCAAAATAACGCTAACAATTGAAAAAAACCAAAAATAAATAACTCGTAAGTTATCATACACCCAGAGGGGGAGAGGTGAGGGAGGGAGAACCCGTTGAACGCACAAAACGGAAAACGGGAAATCCGCTCACCCACCGGAGCTAAGAAAGAAAACGAGAGAAAGGGGTAACTCGTGACTGCGAACAGAAAACGGGGACCCCAAGCTCTCGCTCTCTTGGACACAATATCAGGACTAAAAATCACACAACACTATTATAAACGTATAAAATAAAAATGTACATCAAGATAAGACTACGAACGAAGAATAGCATCTGCTAAAACTTAAAATAGATAGCACAGTCGAGTGACGAACGCCCCGGAGGGGCGGGTACTAAACAATAACAAAGCTAGACCGCTATCTCGTTCGTAGGCTGGACTTGCTAGCAAAAAGTACCATGAGCATAAAAACACAAAAATCATAACGGTTCTAAAGGCATAAGGCCAGGGACTTAACCAAGAACCTAAGTGACAGAGTACTAAACGGGCAGACAAAGATGAATTCCCAAACAAGTGAACAAACAATGGCCGCCGTGAAGGGCCAGAAGGGAATAATAAAACAGACTATACTGGATATAAAACAAAAGCCCGGTACTATAAAAAGCTGACAAAACAAACTATGGTACTTAACATTGGAATGTGTGGAGATGGAGCTTCGGACATGACAAAATAAATCCACGAATGATAAAAAAGGGCGAGAGCACCACAAAAAAATTCCACACTAAGAAGTCCAAAAAGAAGGATGTTGTTCAGATGGCGCTCGCGTCGTGGCGTGGGTGGTGTGGCGCTGGTGGTTGGCTAGGGCCTTTGTATCGGCCCATCCCTTTGACGAAGGAATTAACTAAATGGAAGACAACCTGTGAATAGTGGATTTCACTCGCCTTTGCTTTATACACGACACCCAATAGGTGCTCGCGCGAGGGTCGTAACCTCAGCATTCCATGCTTTTATCTTTCTCTGGTATAATTGGAAGGTTTTATCAGAAAAGGTATATAAGAAGGACTCTTTTCACCGGGCGCCACAGGTCTCTCCCCAGAAATAGATTTTTCCTTCGTCAAAATCCCTTTTACGGGCCTGTCACTGCTTCCCCGACCCTCAGAGGTCGGCAGATTGCTTTAGATTATTTATTCTTATGTCATTATTATCACTTTTAAGATTATACAGCCCCATTACCATTGCTGGTGCTTTTATATTTAATTGTTTTAATATAGAGCTCCGGCTCCCACTGAATTCCCTTAAGCACCAATATTGCATTTAACTAATGTCTGTTAATAGGGTTTTTTAACCCCTTACCAGAGTTTCAAGGAACACCAAGACTCATGTCTCCTTTCTTTTACAGAAGGTCCGTTGTACTGCCCAAGGATGCCCTGCCTCGTTCAACGACCCCGTTGGGCATGACCTCTGTCGGTCCCACGCATACTGCGCCATCCCCTTTATCCGGGAACCGGGACAGGCCCAGTATATGGTCTGGTTCCTGATTTGTGCTCGCTCTGTTACGAGTTGTCCTCAATTCTACTGAACGATGATGTAAGTGGGTTTTCCTTTTGTTCCTTACAGTATTTCTCTTTGGCAGACACTAATTTAGCCATTAATATGACATACACGGTATATTTTAGAGAGCAATCCCCCTCCTGCATCACTAATCACTACAAATCTTTCAGGCAGTTGATGACTCTCTTCGGTCAGCAAGGGCTACTCTTCATCCTTGGGTGTCGGGCTTCGGCAGGAATGCCCCGTCTGGCGCACCCTATCTTCTCGATGGAGACATGGGCTCCCATCTCTTCCCAGGCTCGACTACTGCAGCAGTCTCTCCTGAAGTTGCTGCCCCCTTAATTGAAGAAGTCAGGGCCACCATTTCCGCGGAGGACGAACCCCTCGTACCGTTGGACGTGGCAGATCTAGATATAGACGTAGAACCCAGGGACGAGCAGGTAAGTGGTGCCGAGTTGGTGGAAACCCTTTTCTCTCCTACTCCCTCTTCTACCTCTTCCTTTCTAGGTTTTGATAACTCTAAGGCTTCTCCTCGGGATCCCTCTGTCCCCGTACGACCCAAGGTGAAGCCACTTCGCACTTATAAGTCTTCAGCTTTGCCAGTATCAACGTCACCGGTCCCCGGACCCTCGACAGCTCCTGATATTCATATTGCTCCTCGTAAAACCACGACTCCTAAGAAGTCTTAAGTCTACCAAACCCAAGACACCACCAATGGGTGGCTTTCAGGTAGCCTGGGGCGATCTCTTCCCCATCGAACTGGTCAGAGATATGGTCAGAGAACAAATTCAACATCAGTCTAGGGCAATGACAGAGATTAAGGATATGGTTGCTACTCTGATCCGCTCCGGAACTCAGCTTCCTCCTCCTTCTGCCCCAGATGCATCGAAGCTACCTCCCTTCGATAAAAACAATCCTTGGCGGTTTGCCTTGCATGCCCCATTCTTAGATGGTTCCCTAACTCTTGAGGGCATAGGCACCCGCCCTCTAGAGGACCTGGAGTTCTACCCCCCGGGCCTAGAATTCCCATTCAATGGCTTCGTGCATTTAAAGGAACATGCATTGGTCCGTATGGACAAGGTACCGAAGGAAACAGTGATATTTCCGAAAGAGCAGGCCCAGGCTATCTGGGCCAGAACCCTATCAGAGTGGGGGTGTATTAACTCCAAGCTCACCCCACACAAAGATGCCTACACTATTTTTACGACAGCGGCCTCCATCTCTTTGCCGCTCATAGACAAAGTCACAGAGCTGATTATACAGGCCATCAAGGAAGGCTCTTCCATGCCAGCTCTCAAGGAGACGGACCCCACCTCTTTGCTTATTCTGGGTACCTCTGCAACCTGGGATGACGCGTCTTCTACCTTCACAGTGGGGAAGCTAGACCCGGACTGTGCCTCTACTCATTTCTCTGAGAAGCTTCCCAGATTACTAGAGAGTCTTCTCAAAACTGAGTTCGAGACCCGTAATAGACTAGCTAGGTCCCTCCACTCCATCACCTCCATGGAGTCCTTAGCATTGCTTTACCCAGAGGAAACGCTGTTCAGAGTCGCCACAAAGAACCAGCTGCTGTCCTACCAAATAGACCTCCATGACTTCTGGTCGGCTCGAGTTAGTTGCAGGAAGTTCTTTCTGTCTGAGGCCTCCATCAGACATGAACCGAACAGGCTGATAGCGTCCTCCTGCTGGGGTAAGAACCTCTTCCCTCAGAACGAAGTTGATAAGGTTCTTCAGGACGTGGCGAGGGCAAACCAAAATTTGCAAGTAAGGTGGGGTCTCTCAGCCAAAAGGAGGTTCGAATCCCAGAAACAGACGTTCTTTAAGAAGAAGCAGAGGTTTAGTCCTTACAAGACGGTCCGGGGTAACTCGTCGCCACAGTCTTCCGCTGCCTCGACTTCTCAACAACCGGCTCCCCCTCAGCAAGTAGTCTACCTCACCCTCCCCCTGGTACACAGCCCAACCCCTCTTGGATGTCCTCTCCTGCATACAACCCTGCCTACAAATCCTCCGGTTCCTTTCGTGGACACCAGAGAGGAAGCTTCAGAGGTAGAGGACAGTTCCGCCAACTCGGCGGACCTAAAGCAAGGGGTGCCCGTGGAGGGAGGGGACCTAGGTTCACTCCCTCACAATGATGTGATGCCGGTAGGAGGGAGACTTTATCACTTCCGAGACCATTGGACCTTCAGTCCATGGGCTCACAGCATAATATCCAGGGGCTTGGGTTGGAAATGGTCACAGGGATCCCCTCCTCCACCAGTGACCTTCTTCCAGAGACCCACTCCCATCCTGGAAGAGTACACCGCAGAGTTACTGAAGAAAGCGATCAAACGGGTTCGATCCCTGAAGTTCCAAGGCCGCCTGTTTACAGTCCCGAAGAAAGACTCGTCGGCGTTGAGGGTAGTTCTGGACTTGTCGAAACTAAACTCTTACATCCTTTGCGACAAGTTCCGTATGCTGACTATCTCTCAGGTACGGACCTTACTTCCCTGTGGGGCCGTCACCACCTCTATCGATCTTACCGACGGCTATTATCATGTCCCAGTAGCTCGAAACTTCTCTCCTTACCTAGGCTTCCGTCTCGGCAAGAAAGCCTTTGCATTCAAAGTCATGCCCTTCGGTCTTGGGGGAGACGGTGCTCGAACAACTCAGAAACCAAGGGATACAGATCATCGCCTATCTGGACGATTGGCTCATTTGGGCCCAGTCAAACCAGGAATGCAACAGAGCTATGTCGAAGGTACTCCACTTTCTCGCCAAACTGGGCTTCCAAGTCAATCTCCGAAAGTCTCGCCTACAACCATCAAGCCACTTCGAATGGTTAAGCATCCGTTGGGACCTTTCAAAGCACAGGCTCTCCCTTCCTCCCAAGAAGGTAAGAGAGATAGCTTCCAAGGTCAGGAACTTTCTCAAACACAAACAAGTGTCCAGAAGAGCTTTAGAACGAATCCTCGGCCTTCTCCAATTTGCCTCACTGACCGATCTCCTATTAAAAGCCAAACTCAAAAGACATCATCGAGTTTGGAGAAAGAGAGCGACAATACCTTTAAGAGACAAGACCTTGAAGATCCCCTCTGTCTTAAAAATGAGACTACAACCATGGTCCAAACGGAGGAACCTCTCCAAATTGGTTCCTCTACAGTTCCCCTCTCCACAAGTGACAATTCATACCGACGCGTCTCTGATTGGATGGGGGGGTTACTCCCAACATCAGATGTTTCAGGGCTCATGGTCACCCGCCATGAAGCAGTTCCATATCAATGTTCTCGAAGCCATGGCGGTGTTCTTGATCCTGAAGAGAATCTCTCCTCCGAGGTCGACCCACATCAGAGTAGTCTCAGACAGCACGGCAGTAGTCCACTGCCTCAACAGAGGGGGATCCAAATCACCCAACCTGAATCAGATCCTGGTCACTATCTTCGCCTTGGCAGCCGACAAAGACTGGTTCCTGTCAGCAACTCACCTAGCAGGAGTCCAGAATGTGATAGCAGACTCATTATCCAGGACAAAACCACTGGAATCAGAATGGTCTCTGGACATACACTCCTTCCGGTGGATACTCAGGCTGGTTCCAGGTCTCCAGGTAGATCCATTCGCGACCCAACTCAATCACAAACTCCCATGTTATGTGACCCCGAACCTGGACCCTCAGGCTTATGCCATGGACGCATTAACCCTGGATTGGAACCATTGACAGAAGATCTACTTATTCCCTCCAGTGAATCTTCTACTGAAAGTCTTACACAAACTCCGCTCCCTCCACGGGGCAGTGGCTTTAGTGGCACCTCACTGGCCAAAGAGCAGTTGGTTTCCTCTCCTCCTCGAGTTGAAACTCCGTCCCTTCCGGATCCCATTCCCCAAACTGACCCAAGTGGTCCAAACTCGGACTGTGTCGGATTCCTCAAGGATAGCCAAAACCCCAACTTTGTGGATTTCATGAAGTTTGCAGCTCGTAAGGATGCAAACATTGACCCGGATAATGTCCTCTTTATAGAATCAGACAAAAGGGACTCTACGATTTGCCAATATGATTCGGCAGTTAAGAAACTAGCAGATTTCTTAAAGAATTCAGACCATTCGGTTATGACCCCTAATTTAGCCATCTCCTTCTTTAGGTCCATATTTGACAAAGGCCTAGCAGCTAGCACTATAACCACCATTAAGTCAGCTTTGAAGAAGGTCTTCCTGGTTGGGTTAACATTAACCTGGCGGATTCTTATTTCTCGTCTATTCCAAAAGCATGTGCTAGGCTTCGACCTTCGGTTCGCCCACAAAAGGTCTCTTGGTCTCTGAATGATGTCCTCAAACTTGCCTCTGACACAGACAGCGAATCCTGCTCCTATATCACTCTTCTTAGGAAGACTTTATTTCTAACGGCTTTGGCCTTGGGTGCTAGAATCTCAGAACTAGCAGCTCTCTCACGAAACTCAGAAAACATAGATTTCCTCCCTTCAGGTGAAGTACTTCTTTCTCCAGACAAGGCGTTCCTAGCTAAGAATGAAGACCCCCCAAAATAGGTGGTCCCCTTGGAAGATTATTCCTCTTCTCCAAGATACTTCTCTATGTCCAGTAACTACTCTCAGGGCCTTTTTAGCTAGGACTGCTACCCGATCGTCTGGCCCCTTGTTTATCAGAGAACAAGGAGGTACCATTTCCATACAGGGTATTAGGCAACAGATCCTTTACTTCATTAAACAAGCCAATCCGGGATCATTTCCCCACGCTCATGATATCCGGTCAGTAGCTACCTCCATCAATTATTTCCAAAATATGGATTTTGATGACCTTAAAAAGTACACGGGTTGGAAATCTCCTATGGTTTTCAAACGCCACTATCTAAAGAACTTAGAGGCCCTTAAATACCCAACGGTTGCAGCTGGGAGCCGTATCTCTCCCCAGTGATCTCTTGTTCTTCCTTTCATCCATCTCTTTTCTTCTCCCTCCAACCCGCCACTCGCACCACGACGCCGCTTCCTTGGTGGTTCGTTAGCCCTAGTTTATTACATATTACGTTAAGATGATTGTAACTTTTAATGTGTTTACCGTAATTTAGTGTTGGGATATTCTTAGCCCTGTCAGTTTTGTTGATTGTTGTGTTCTGATACTCGGAGGTTTCCTTGTTATCATGTTTGTTTAGCCTTACGCTCACTTTGCCCTGTGACTAGTTTATGATTCCTGCTTACTTACCTTAATATAATATATGGTTCTCCTTACATGGTGTTTTTTCTCTCCACTCATTACTAATTATTATTGGGCTTGGAAGGCATTCTCTGGTACATTTTCACCAGCCGCCACAGGTCGACCCAGAAAAGGGAATTTGACGAAGGAAAAATCTATTTCTGGGGAGAGACCTGTGGCGCCCGGTGAAACCCTTCCCTATTCTTTTGCATGATCCCACCCTTTCCTTTCCAAGCCATCATGTCCAATACAGAAGGATGTTGTTCAGATGGCGCTCGCGTTGGGCGTGGGTGGCGTGGCTCTGGTAGATTGGCTGGTGCCTCTGTATCGGCCCATCCCTTTGACGAAGGAATTAACTAAATGGAAGACAGCCTGTGAATAGTGGCTTTCACGCGCCTTTGCTTTATACACGACACCCACAAGGTGCTCGCGCGAGGGTAGTAACCTCTGCATTCCATGCTTTTATCTTTCTCTGGTATAATTGGAAGATTTTATCAGAAAAGTGTATTAGAAGGACCCCTTTTCACCGGGCGCCACAGGTCTCTCCCCAGAAATAGATTTTTCCTTCGTCAAAATCCCTTTTTGGGAGTTGAATAGCGTTTTGCAATTGTCCTAGGGTGACTGTCTTCACGTTTTACTCAACCTGCATGTTTGGCCAGGTAGCACAGGTCTTGGGAACTTGTTCCCTATGTCTGCTTTCTGGGTATCCATTAGAAATCACTACCCCTGTTCTAATGCTGACAGGTAGACATTCCTTTGTGCCACCTTACCCATTCTTAGGCTTCCCTTTTTAGTTTTTGGGAGGCTAATGGCTGGTTGTGAGGACTTATCCTCTGTGCCTTATCACTGCAGACCCCTTAGAACACCATTCTCATTCTAATAGGGCTGTTAGGCTATCCTGCCGCCTTACCAATTTCATAGTGTCCCATCCTTAACCCCCTTGTGCTTGTTGGTGTGTCTACCTGCTGTGGAACCTTGTTCCCCTCCCAGTCCAGTTCCCTGGCGACTGAAGTACCCTTCGTTGCCATTTATGGATGGGATATCTTATAGGCTATCTAGCCTGGTCCTAGGTGGATGAAATTTTTTCCTTCCCTGGATTAACTCTCTCTGCTGCCTTAGAGTCCCCTCTTGGGTGGTCTCACTACCCTTTCCCCTTCCTTGTTAGGCCATATCCTTACTGTCTTAGGAACTACAGTTCCTTTTGTCTAGTCTTCTTACCCTATCATTTGAGTTTTTACCTCACCTGCTAGTTGGGCTAGGCTTGCTTGAACAGTATTTCCTATGGCCTAACCCTAACCAGGCAGAGAGCTGACACCCCCTATAGTTCTCCTCTACCACCTTAGTAGTTGCCTGATCTTTGGTGGCCACTTCTCATCTTGGACTATGTATCTCTTGCTGCGGAGTCCTAACTCATTTGCCTGGTTAGTCTATCTTGGCAGAAGTGTCGCCTTCTGGCCCTGCTTCCGGTCTTGTCAATCTGAGTTCTTCTAGCATTGGATTTGAGTTGGCTATGGGGGCATCCCCTCTGCCACATTAGCTACATCCTTATGCAGGTCATCTATACCTCCTTCCCCTCTTCATATCTGAGGAATATCCTTTGAATTTTCAATTCTTGGCATCCTGGCCATCTTGTATGACTCTCATTATTTTACGGGCAAATCCCCCCTCTTTTTCATGAGTTGATGATAATGACTAGGTCATGGCAGGTTTCCTTATTTGCTGCCTTTCATTCCTGTGCCCTTCCCCCTGATTGTGGACTCTTCCTTATGGTATCGTTCCCTTTCTCCTTGTCAACTGGACAATGCCTCTGCCTCATTGTGTCGACATGCCTGGGGTATTGAAAGGTCAGTTTATGCTGACACGGTTGCTAGTAATAGGTCCTGCCCTAGATCTGGCTGCTGATGCTTCAGGGGCAGTTGTTGCCAGTTTATGCAGAATGATGAATGAATTTGCCACCTTAGGTTGTCTAATAGACTGACTTTGGGAGGTACTGGTATTCCTTTGATGTGACCGTTTCTTCCATATTTCAACCACACTGTCATTGATAGTTTATTTATGAATCTCTAAAAATTTTTGAGCTGTTTGGCCGGAGTCGCCATTGTAGGAATGTTTATTTTAGAAATATTTTTAAGTATGTTTCTTTTGTATGTTTTTTTATATATACTTAGTCTAAGATTGAAAATTTTTTAATGATTTGTATTCATTGCAAATTTTCCTTCTTTACAGGTTGCTGATAAAATGGAGTGTTTCGATGGTAACCTGTACCAGGCGGGTTAAGTTGCCCTTTGAGCACAAAACTTGCTGGAAACATGTGGACTGTCACCACTCCAAAGGGTCTATTGCAATTTAGGAACCTACCAACTGCCAGGTTTGCAAAGACCTAATAGACACTAGCTTCCATGCCACCAACGTCCCCCAGGATGTTAAAGCGCGGAATCAGTAAACTATTCGTCACTGGGCTAGAGGCGTCTAGAAGAGCTCTCAACAAGGTGCCCCTCATCTTCCCACTAGTAAATCAAAGACCTCCTCTTTCCTAAGGTCGGGGTGACCGCTGTTTTTGGTCACCATTTACTGACAGTTCAACTCCCGCCTGTACCATTGGAGCATGCAGATAATGAAGTTAAGGACCCTTTACAAGTGATGAGCCTAGACGCCAACAACATGTCGACTACTTCTTTTGTGATGACAGAGAGGGAGAGGATCCTGCTGACCACGGAATCCTCTGATGAGTCACTAGGTGTACATCAGGGTAGTACGGTCCCCAGTACTTTTTCAGCTCGCTCTCCTATTCCTGTATCTCAGTCTCTAGCATCTACTTTGACCCCTGTTCCTACATGGGGTAAACCTTTGCTACCAGGTCAAATGGAGGTTGTGGCATCCATGATGGCTTTCATGGGAAATTTTCATGCATGTGCTCAAGCGTTCCTAGAGACAAAAATAGAAGCTTTGCAAAAGGCACCTACATCTAAGGCTCCACCAGCTTTGAGCTTGCCTGAATGCTCATTTAAGCTTTAAGTGAAGGGTACATCCACATCAGAGAAGGCTTGGGTTCTAAGCCAGTCTCTGACTTAGAGTTCTTCTCCTTGATTTATAGTTATCCTTACTGTTATGTAAGGCTTAACTCGGAAGCGTCCATTAGGGATGATACTATCTCTAAGGAAACGATCATCTTGGACCACAGCAAGGCTCAGTCTCTTTTGATTAAGGAGCATCTAAAGATGGCTGAATTTACTAATACCTAACTTTATGCTTTCAGCAGGAAGCAGACCACCTTTGTAGCTCCCAAGGATACTGTCTTTCCCTTTGCCTCTAGAAGGTTATAAAGAAAGCAGTAGTGGAGACTAGACCATTGCCAGTGCTAGAGGAGTGCAAACCTATCTTCCTAACCCTTATGATTTGGACAGTTGGGAAGATGTCAAACATACTGTTACTGTTGGAAAACTAGATAAAGACATTGGAGGCAAGCAGTTTAATGAGAAACTGCCAAGAATTCCTGAATCCCTATTAAAGGAAGAATTGGAAGCTAAAGAGAGACTATATGCATCTTTATCCTTCCAATCTTATCTGGAGATGCTAATTATAAACTATTCTAAATCTGATCTCTTTCCAGTCTTGTTAAAGACTCCCCGGTCCATGTTCCATAGAGATCTCCATGCTTTCTTCCTATCCAGAAGAGCATGTAGAGAACACGTTTTATCCGCAAGGACGATCAGGCATGAACCTAGAAAACTGATCGATTCCAACATCTGGGGTAGAGACCTCTTCCCCAAGAAATTGGTTAAGAAAGTCATGGACAAAGTGACTCAGGAAAATAAGACCCTTATAAAAAAGTGGGATACGTCTAAAAAGAAATTTACCCTTGGAGAAGGACCTCAACCAGAGGGCAAGAAGCCTAGAAGACTCTTTAAGGGAAGTATACCTAACTTTCTGCTTTCAGCAGAAAGCAGGCCACCTTTGTAGCTCCCAAGGATACTGTCTTTCCCTTTGCCTCTAAAAGCTTAGAAGCTGTAAAGAAAGCAGTAGTGGAGAGTAGACCATTGCCAGTGCTAGAGGAGTGCAAACCTGTCTTCCTAACCCTTCTTATGGTGTGGACAGTTGGGAAGATGACCAACATACTTTTACTGTTGGAAAACTAGATAAAGACATTGGACGCAAGCAGTTTAATGAGAAACTGCCAAGAATTCCTGATCCCTATTAAAGGAAGAATTGGAAGCTAAAGAGAGACTATATGCATCTTTATCCTTTCAATCTTAACTGGAAATGCTAATTGGAAACTATTCCAAATCTGATCTCTATCCAGTCTTGGCAAAGTCTCACCGGTTCATGTTCCATAGAGATCTCCATGCTTTCTTCCTAGCCAGAAGAGCATGTAGAGAACACGTCCTAGCCGCAGCAACGGTCGGGCATGAACCTAGAAAACTGATCGACTCCAACATCTGGGGTAGAGACCTCTTCCCAAAGAAATTGGTTAAGAAAGTCATGGACAAAGTAACTCAGGAAAATAAGAGCCTTATGAAAAAGTATGATATTTCTTCTAAAAGGAAATTTACCCTTGGAGAAGGACCTCAACCAGAGGGCAAGAAGCCTAGAAGACACTTTAACGGAAGAAAATCTTTCCTGTCACGACAGCCTCAGTTGCCGCCATTCCTCAGACTGTGTACATGGTTCCCCAGCAGTATATATCATAGTCCCCAGCCTTCAACCCTGTGTATGAGGGAGCCACCATTACATTTCACCCTGTCAGAGTCCAAAAGAGGAGCGTCAGTGGCAGGGGAAGGTCTGTAAGGGGCGGTCAGTCTAAAGGCTGGGAAGTAGAGGCAAGGCAGTTAAGGAAGCAGATCCTTCATAATAACTTTACTTTTTTAGGGATTGATGGGAGTTTGATCCCCAGGCTCACAGTATAGTCTTGAAAGGACTTAGCTGGAAATGGAGACAGAAACCACCCTATTTCAAGAGGTATTTCCAACCCACAACCCCATTCTAGGAAGATAAGGGAGTCATCTGTTGCAGAAAATCCATGAACTTTTTAGGGCGGCTATTCTGCGTGCCCAAGAAAGATTCGAACACTCTTTGAACTATTGTGAACTTGTTCCCACTAAACAAATTCATTCTGAACGACAAGTTCCAAAAGCTGACTATCTCGTATTTACGTACCCTACTACCCTAAGGGGCGTACACCATCTCCATAGATCTTACAGACGCCTAATGGCATCTTCCGATAGTTCAGCACTCTTCCTCATACCTTGGTTTCAGACTGGCAAGAAAGGCCTATGTATTCAGAGCTATGCCCTTCGGGCTCGGTATAGCTCCAAGGATTTTCACGAAGCTAGTCGAGGCTATCGTCCAACAATTATTATTATTATTATTATTATTATTATTTCTTGCTAAGCTACAACCCTAGTTGCAAAAGCACGATGCTATAAGGCCAGGGGCCCCAACAGGGAAAATAGCCCAGTGAGGAAAGGAAATAAGGAAAATAAAATATTTTTAAGAACAGTAGCAACATTAAAATTAATATTGCCTTTATTATTATTATTATTATTATTATTATTATTATTATTATTATTATTATTATTATTATTATTATATAAACTATAAAGACTTTAACAAAACAAGAGGAAGAGAAATTAGATAGAGTAGTGTGCCCGAATATACCCTCAAGCAAGAGAACTCTAACCCAAGGCAGTGGAAGACCATGGTACAGAGGTTATGGCACTACCCAAGACTAGAGAGCGATGGTTTGATTTTGGGGTGTCCTTCTCCTGGAAGAGCTGCTTACCATAGCTTAAGAGTCTCTTCCACCCTTACCAAGAGGAAAGTAGCCACTGAACAATTACAGTGCAGTAGTTAACCCCTTGGGTGAAGAATAATTGTTTGGTAATTTCAGTGTTGTTATTTGTATGAGGACAGAGGAGAATATGTAAAGAATATGCCAGACTATTCGGTGTATGTGTAGGCAAGGGGAAAGTGAACCGTAACCAGAGAGAAGGATCCAATGTAGTACTGTCTGGCTAGTCAAAGAACTCCACAACTCTACTAGTGGTAGTATTTCAACAATTACGGAGCAGAAGCTTCCAGGTGATGGTATACCTGGACGACTGGCTAGTCTGTGCTTCAAAAAAGTCGGAATGTCTTCTAACAGCTCAAGACGTCATGAAATTCCTACAGTCTCTGGGCTTTCAAATAAACCTCGAGAAACCCAGGCTGTCACCGCCTAGGAATTCCAGTGGCTAGGACTTAACTGGAATCTAAAGTCACACACCCTCTCTCTACTGCAAGGCAAGAGGAAGGGAATCTCAAACTGTCAGGTGTCTACTGTACTTCGTTAAAGAGTACTCACCAGTTGGCAACAGGAAAGAGTTTTGGGTTCACTGCAGTTTACTGCTGTGACAGATCTAATCTTAAAAGAAAGACTCGAAGATGCCAACAGAGTCTGGAGAAGAAAGGCATCAAATGCTCAGAGAGATCTTTGCCACAAAACCCCGGTTTTACTGCGAAAGCAGCTCAAGGGGCCCGGGCAGAATGCCAATATATGGGGCTATAGGAAGAAAAACAGAATCCTGAAAAAATTCACTGAGCTTCGTATGGCGATGGAGAAAAAGCATATACGAAATATTTTGTCAAAATTCCTTTTTCATAGCTACAGGGTAATTAGTAAAATTAACTCAATAAACCAGAACATTGTTCCCGACTAGAAAATGTAGTATTTCTTCTGTTATTTTAAATTTTGGTAATTATTACACTTTAGTGCTAAAGAAATTGTGAACATTGGCATCTGTATAGCTTCCATGAGTCACAAGACTATGTATTACACGGCAAATTACACCCTTCGCCCTTCAGTCTTACCAGCAGGGTTGCCATTTGGCTGTTTTTGCGGCCAAAATCGTCAAATTTGGCCATATGGCAAACCGACTGGCCGTATTTTGGCCATATTCCTCTCCAAATGATTTTACACCAAATATTTTACATATCTCATTTATATGTCATCTGTTATATCAAATATCTTAATTTATAATCAATAAAATCAAATAAAAGGACAATAAAATAATATAACAGCCACCTAGCCCATATGTTGCTTACCAACCGACACGTACTGTACATGTTCAGGACGAAGAGAAGGTAATGTGTTGATTGAAATAGGACTCGGAGTAGGAGACTCGACAATCTGACCGAATCATCAGTACGAATTTGAACCTGTGTACGCATCATATGTGATATTTGCTTTTTGTCATTATGGCATCAAGTAAACCTAAATGGAAAGGGAACTACGATAGTGGGAGG
Organism: Palaemon carinicauda; assembly: GCF_036898095.1. Classification (NCBI taxonomy): domain Eukaryota; kingdom Metazoa; phylum Arthropoda; class Malacostraca; order Decapoda; family Palaemonidae; genus Palaemon; species Palaemon carinicauda. Next base: position 58,915,598 of record NC_090745.1, on the reverse strand, counting down.
AAGTACAATAAATCATGGAAAGATAAATTTGTGTTGGTAAAAAGAGCTTGTGAAGGAAGTGAGGATGCTTTTTGCAAACTATGTAAAACTACCATAGCTCCAAAAACATCTCGACTTGCTGATCATAAAAAACAAAGGGCACTTGAGCAGGGTAAATTCTTCAGCAATGTGTCAACCATTGCCAGCGAAAATCTTTAATAAACAGGACTCAGAAAAAAAAGCGTATTTAAATATAACTTGCAGTTGCCATTGCTTGTCATTGCACAACAGCTAGTGTTGACCACGTGGGGAAAATACAGGTGCGGCTACAGACAAACATTTGTGTTTTGTTATCAGATATTACAGTGAATCAAAGTCGACTAATGTGACCGAGTTTGGAGGCCTCGCACCCGTTGTTGGAGCAACTGGCCATGAATTCTTTGTGACCTGGAACCACAGCTTGGAAAATATGGGACTCGAGTGGTCTAATTGTGTTGGTTTTGGAAGTGATGGGGCTTCAGCAATGATAGGCGAATATAATTCAGTGTGGTTAAAAGTAAGAGAAAAATCACTCAACTGTCAACTCAACAAGTGTGTATGCCATTCCCTCGCACTTTGCATGGAAAAGGCATTCAACAAATTACCCTCTAGTTTAGGATATCTGTTGCATGAAGTTCCTAAATGGTCCAGTAAGAGTGTCATACGAAGAGAATCTTTCAAAGAACTGTTTTTGGTTATGGATGCAAATGAAGAAAGAAAAGGAACAACCCTCCCATTTCAAAAACTCAAATCCACGATGGTTCGTAAGAGGAAAGATCATATATAATATCTTTGTAAACTGGGAGGAATTGAAAGCTTATTTTTCAGTTGCCTTACCAAATGCAGATGCATCCTGTCGCTACAAAGCAAGGGAAATTTTGAATATGTTAAAAGATAAAAAAAATCTTTTGTACTTTCACTTTGTGTCACCAATAGTTACAGATTTTGAGAAACTTAATGCACTTTTCCAAGCTACCAATGCTGATCCTTAAGGCTTAGTAAAAGAGTTACTTCTTAACCATAAAATTCTACAGAATAGAGTACATAACAAGAGTGGAGAATTCTTATCAATAAACAAGGTCGATTATGGTGCTAAATTTACACAGGAACTGAATGCATATATAGAAACAGAAAATAACTCAAATGATGTGGTACAAAGTACAAATGAGATTAGGCATTGATGTAAAGTTTCCTTTGTGAGGCTTTAAAACAAGTGGAAAGTAGACCCCCAGAATCAACAGCAATATTCCAAGGTCTTAGTGCATTCTCTCCTTGTAAGGTATTGAGTCAAACTGATCGTGTGGTATTTAAAGATTTTCCATTGCCACACTTGGGAAAAGATAACGAAGATGACATAGAGCAGTAATACAGAAAAATATTGCATTTGTCATGGGCGGAAGAGTCTGTTTTCAATGGCAAGATTCCCAGTGATGCAGTCTCCTTTTGGTCTGGGGTCTTAAGGTACAAAAATTTGAGTGGGAACAAGCCTTTCAGAGAATTAGGTAACTATATCATGGCTTGTCTCACAACACCCACTAGCAACGCTGTTGTCGAAAGGATCTTCTCTTCTGTAACTTGTGTTAAAACGAAACTACGAAATCGAATGAGTTCAACAATGTAGGAGGCTATCATCAGAATTCGTACACATCTCCAGTTTCAAAGGAAATGTTGCAGAGACCTTAAAATAAACCAAAACATGCTAGCGCGTTTTAACTCAGTAAATATGTATGAGCAGGAGGGTGTAGAGGGCGAAAAGGAAGTTGATATCCTAGCTTTTTGAATATGAACTAATGAGAAATAATTGGATGTGAAAAAAAATATTGTAAATATTGCTTACACAGTGAAAAACCAAGAAATGAACAGTTTTAGACAATATATGGAATCATTAGAAATATATGATGCATGAAAAAAACAAGAACTGAAATTATTGCATATCTTTGTGATTAAGATAATTTTATTTCCACAATACACCTACCTCTCTACACCTTGGAATTGAAAATAAGGTAAGAATACTTCTTTCAAAAAATATCTTAGGTATGAATATCTTTGTACGTATATACAAGGCTTATTCAAATATATACTGCGTGTAATTTGCAAAGCAATATAAACTCTCTCTCTCTCTCTCTCTCTCTCTCTCTCTCTCTCTCTCTCTCTCTCTCTCTCTCTCTCTCTCTCTCTCTCTAATATAATGTATATTTAGGCTACCACTCATCTGTATATGAAGTTTATATTATTGTGGGTTCAGATACACATGCATTTTATATATTCAAGCTCCTATTTCTTTGTGTGCATGTGAATATATATAACGTGATATTCACAGTACATGGTGCTATGAGAGTAAATGGAATCATGCCAAAAATGTGAAGGATTACCAGCGGATACTCATGGATATCTATAGCTTTCTATAATCTATATATACCTTTGTTTCGATTAGTACCGTAATTATAACAGTAGTGATGATGATAATGATAATTGTATTTATAATGTAATAATAAATTTGGCTGTAAACTAAAATTAGTTTAGCCGATTTTGCCGTGATATGAAAATAATTTGGCCGTAGGAAGTTTTCTCCATCTGGCAACCCTGCTTACCACAAACCTCATAGAGAGTACATGTCTGAGTTTGACATCTGACATTCGCTCATTCTTACGTATGTTTTTTTCTCGTTTTTCGGCAAGAATTTTATCATTTCATAGAGGTAAAGATAATTTCAACATCTTGCTAACACAAGGAATAAGAAAATTTGCTCTATTAAGAGTTGAGAAGAGGGTAATATCGATAGTGCAGAGAGAGAGAGAGAGAGAGAGAGAGAGAGAGAGAGAGAGAGAGAGAGAGAGAGAGAGAGTGGTATGGATGGAGAGGCGATGCCCTTCCCTGACACGAGCCAAAGGAAGCAAGATATTGACCAAAAGGATCTTTGTTTATGATTAAATTACGATAAATAACTTTGTTTTCCTTTATCACTATCAAAAAAGGAAAAAAAGGATCAGAAAATTCATAATAATCAGGATTTATTAATATTGTCCTTGTAAAAATACAAAGAAAAACTTTGAACGTCCTCTGACATTCACTAATTTTTACGTTTGTTTTTCTCGTTTACGGCAAGAATTTTATCATTTCAAAGAGGAAGAGACAATTTCAACATTTAGCTAACATAAGAAAGAAGAAAATTTTCTCTATTAAGAGTTGAGAGAGAGAGAGAGAGAGAGAGAGAGAGAGAGAGAGAGAGAGAGAGAGAGAGAGAGAGAGAGAGAGAGAGAGAGTGTGTGTGTGTGTGTGTGTGGTGTGGATAAAAGAGTGGCTGCCTTGCCTCACAGGAACCAAAAGAAGCAAGATATTGAGCAAAAGGGTCTTCCTTTATGATTATATTATGGTAAATAACTTTCTGTTCGTTTATTAATACCCAACAAATAACATGAAATATATAATAATCAAGATTTATTAGTATTGTCTTTGTAAAAATATGAAGAAAAACTTTAAGCGCCTGTATCTCAAAACTATACTTATTGGCCTTCAAGTTCAATCTACTCCCATATTTTTAAAGATATAGCATTGAAATTTGGTATGTAAATTAGAAAAACACTATAAAATAGAAAAAAAACAAGCCCTTTTTTCAATTTTTCTCATATTTTCTTCATTTATCCCCTGATTTTTTGTTTATTTTTTCACCATAATGAAAATATTCATATTCAGCAAAAAAAAAAAAAAAAATGAGTTTTAGGAAAAACTCCTCATTCTATTGGAGGTCTACATCAAGTCTATATAGGGTAGTAATCCCAGGTCTTAATATTAATTGTCAAGGGAGAAGATAGAATTTGAAAAACACTCATTTTTAGGATAATTTGCCCTGGCGTTGCAAAACCAAAGGTCAGAGGCAAAAATCCTATGCAGTTTTGGGATGTTCTAAGTCACCTTATTAATTGGTATGAATGTCATAGTCCTATCCTTGAAAGACGGCATTAGTCGGCCGCCCCCCTCAAGCTGTGGTCCACTGCCATGACTTAATTGACACAAGTCCTTCTGCAGTATCCTCCTCTTTCAGTGACAATTGTGACGGATGCCTCGGAAGAAGGTTGGGGGGGGGGGGGGGCGAGTGGGGGAGTGTGGGGGGTTTACTCTCTTACCAAGAAAGTACAGGGTCGGTGGTTAGTTACATTTCCGGAAGTGGGACGACTTTACCTCAGCTCATAGCATCCCTGTGCTCATAGCATAGTCTCGAAAGGACTAGGCCAGAAATGGAGACAAAAACCACCCAGTTCAAGAGGTTCTCCCAACCTGTAACCCCATTCTTGGAGGATTATGTACAGGACCTTCTCCGGAAGGGAGTCATTTGTAGTATTCTCAGAATAAGGCTGGTAAATCTTTATCCAGATTCTACATTCTTGGCAAAAAACTAACTTCCCAGGAAATGCTTGGGGGCATGGAAGATTGTTCCACTACAGGAAGGCCCTTCTCTTTGCCCTGTGTAGTGCCTGAAGGCTTATTATTATTATTATTTTTATTAATAGCTAAGCTATAACCCTAGTTGGAAAAGCAAGATGCTATAAGCCCAAGGGCTCCAACGGGGAAAAATAGCCCAGTGAGGAAAGGAAATTAGGAAATAAACAATATAAGAAGTAATGAAAAATTAAAATAAAATATTCCAAAAACTTTAACAACATTACAACATATTTGATATATAAACTATAAAAGGATTTATGTAATCTTCTTGTTCAACATAAAAACATTTGCTGCAAGTTTGAACTTTTCAAGTTCTACTGATTCAACTACCCGATTAGTAAGATCAATCCATAACTACGTCACATCTGGAATAAAACTTTTAGAGTACAGTGTAGTATTGAGTCTCATGATGGAGAAGTGCCTGATTATTAGAATCAACTGCATACCTAGTATTACGAACAGGATGGAACTGTCTGGGAAGATCCAAGTGTAAAGGATGGTCAGAATTATAAAAAATCTTAGGCAACATACATAATGAACTAATTGAATGACGGGTCCAGATATTAATATCTAGATCAGGAGTAAGAAATTTAATAGACCATAGGATCCTGTCCAACAAATTAAGATGAGAATAAGCAGTTGAAGACCAGACAGGAGAACAATACTCAAAACAAGGTGAAATGAAAGAATTAAAACAATTCTTCGGAATAGATTGATCACCAAAAATCTTGAAAAACTTTCTCAATAGGCCAATTTTTTGTGCAATTGAAGAGGACACAGACAAAATAAGTTTCTCAAAAGTAAATTTGCTGTTGAGAATTGCACCTAAAATTTTAAAAGAGTCATACAAAGTTAAAGAAACATTATCAGTGCTGAGATCCGGATGTTGAGGAGCCACTGTCCTTGACCTACTTACAATCATACTTTGAGTTTTGTTAGGATTCGAATAACTTCATACCCAATAATTTGCAGGATGCAGTAATTTTAGATAGATCCCTATTAAGGGATTCAGCAACCCCAGATCTAAATTCAGGAGATGGAATTGATGCAAAAAGAGTAGCATAATCTGCATATGCAATAAGCTTGTTTTCCAGACCAAACCACATGTCATATGTATATAGTATGAAAAGTAATGGGCCAATTATACTACCCTGAGGAACACCAGATATCACATTCCTATACTTATTATGGTGCCGTGCCCATCAACAACAACCCTTTGCAATCTATTGCTTAAAAATTCAATAATGATGCCAAGAAATTACCCACCCACTCCCAACTGTTTGAGTTTGAAAACTAGGCCATGATGATTAACATGGTCAAAGGCAGCACTAAAATCAAGGCAAATCATACGAACTTCCTGACCACAATCAAGGGCTTTCTATACAGCATGGGAAATTGTAAGAAGGGCATCACATGCTTGAAGGCCTTTACAAAAACCAAATTGCAAACGAAGGAACAATGATTACCTTCAGCAAAGTTATTAAGACGTTAAAGATGTTAAAAAACTAGATAATAGGGGAGTTATGGAAATGGGGCGGTAATCAGTTGGACTTGAGCTACCACAAACACATTTACATCGTGGAGTAACATTACCAATTCTCCAACAAGTGCTAAAAGCTCCCCTTGTTGCTAACTTGCGCAGAATAACAGATAACATTGGAGCTAAGAAATCTGCAGACTTTTTGAAAAAAAAGGAAAAATACCTTTTGGGTGTACACCTCTATAAGCATCAAGGTCCATCAACAGAGCTTTAATTTTACGAGATTGAAAACTCAAACTAGTTAGTTCAGCCTTAGGAAAACAGGAATGAGGAAGTTCGAGTTTCTTATTACTCTGCTTGCTGTCAAACACATCTGCCAAAAGGGTTGCCTTTTCCTTTGGACAGTGAGTGACAGAGCCATCTGGTTAAAGTAAAGAATGAACTGTTGTATCTACACCAGAGAGTGTAAATTTAAGGGTAGTCCACCACTTATGTTCCTGGGTTGTACCTGAAAGGTTTTCTTTTATGGTTAAATTCTTTTTTTTTCAGTCAAAACATAAACTCCATGAGCAAAAGCTGTAAGCTGAGTATAGTTATTCCAGGTCAAATCTGATATATTACCCTTCCAAAGATGATAGGCCTCCTTCTTCTCCAAATAAGCATGCCTATCTGTTAAAGTGCCGGGCCTTTAAAATCGTTAAACTTTTTAAATGGGGGGACGACGGTGTAATCTTTCTCTGAAACATCTAAGGTCCAAACTCAACTAATTCATTAGAATGGCTGACCCTTATAGTATACCATCGGGTCATGCCCCTTGGAAAGTTGTCTCTTCCTTAAATTTTTTTCCAATCTTATGTCCTTTGCAGGCTTACATGCTTACACAGTATGTAAATCTTCAAGAGCGTTCTTCAAACATTACTTACGTCAGTTGGAAGAGATTAAACACTTTATGGTAGCTGCTGGTAGTGTGATTAAACCAGCATCTTAAGTGTTGTGCATGGACTCTTATGGGCTGTATAGCTGGGACTTCTTAGTCTACCTTTTGCAAGGGTATTAATGTACTGTTTATAATTGTATAGAGTCAAAGGTGATATTTTCCTTTGATATCATGAGTCTTACTATTTTACTACTGTGTTATATAATTTTGTGACCTGAAAACTTCCGGTTTTTGTACATATCTACTGTGTATAATGTTATATTGTTTACTGTTACATTTATGAATCTTTGGAAACAATAAAAGATTACTGTTTCTTTTGCATTTCCTTTCATTGGACCTACAGTTCAAAATAAAAGCAGTGTACCTCGATTTTAACCCTCCTTTTATAGACTTCGGTCTTTTCATCTACTGGAGACGAAGATCTTATTCACAGGGAGAGGGACTGTGCTATTGATTTTCTTTGCTCCTACTTTTCTACAAAAGTATTGCTTGCGCTCTTAGCTTGGTATCATAATTTCCAATGCCAAAGGAAGTATGGTTATATCTATGAGGTGTAAAGGGGCAAAACTCCCCTAGCCACAATCGAGAATAATAATTTTCTGGTACACTTCAGTCAGGACAACATGGCTCGAGCCCAAAAAACGGAGTTTGACATAGGAAAAATCTATTTTTGGGTTAGATAGCCATGTCGTCCTGATGGCCCGCCTGTTACTTTTCATCTCCTCCTAATTCTTATTGTGAGGCCTCGCATCATTTGATGTCTGCTCCTGGAATCCTTTCACAGGAAACTGTTAGTTGTAGCCACTGGGATCGGAATCTGTAACGGCTCTCTCACTTACTTAGCCAATCCAATCCCATTTCATTCGAGACAAGGTTAACTCTTCTTGGAAGGATAGCCTTGGCTTGTCTAAACATGTCCCAGATGTATACATGATATCTCTCGGGATATTCGCTCCGGAGGTTAGAACTCTGTGATACCTCTACAGGTAAAATTCTCTGGTATATCACTCTCAGAAATATCCCATTTAGAAAGCTGCTGTTGAGGAACTTCCATTACGACGACTTGGCTATCTAACCCAAAAATAGATTTTTCCTATGTC
>NC_090745.1:58867623-58895123 GCF_036898095.1 Palaemon carinicauda | reverse complement strand
GGCGGCTGCCAATTGTTCCGGTGCTAGACGTCTGAATTTTGTGAAGACTGGGGGTCCCGTCGTCTTGATATGGTGATAAATACCGTGCTTGGCAGGAACCGTGGGCGTTTGGCGAAGTTCTGGACGGAAAACTTCCGGGTACGACGTGAGGAGGTGGGCGTAGGCATCCGTGGGTGCGCTGATGTGGAGAGCGAGGTGTAGAGGGGGCGGGTTGAAGAGGGTGTCGACAAGTACGAGTCTGCGTTGACCAATCGTCAGTGGGCGACATCGACCGCTCCACTCGTTGGCCTGAAGCCATTCCCCATGGAAACTGCAACGTCCGCCTCATGTACATCTGCCTTACTCTCTGGATGGATTTCAAGATTCGGTATCCCTGAGCATATTACTTCTGACAGGGGAACAACTTTCACCTCTCAATTATGGACGTCATTAGCGAATCTCCTGGGCATCACCCTACATCAGACAACGGCCTAAAACCCCGCTGCCAATGGAATGGTTGAACGTTTTCATCGCACCCTCAAAGCAGCTTTGATGTCCCGCTGCAAGGATTGCAACTGGTTTACTCAGCTTCCCTGGGTCCTCCTTGGACTAAGGACCACTCCTAAAGACGCCCTCGACATCTCGGCAGCCGAAATGGTGTATGGCGACCCGTTGGTCGTCCCTGCCGAATTTTTTCCTTCTACGACCTCCTCCGACGATCTCCAGCGCATACGTCACGTCGTGGGAATATATACTCCGTGCCGCCAGACTTACAAGCCCCCAGCGAAGCATCACATACCAACGGACTTGCACTCTGCAACGCACGTCTTCCTGCGCAACGACACCAGCAAGCCACCACTAACGCCACCTTACACGGGCCCTTTCCTTGTGATCCGACGCAGTCCGAAAGCATTCCTCCTAAACATTCGGGGCAAAGAAGACTGGGTCTCCATTGATCGTCTAAAACCAGCTTATCTTCTGCCAGATGACCCGCCTACAGTTCGCCTCTCTAGATCAGGGCGCCCTATTTAACATGTACAGTATGTCATTTTTAGGGGGGGAACCATGTACCAACCGTGTGTCACACAATTGTACATAATTATTTTGTATATATTATGCTTGTATCTGCGCTCTTCCCTCGCACTAAAAAGAACCTGAATGATCATGTCTCCGTTTTGCTCAGTAACATTATCTGTCTCTCGAACAGGTCATGTCCTGTTGCCTTGAGGTTTTGTATATAAAGAAGAGTGTTCCTTAATAAATAACTCAGTCGTTTTCAATCTGCCTTTGAGTTCACAACTCCTCTCTCGGCTCGTCACAGTAGAGCAGAGAGAGAGGGAGTGAATGTTGTGTATAGAGGAGCGGCCGCCTTGTCTCACAGGAGCTAAAAGAAGCATTTTTAATTCATATTTATAAATTATGATAAATAACTTTTTCTTTTATTAATACCCCCAAAAACATAAAAATCATAATAATCATGATTTATTAATATGGTCTTTGCAAAAATACAAAGAAAAACTTTGTATGCCTGTATTGCAAAGCTATACTTATTGACCTTCAAATTCAATAGTCTCCCATAGTTTTGAAAATATAGCATTGTAATTTGGTTTATAACTTAGAAATACATTATAAAACAATGAAAAGAATCCATTTTCTCAATTTTTGTTTCATATCTTTTTTCCACTGATATTTAGATTTCTTTTTTTTTTTACCATAATGAAAAAATTCATATCTGGCAAAGAATTACTTCTAAAAAAAACTTCGTATTATTGGAGGTCTATATCAGGTCTAGATAGGGTAGTAATCCCAGATCTTAGTAATAGTTATCAAGGGATGAGATAGAATTTCAAAAGCAGTAATTTTCTGGATAAATCTCCCTTGCATCGCAAAACCGAAGGTCAAAGGCAAAAATCCTTTTCAGTTTGGAGATATCCTAATTCACCTTTTCAAGTGGTATGAATATCAAGTCCTGTCATTAAAAATCGGCATAAGCCGACCAGCCCCCTCAAGTCAAGAACAGTAAAAACAAGTAAAAAAATTAAGATTAAAAGGCAATCAGATAGATTACTGGAACCAACCTCGCAAAAGCGAAATGAGAAATTGAATGCCGTCAACCGAAACAAAACAAAGAAAAGAAAGCTATGAGAGATGAATGGAGAAAGTTTGGTCTTTAACGAAGGAACTAGTTGTTTGATCATCATTGAGTGAAGACTCGCCTAATCTTAAGTCTTCTATTGTTCGGTATTGGTTTATGATGCGAAGACTTCCTAATTCTTTAGCCTATCAGACTTCAAACTTTGTAAGTCATTATAGATATTTTGAGTTGGATCAAAAATCTCAACATTATGGTTTACCCATTAATAAATAGTCTTGATATAGCTAGAAATGAAGTGCTTCCATTCAAGATATCACCAACCCCTCTGGAAATTACCAGAGATATCTTTTTTGTAAATATTATATCAGTATTACAAAGAACATGACTGACATGAAGACGGCCTCTTTTTATGGAACATGTTGAAGAACATAGGGAACTGACTTTTTCTATACTGATAGCTTCAAATTTGATGCTGGCGTTGGATACGAAGTATATATCAATACTCGTAATTGTAGAGCTGCACTTCCTCTAGCATCTTCTATATTTACTGCTGAACGATATGGCATACTAACCGCTATTGAAAAAAATGTTGTTGGAGGAGGAGGGCAATTTTACCATTTTTAGTGATGCAAGAAGTTTCCTACAAGCTTTAGAATTTTAATTCCAGTAACTTTCTAGTTTTGGAAATTTTAGAGCGGCCGTTTTGCTGGGTTCTGGCACACATAGGTGTGTCTGGAAATTAGAAGGCAGATTTACTGGCAAAGAATGCTGCAGTTGAGTTGCTGATAAGAAGGGATCCCATCCCCTGTAATAATTTTATTTATCTAGCATTTAGAATTTGTTTTATGATAACTGACGACAGCTTTGGTATAGTTTAGTTAGAAATATGAGAGAAATAACGAATGTAATATCTCCTTGGAGGCATAACATATCCCCTACTCTTTGTCGTCTCTGCATGTGTCACATTTGGTTGACACATGAGTTTCTGATGGCCGGCCAACACTAGCCATATTGAGACAACTGATTAGTTCCTTTGACAGTGAGGCATATGTTGACTTAATGCTCCACTTATAGCACCGTAATAAATAGATATCTGTTTGAGGCTCGAGGTGAGAATGGTAGGATAATTTTTGCCAAGATTCTTGGGCAGGATGTGTTGTATGATGCTAGCGGTATTTTAAGATTTATTTCAGATGCAGGTCTTCTGAAAGCTATTTAAATTTTTATAAGGATGTCTTTGCTTTCATGGTTTAAATAGGATATTCTTTAATTCTTTATTCATAAGAAATGATAGTCGGCGTTAATGACCTTCATTGTAAGGATACCAGTAGTACTCTAAATCAATCAGGCCAGGATGTTTGCTGGTACTGAGGTGTACCATAGGGCACTAAACACCAGTCGGTGTATAAGATGGGGCTACATCAATGTAGGGTTTGAGTACTAGGGAGCTTGGTCCTGGTATTCTGGTGGCAGCCCTAGATATCTCGATTTCCAGGGTTACTCCACAACCTAAAATATCATTTTACATCCAATGACTCTTTCAAGACTAGCCAGTGATAACCTGTCCCCGATGCTATCCAAAGCATCTCTTACCAAGTCCTCCAGGAAAGAAACAAAAATTGAGGATGCACTGAAAACCCTTCGTAGGGCTAACCTGGATTAGTTGACTCCTGTTGTACTCATGGTTGTCCCAGTGACCTTGTGTGAGGTTCCATCCAGAGCATTTGATGCTCTTAAAGACTCCAGAGCTGAGGTCAACCTCCTGTCATCAAGTATGGTGTAAGAATATCAACTGCAGATGGTGCCTAACACCGTTGAACTGAAGGGTTTAGGGCAAACAAAAGCTAAGACCCGAGGTACCACATTGTTGACCCTCATAACTGTTTGGAATAAGATTCGCCCCAAAGTGTTTTCCATGCACATTCAGCCCTTGTTATTCGTGGGTTCTATTTTTGCTAATTTAGTCATTTGTGATATAAAGAACTGTATAACCTATTGAATAAAAAATCACATTTATGCAGTTTTGCGATAAGCTCTCTTGCGCCCTGACGATTTTAAACCAATTGTTCTACTTTGCACCTCACATGCTTCGCACTGTTTACCTCTCCTCACAGCACAATACCCCATCGCTCACTGACTCGGCCCCAGTCTCGCATCATCTCTTTCTCCTTGCTTGTGCTTCATTCCTCTTTGTATAGAATCCTGTTACGATGTAGATAATCTGTATGCAGTAATCCTTCACCTCTTTGCGGTTCAAGTTTCGAGGTCTCAGTGCATTGCTGATTTTTCAAAAATATTCATCAAAAAATAGAAATTAAATAGTACTGCCGTATCGGTAGCCGTATTGCGGAAAGCAGCATTGTTTCATCGGGATGTGCGAGAGAAACGGTTTCTCAGGATGCCAGTCAAAGAGAGAAGCTCTCTCAGGATCTTTGTAGATACTCATGGTCATTCACACAAGGCACGTGATTGATTCCCAGCGCGTTCATGGAATGAGAGCACGAGGGGATGTATCCTGTGACCTGATTGGCTGCTCATCATTGCATCCTCTCCTAGTTTCTTCCCTTGTTGTATCTCTCCACTCTTGATCACACTGTCAACTGCATCTTGTGTATGCAAGTGTTGTGTACGAAATTAACTTTTCATTAAGCCCTTGCAATGCTTCCTGAGTGCCGTCCCCTACAAAAGATTCCTCTAGTAAGCCCTAGAGGAAGAGGAAGATGATGACCATCAGTGAAAAGGTTAAACTTTTAGATATGTTAAAACAGTGCAGAAATTATGCCAACGTGGAATGCCGTTATTGAGTGAATGAGTCAACAGTGTGCTACATAAAGAAAGACGAATGTAACATCCACAAAACTGCTGCAATAAGCTACAATAAAGAAGTGAAACCTGTGATAACTCTGCGTAATAAGGGAATTGTAAAAATGGAAGCTGCATTAGCCTTGTGGATTGCTGATTGCAAGAAAAAGAAAACGTGAGTTTGGACACTGATATGATCAGGACAAAGGCTAAATCTCTATTTGATCAAACCTTGCCTGATGACGATGACAAAAGAAATGCTGTAGAGGCCACCGAAGATGATCTGATTAACCTCAAGCCAGTACTATCTCTGCCATGAGTGATTCGCCTCTTCGAGGACGAGGCTTTACAGCCAGCAAAAGCTGATTCGATAAATTTCAAAAGAGCTACGGCTTGAAAAGCGGGCCTTTGTATGGTGAGGCTGCCTCTGCTAACACTGATGCTGCTCGTCGTTACATGGAGGATGAGTATCCTAAGTGCATCAGTAATGGTGGATACCTCCCTGAGTAAGTTTATAACATGGATGAGATATGCCTCTTTTGGAAGATGATGCCTTGTCATACATTTCTCTTCAAGGATGAAGTGAATAGGCCAGGCTTCAAAGCCCACAAGGACCGTGTCACTCTCATCATGTGTGGCAAAGGCTTTATGCTTAAGCCAGGCCTCATTTATAAGGCCAAAAATCCACGGGCCTTAAAAAACAAGAATAAACCCCTGCTCCCCGTGTATTGGATGCATATCTCTAAAGCCTGTCTAACAAAAGCCCTGACTCTTGAATAGTTCCTCCATTGCTTCATTCCCCAGGTGAAGCTGTATCTGGCTTGGAAGGACCTCCCTTTCCAGGTCTTTCTCTTGATGGACTGTGCAAGAGACCATACAATAGACCTGCAATATGATGGGGTTTAGATCGAGTTTCTGCCCCCTGGCCTACATCTCTAAGTCAGCCGATATATTAAGGAGTTATTCATGCCTTTAAGGCACTCTACACTCATTCCATGATGGAGCGCCTCATTGCAGCAGTTAACGACAGCGGAGGCTTCATGTTGAAAAGTACTGGCATAACTACGACATTCTGTCATGGTTGACTAATATCCAGCAAGCATAGAAGGACAAAACTGAGACCATGAATTCTTGCTGGAAGAAATTATGGCCTAACGTGGTGCATGACTAGGCAGGCTTCACTCCTGGCAAAGTTCATCACTCTGCGGTGGAGAAGGTAGTGAGGCTGGCTCCCATCATCAGAGATGAAGGATTCATCAATGTGACGGAAGAAGACATCAACGGCCTTATGGATGCCCTCTCGGACCCACGGACAGATGAAGACCTCCTTGAGATGACGAAGTCTGGAAGTGAAGAAAGTGAAGAAGAGCAAGGCGAAGAAATTGAAGAATTTGGCTTTACCCTGCGGAACCTGCAACAATTGTGGAAGATGGCAAGGGCAATGCAACAATTTGCACAAAACATCGACGATGATATGGTTCTAGCTGTCGAGTTTAGCAAACGTGGTGACGGGGTCATGTCTTTGTACAAGGGCATTTTGCAGCAAAAGAAAAGCAACGACAACAACTACCCATTACCATTTTTATCTCTTAGGTAAAAACCCCAGCTACACCATCAACCCCTCCAGCAGAAGAGCCTCTGGGTGAACCTGAAGCCTCTATGAGTGGAGTGTAACCTTTCTGCCACCACCAGCCTCTTCGCCTCTCCCAGAAGCAAATGTTGACGACCCAGTGCCGATATCTGATGATGAGGCGCTTCCCGAACTGATTTAAAGGCCTCTTTATACCTGTGCAGTAACACTATTATCCTCAACATGCATCATCTCATTCATCGAGCTACACAGGTCTCTCATTAACGTTGTCATCATTGTCATCGTCATTATCATCATTGTCATCATTACTGGAGTCTAGTCGCAAGATACTGCCATCATTGGTGAGTGTAAAACACCATTATACGTATTGAGAGAGAGAGAGAGAGAGAGAGAGAGAGAGAGAGAGAGAGAGAGAGAGAGAGAGAGAGAGAGAGAGAGAGAGAGAGAGTACTATATGAAAATTATGATAGCTTATAACACATTGGTGCCTATGTAATACTCTATTAACTGCAGTATAAAGATGTATTGTATAACCTAAGACGTAGTATAAACAATAGTCTGATATTCATATCTGTGCATATCCTGATCTAATCACAACAACCTAAAGTAAAATAAAAAGAAGGTAGAAGTACTGGATTGTTAAAATAGACCCAAAACTTAAAACAAAATTACATAAATATTTTATTAAAGCACAATCAACTATTTAAATTATTGCAATTTTCTAGAGTGCAACAACGTTGTTTCGTAAAAATAGTGGTTAGCTAACGAAATCTGATTTTTCAAGGTATAATTGGAATTAAAGCTCTGTTGATAGATCTTTTTGCTAATGGACGTGTAAACCCAAAGGGCATTTTTCCTTTGTTTTTATAAAGACAGGCGATTTCTCAGCTCCAAAGTTATCTGTTATTTTGTGCAAGCTAGCAAGACGAGGAGTTTTTAGCACTTGTTGGAGAATTTGTAATGTTACTCCACGATGTAAATGTGTTTGTGGTAGCTCAAGTCCAACTGATTATCGCCCAATTTCCAGAACTCCCATATTATCTAAAGTTTTAGAACGTCTTTTGGCAAAACGTCTTAATAGGTTTGCTGAAGGTAATCATCTGTTCCCTAGTTTGCAATTTGGTTTTTGTAAAGGCCTTGGAGCATGTGATGTCCTTCTCACAATCTCCAATGCTGTACAGAAATGTCTTGATTTTGGTCAGGAAGTTCGCATGATTGGCCTTGATTTTAGTGTTACCTTTGACTGTGTTAATTTTGAGGCCCTTGTTTTCAAAGTCAAGCAGTTGGTAGTGGGTGAGTCGTTTCTTAGCATCATTATTGAATTTTTAAGCAATAGATCACAGAGTTGTTGTTGATGGACACCATAGGGAGTATAAGAATGTGGTATATGGTGTTCCTACGGGTAGTGTTCTTGGCCCATTACTTTTCATACTATATACACATGACACGTGGTTTGACCTTAAAAACAAGCTTGTTGCATGTGCAGATGATGCTACTCTCTTTGCATCAATTCCATCTCCTGAATGTAGATCTGGGGTTGCAGAATCCCTTAATAGAGATTAGCTCAAAATAGTGCATGGTGCAAATTATGGGGTATGAAGTTGAATCCTAACAAAACTCAACGTATGATTGTAAGTAGATCAAGGACAGTGACTCCTCAACATCAGGATCTCAGCATTGATAATGTTTCTTTAACTTCGTATGACTTTTAAGATTCTAGGTGTGGATTTTGACAGCAAATTTACTTTTGAGAAACACATTAGGTCTGTGTCTTCTTCAATTGTACAGAAATTTGGCCTATTGAGAAAGTCTTTTAAGATTTTCGGTGATCAATCTATTGTGAAGAAGTGTTTTAATTCTTTCATTCTACCTTGTTTCGAGTATTGTTCTCCTGTCTGATCTTTAGCTACTGATTCTCATCTTAATTTGTTGGTCAGGAACTTATGATCTATTAGATTTCTTATTCCTGATCTAGATATTATTTTCTGGCACCTTCATTCAATTAGTTCATTATGCATGTTGCATGAGATTTTTTATAATTATGACCATCCTTTACATTCAGATCTTCGTGGACAGTTCCATCCTGTTCGTAATACTAGGCATGCAGTTAATTCCAATATTCAGGACTTCATCGTGAGGCTCAATATTACACAGCACTCTATGAGTATTATTCCAGCTGTGATCAAGTTGTGGAATGATCTTCTTAATCGGGTAACTGAATCAGCAGAACTTCAAAAGTTCATACTTTCTGCAAATATATTTATGCTGAACAGGCTGTCATAAGTCTTTATAGTTTATAAATGAAATATCTGTTTTCATGTTTTTGAAGTATTTTATTTTAATTTTCATTTCTTATATCGTTTACTTATTACTTATTTCCTTATTTCCTTTCCTCACTGGGCTATTTTTCCCTGTTGGAGCCCTTGGGCTTATTGCATCTTGCTTTGCCAACTAGGGTTGTAGCTTAGGTAGTAATAATAATAATAATAATTAAAATCTTTCTTGTCGTATTTAATTGACAATTTTAAGGAAACAGATTTTGGTTTCTTCTGCTATATGTAAGTATTGTATAGCACCTGAGTGACTATGCCTGCCTCAAACATTTATGACCTGGATCTCATGATATCCACATTCATAACAGGACTTGTGAGAAGCAGTCTTGATATACACTGTCATCCCCCGTGTCCCAGGAATGGAATCCCATTTCAAAATTTTCTCAAAACCTGTAATAAGAAACTCAAACGAGTGTCTTATCTAAGAAGCTAAAGTTTCCGAACATTATAGAATCTCTTAATGTCTGGAGGCAACTGTAAGGTCTGTAATATTGCCATGCAGTGAACAAATATTACAATACACTAGACGACAATAGTGAAGTTCTTAGACTGGTCCTGGATATTGGTCTATATCATCAGATTTAAAAGCAATAAAAAACTCATCTACTTCAAAACAGATTTGATACTAATGATAACAAAAACAGAGGAAAGAGAAATGCAACTGACAGACTAGAGACAACATATTGTATGAAATTGGTTAATTGATTGATTTGAGGTTTTCTGGCATCCTGACATCTAAGGTCATTGATGCCTTGAAATTGGTTAACATGGTGAAGCCAATATATCATATAAATCTTAGTACCCTCTAGGATAGCTACTTCAACTAGAAGAAAGACAATAACAAAGGTTTGTAAAATTAATGCCATAGAGGAAGGCAAAGGAACGGATAGGGAAAAGTCTTCACCACGGGAAATTGGTTAACATGGTGAAGCCAATATATCATGCAAGTCTTAGTACCTTCTAGGATAGCTACTTTAACTAAAGGAAAGGCACTAACAAAGGTTTAGAAAATGAATACCATAGAAGAAGGCAAAGGAACGGATAGTGTAAAGTCAACCTTTTGATAAACTACCAGGTATCCAATGCCCGTCTATTAAGCCTGATCAACACACTGTTTAGAAAAGTAAAAGGAAGAGAAAACAGGTAATGTAAAGTGGTGCGTGTTGTGTACACTCAAGCAAGAAAACTCTAACCCAAGACTGTGGAAAAAAGTGGTACAGAGGCTATGGTACTACCCAAGGTTAGAGAACAATGGTTTGATTTTGGAGTGTCCTCCTAGAAGAGCAAGCTAAATAGTCTCTTCTACCCATACCAAAGGGATAGTAGCCACTGATAAATTACAGTAGTTAATCACTTAAGTGAGGAAGAATCGTTTTGTTTGGAGAGTGAGGAAAGCGGAATGTGTAAAGAATAAGCCAGACTAATGGTTGTATGTATAGGCAAAAGAAAAATGAGCATTAACTATATAGAGCTGCAATATTATGCTATCTGGTCATTCAAAAGGACCTAATAACACTAGTGGTGGTATCTCAATGAGTGGCTGGTGCCTTGGCCAACCGACTACCTGCAGAATGCTTATTCACCCGACATCGTCCAAGATAAGAGACCTTTCGCTATCCAAAACAAGGATTCTGACCCGTTTCCCCTTGTTTCTGAATGTAAGCTAATGCTGTCATGTTTGCTCCGTTAGTGGAATACAAACCACGCTATTTATTAGGGGGGTTATACTTTCGGCGGAGCTGAAATGACGAGCCATTAAAATTTAGCAATGGTTAACAACCCATACTGCTAGTTAGCGGGGGATAGAGGGGAGGGGGAGGGGGGTATCTTGCTACCACTTCCCCTCACACACCTGTGATTTAGCTCACTTTACTTTTGGCTCGGACTCCCCTATTCTGGACTGCTATTAATTTTTGTCTTTTAGCTTACTTTTTCTTACACACACACACACACACACATATATATATATATATATATATATATATATATATATATATATATATATGTATATATATATATATATATATATATATGTATATATATATATATATATATATATATATATATATATATATATATATATATATATATATTTATATATATATATACATATATATATAACGGATTTTGAGCGAAGCGAAAAATCTATTTTTGGGTAAGATAGCCATGTCGTCCTGATGGAAGTTCCTTAAAGGCAGCTTCCTAGGGTATATTACAACTACGGCGATATTCCCAGAGAATTTACCTTCAGGTACACAGAATTCTAACTCCTGGAGCGAGTATCCCTAAAAAGACCTTAGGGATATCGTAAATATCAGTGGACGTATTCTTGACACGCCTCATAGCAATCTATACCCCGAATAGAGTTAACACTTCGTAGGGGTAAAATGGCAAGAAAACGAAAACGATAAGAAAGGGGGGAGCCGTTCATAAGGCATCTCTCCTCCCCGTTTCGAAAGCGTGCCCTGCGCCGCTCACGGCGCCATCTGTATTCCTTGTAGCGATACACGAGGTGCTACAGATACTGTATGTAGGGAGGGGTCCTACTATCCTTTTCACTCTTATTTATTTATTTTATTTTTTGAAAAGGAGCAGGGCGGGTCCATCAGGACGACATGGCTATCTTACCCAAAAATAGATTTTTCGCTTCGCTCAAAATCCGTTTTTTGGGCTCAAGCCATGTCGTCCTGATGGAAGTATACCAGAGCATTACTGTATCTGTGGATTCTCAATACGTGCCGTACTCCTCAAGAATGTTTCTTAGTCAACTCGACTGACAGACCTAAGATGTTACCGTTATACATCTTTTCACTAATCATAAGCCATGAGAGTGCTTCCTGCCCCCTACAGGGAGGAGTCCTACTAGACTCTAGAAACGAACGAAGAGTACATATACCTATGTATGAATCACTCGCCAGCCAGTACCATATAGTGGTCTCACTCTATATGAAGTAAAGCGAAGTCTTACGGGACTACAGTATCCAAAAGAAAAAGTCCCGACCAGCACCCTGGTCGAAGTAAAATTAGACAAAAGGTTATATCTGCGTAGGATTAAACTTGCTGCTACCACCATCCTCAGAAAGGGGTGGAGTCCTTATTGCTAAGGAAAGTATAAACCAGTATAATCCAGGCTTTGCATTAAGGAATAGGCTATTATAGATATTCCCGATTAATATACATAGGCTAAATGCTCAAAAAACAATATGAAATCAAAAATAGGTGAAGGAGACGCAAGGTTCCCGAGAACAAGTTTATTGAGAAACAATAAATAGACATGGTCACCATAAATATGTACATATGCTAGGTGGATGACCAACAATTTACACAAGTACTGTAGTGCATGGATGAATGATTATCTGAAAGAAAACATATGTGTCACTTACACATACCCCGGTATCAAACTTAACGTCCATGTTACTACTTTGCTGACAATAGCGTTGGCAAACGCTTGGCACACCTGTCTGTACTTGTGCTACCATCACCATAACGTTGGAACAGTCACTGTGGGCTCTGAGACCCTTCACTACCAGTTATATCAACGCATATAACTAACCATTCACCCAAGAATCCAAGTCCCAAATGATTCCGCTGTTCCTCGCAGAGTTAAACAGCAGGGTTAACGACGCAACCAACTGCTACCACAGACCTCTTTAGCTGCTCCACTTGCTTAGCATAGTGGCGAAAGAATACCCTGGAAGACTTCCAGCCAGTGTATGAACGAAGGTGTTCAAAATCCATAAAGTTAAAGAAGTTTAAGGATGAAGCAACTTTCCTCGGATCATGACCTGCGGGTGAACTGTCAGGATCCGCTCTGCGAATAAAATATGTAATTTTCGCCCTAAGCTGATTTAAAGATAAATTCGAGCCCGATGTTTCTCCTCTGAATAGTTGGCCCCCATGGAAGTCTGAAGTTCTACGAAGATAGACCTTAAGGCATTCTACGGGACATAGAGATGCATCTTCTTTCAGAGGGCAGATTCTCCAGGGACCCCACCTGTTGGTGGGCAACTCGTTCTTAGCGAGAAACGTAGGGTCCGGAAACAGGTTCAGTTCTCCCCCATCCAGGAACTGAACTCGGCCCTCCTCTCTCGAGAGGGCCACAATCTCACTAACTCTGGCCCCAGAAGCAAGGGCAAAAAGGAAGATCACTTTTTGAGTCAGGTCCTTCAACGCACATTCCTCATTATCTAGTAATGAGGCAAAATGAAGGACTTTGTCTAACGACCATGAAATAGGCTTTGGAGGAGCTGATGGTCTAAGCCTAGCACAGGCCTTTGGGATCTTATTAAACATCTCGTTAGCGAGGTCTACCTGGAAGGCATATAGAATGGGTCTTGTTAGAGCTGACTTACATGTAGAAATTGTGTTCGCCGCCAGCCCCTGTCCGTGGAGGTGAATGAAGAAGGATAGGCAGAACTCCGTAGAGATCTCGTGCGGGTTCTTATCTTTGACAAAGGCTACCCATTTCTTCCACGCAGATTCGTACTGCCTCCTAGTAGACTTACACTTGTATTCTTCCAGGAAGTCGATACTATCTTTCGAGATTCCGAACCGTTTCTTCACCGCTAGGGAGAGAAAATCATGAGCTGCAGGGTTCGGGTTTTCTGTAATGAAGCGAAGACAGTCGACTTCTGGACTTGCTGGGACAGAACTGGGTCCGGGAGTGGTAGAAACCTCAGTTGTAGTTCCAGAGCTAGAGGGAACCAAACACTGTTCGGCCACTTGTGGGCCACTATTGCTGCTACTCCCTTGAAGGATCTCAGTTTGTTGAGGACCCTCAACATCAGATTGTGAGGGGGAAACAGGTAGATCCTGGACCATCTGTTCCAATCGAGGGACATCGCATCTATTGCTTCTGCCGAGGGGTCCACGTATGGGGACACATATTTCGGCAGCTTCTTGTTGTCCTTCGTCGCGAAGAGGTCTATCTGCAGTTCTGGGACTTGTCTCAAGATGAAAGAGAATGATCCTGCGTCTAGGGACCATTCTGTCTCTATCGGTGTAACCCTGGATAGAGCGTCCGCGGTCACATTCCGGACTCCTTGAAGGTGAACTGCTGACAGGTGCCACTTCTTCTTCTCCGCCAGTCGGAATATGGCTAACATTACCTGGTTGAGAGGTGGGGATCTCGATCCCCGCCGATTCAGACATTTCACAACCACCTCGCTGTCCAGTACCAACCTTACGTGGATCGAGTGACGTGGGGATACTTTCTTCAGGGTAAGAAGTACTGCCATAGCTTCTAGAAAGTTTATGTGAAAGGTCCCAAATAGCTTGGACCAGATCCCTTGCACTTTTTTCCGATGGGAGTGACCCCCCCACCCTACCTTTGAGGCGTCTGTGTGGATTGTCACTGACGGGGGGGGGGGGGGGGGTGGCTGAAGAGGGGGGGGGGGTGGCTGAAGAGGTAGAGACCTCTTTAGACGACTGGCTTGAGACCACGGTCTGAGAAGAGAACGTAGTCGAAGTGGGACCGGTCTCTTCAAGTCCCTTCGCTCTTTCGATGCAAAGGTTCTCCATACTCCCGCTGCATCTTTTAACTGTGCTCTTAGCACTGGGTCTGTTACTGATGCAAACTGAAGAGAGCCCAAAACCCTCTCTTGTTCGCGTCTTGATATCCTCTCGGAACCTAGAAGTCTCCTGACAGACCCCGCTATTTCCTTCCTCTTTGACATCGGGATGGAAAGACGGTGTGACACTAGATCCCAGTGAATTCCCAACCACTGGAACCTCTGAGCTGGAGAAAGACGAGACTTCTTTCTGTTGATCATGAAGCCTAGATATTCCAGGAACTGAATCACTTGTAGGGAAGCTTGCAAGCATTCTGCTCTGGATGCTGCCCACACCAACCAATCGTCCAGGTAGGCTACTACCTGGAACCCTTTTAGGCGTAACTGTTTGAGAGCTGCGCTCGCAAGCTTCGTAAAGATCCTTGGGGCTATGTTTAGTCCGAAGGGCATCGCCCTGAAAGCGTAAAGTTTTTGTTGTAGCTTGAATCCTAGGTAGGGGGAGAGACGACGACTTATTGGAACGTGCCAATATGCGTCTGACAAATCGATGGAGACGGTATATGCCCTCTTGGGCAGTAAGGCCCTTATGTGTTGTAACGTTAACATTTTGAACTTGTGGTTCACTATGAACTTGTTGAGTGGTGACAAGTCCAGAATGACTCTGAGTTTCCCCGAGTCTTTCTTGGGAACACAAAACAGCCTCCCTTGGAACTTGATGGACTTTACCCTCCTGATCACCTTTTTCTCCAACAGATCTTGGATGTACTCCTCCAAAACGGGGGTGGAGTGTTGGAAAAATTGAGGGCACTGGGGCGGAGTACTGTACCAACTCCAACCCAGTCCATTTTTGAGAAGGCTGTGGGCCCAGGGATCGAAGGTCCAGCGATCCCGGAAATACTGAAGTCTCCCACCTACCGGCGACACTTCACTTTGACTGCCCTGCAGTCTTGCCTCCCTGGCCGCGACCACCTCTGAATCCTCGTCCCCTAGAGGGGCGTCTTGATGACCCTCTAGCTGCTCCTCTGGGTCTTGCACGAAACGTGGTCGACTGTCCCTCGAACACGGGATTGAATGCCGGGGAAGCTGATGACATGGCTTGGGGAACCCATTGGAAGGTGGTCGGGGTCTGGGCTACCAGTTGTGGAACCGGAGGCAAAGCTGGCTGCTGCTGCTGTTGTCTTTGCGGTTTGAAGGACTTGGCTGGACGGGAGGAAAACCTTGACTTCTTCGCCTTTCCTTTCGGCTGAGGGCCCTCATCCGGAGAAGACTTCCTCTTAAGGGACAGGCCCCACTTCAGGAGAAGATTGCGGTTCTCAGTGGCTGCCTTGTCCACGATCTCTTTGACCACGTCCTTGGGAAAGAGATCTTTACCCCAGATGCTGGATGAAATTAGCCTCTTGAGTTCATGCCTCACTGTGGCCGAGGCGAACACAAACTCCCTACAGGCCCTCCTTGCTTTAACAAAGCAATAGAGGTCCTTGGTTACTGTGGCCAGATGGATTTTGGCCATAACCATGAACATCTCTGGCATCTTGGGGTCGCTAGCCATCGTCTCCATGTTGGTCTGGAGAGACATCGAGGCTGCCAGGCGCTCCTTTGTGTCCAATTCCCTCCGTAGAAGGAATTCCGACAACTTGGGAAGGTTTTCGCCGAACTGCTGTCCTGCAATGTCGGCGTCTAACTTCCCAACCGAGAAAGTAAGGTGCACCTCCTTCCAGTCCTTATTGTCCATTGGCAATGCCAACGATAGAGGTTTACATTCCTCCAAAGACGGGCACGGCTTGCCAGCTTCAACCGCCTTCATGACGGCCGCAAACCCCTTTTGCATAAAGGGGAAGGCCCTAGCCGGGGAGGATACAAAGGAGGGGTGCTTCTTACTCAAAGCGGCAACTTTTGAGTTTGAGAACCCCCTCTCCTTTAAAGCAGCTGTCAAAGTGGCTTGAGCCTTGGAGTGATCCAGGATAATCACCTCCTTTGGTTCCGTCTCCTCCTTCGAAGCCGGCTCCTTCTTCAAACGGACATAGCAGTCCGGGTAGGCCCCTCTACTGGGCCAGAATTCCACCTCCTCAAGGGGAACTGAGCCCAGTTTCTCCGACATGACGATCTTCCCAATCGTCATCGGCATGTGCTCGGCATATCTCCACGGGTTGGCATCCGAGCACAGAGGAAGGTCCTTAACGTTGAGCTTCTTTGGAGGTCCACGTGATGCTGTGATCTTCTGCATCTGGAGCTCCAAAGTAGCGGCCTTCTGATTATTCTCCCTCTGCATCTGTTGGATCATACCAACGATGGAAGAGAGAGCCTGTCCAAGCTCTGCTGGAAGAGCGGACGAGGTAGAGGGGATAGGTTCAGGGACCTGAACCGGCACGTCTGATGATACGGGAACCTCTTCCTCCACGGCAATAGGATCTCGATCCTCCTCCTCGCCCTCTGCGAGGAGATCCTGCTCCGCACGATCGGACAAGTCGGACATCTTGTCGTCCAACTGGATGTCCTGCATGGCGTCAGCGACATCCTCCTCCACTGGAATCTGGATCAGAGGGATCTCCGGCCGAGGCTGGGGAACAACAGCATCAGGGGAAGCCTTGGGAAAAAGGTATGCCCTCATCTTCTCGTTAGGAAGATAAGGTCCAGTGGTGTTTTTCTGAAAACCCCTTACCCATAAGCGAAGCCTCTCCCTCGCTGCATCTCTTGACTCCGCCGACCTAGGGGATTCAAAAGCCTCTGATAGCAGGTTAGTACATACAGCACATACCTGCGGATCCCAGTAACGATGGTCATCATTGGAGGCTGCACAAGCCGCGTGCCTCCTACACGAGGCATGTCCGCAAAAGTTCTTACTGCGGACATTGCAGAAGACACTATCACACTTCGGATGCTCCTCCTGTAAAAGAAGAAAAATTTCCATGAATATCAAGTGAATTTCAATTCACATGTAACAAATGAGTATTCAACAAGAATAAGGGAAAGACACCTACTTGTGAAACCCACACAAACACCTGTGGAAGCCCACCAGCCAAGTCACATAGTTAGTCTTTACTAGAATAACCAGAGAACGTATTTCCAAAGGAAATTAGGTGTAGCTCACACCTAAGGTAAAATATTACCATTCCGGCCAGGGATAAAAGAATTATCTTTTATCCTTGTAAGGCGACACCAGGTGATTGTACCAGAAACACAAGTAAGATAGAAAAGACAGTGTTGTAACCTACTACATCATGAACTCCCTTGGTTGAATATACCACCAAGAGAGGACTGATACAGTACCTGAGGGTGGTGTGCCAGCCGGCTATTGCCGATCAGCACCCCCCCCCCGTTTTTCGAAAGGTAGATCTCAAGTACACAACATCAGATCACCTTTATTGGGGAGAACTCCAGATCCCATGCCTGAACCGGCCGGCAGTGGTTGCCGGACCGCAGCCACCCGGTTTGCACTGCGTTGCCGGCCATCATTCTTAGTGGCCGGCTGACTGGGCAGTGTCGCAGGCCGGCCGGCAGCAGTAAACAAACCCTGCCGGCTGGCCCCCACACTAGGCAGCGCTCGGCTGCCGGCCCCACTTGTAGTGGCCGACAGATGAGCAAGAGACCGGCCGGCAAAGGTATACACCCAACGCCGACCGACAGCAAGAGAACTGGAGAATACCCCTCCCCACCGACGGCCGGCCTGTAGGCCGGCAGACGGCAAGGACAACACATACTAAGAAAATAGAATGAGTGCCGGGTTAAGAGACTATGAGTCTCTGGGCCCGGCACCCGAAAGAGTGCCGAAAGGAAGGGGAGACACTAAGTCAAGCTTCCTAACCGCTGCCTACTGAATCTACAGACGGCAGCGATGGAGGGACCAAGAAAGGACCGGGCAGCACTCGAAGTAATGGTCTCTGCCGGTCGGCACACTCTGCCGGCCGACAGGAGACCACGTCAGTTCCTCATCCCAACCTAGGCTAGGCAAGGATGCAGACGACTGACACAAGGAACGGAAAAAAGAAGGGAAGGACAGAGGGTCCTATCCAACCTTACCTTGGTTAAGGGTCATTCCCAACTAAGACAGTTCATCTCAGTTAGAGAAAGACCCGAGAGGGAGGCCGGCACTACTGGCTGCCTCCCAAGAACCACGGCAAGGAAGGAATTGCCTTTCCAGAAAAGGGAACATATCCCGAGACCGGAACGGCAATAGGACAGTCTGATGAGTCACCGAGTAAAGGGATCACTACTGGAACCCAACAAGGTGGACCAAGGGGATAACCCTTAATGCCCGAGTCAATCAGCAAGGGAGACTCTGCCCCATGCCAGACAAACCGGGCTCAGACTAAACACTGTTGTACTGTCCCCCTCTGAACCACTACAGTTGGAACGGGAAGGTACAGTACTACCCCAGCATAGATATATTTGAAGATTAATTCAAATAAACCACTAGAGTTAAGCCTAAGGCTTAAACAGAGGGAAAGGGTTTGCCCCTTCCCCGAAGAGAAGGGAGCAAACGGGGAACAGATAATATTATAATGACCTAAGACAACCTAGCCTAGGCACTAAGAGAATCGATTACCTAATTCACCGAAACTCACACCAATACTATCCTGGAAGGTACTCGAAAAGGACTTATATGTATAACGTTGCCTAACGCTTAAAGCAATAAATTCACATTTGGAAGACTAATTATCATGCAGGAAGTACATAGGCCAACAACTAGCCTACGAAGACTAGTGTTGGCAGCCTTGGCAAAACTTCGCCAGGCACACTACTATCGCATCATAACAGAATTCCTAAATAAGCTAAGTAGCTAATATTTAAGCGCAAAGGGGCTGGGAACGTCGCTCTTGCTAACAAATAAATCCTATTCTAGCGAGCGACAGCATCCATGATGCCTCCAGCAGGCAACAGCTCTTGTATCAAAGATAACTCTTTTAATTACTTTAATTTTAACCAAGAGCCTACATTTATACATAAAAGAAATAGTACTCAACTTATCCGAGGCAGAAGAAGTTGGAGAAAGCATTATTAAGCGAGAAAATTCCAAGATTGGGTAGAAAACAGGGAAAACACACCAAGTCGTAGAGCTACGCAAAAAGGAATACAGATGGCGCCGTGAGCGGCGCAGGGCACGCTTTCGAAACGGGGAGGAGAGATGCCTTATGAACGGCTCCCCCCTTTCTTATCGTTTTCGTTTTCTTGCCATTTTACCCCTACGAAGTGTTAACTCTATTCGGGGTATAGATTGCTATGAGGCGTGTCAAGAATACGTCCACTGATATTTACGATATCCCTAAGGTCTTTTTAGGGATACTCGCTCCAGGAGTTAGAATTCTGTGTACCTGAAGGTAAATTCTCTGGGAATATCGCCGTAGTTGTAATATACCCTAGGAAGCTGCCTTTAAGGAACTTCCATCAGGACGACATGGCTTGAGCCCAAAAATATATATATATATATATATATATATATATATATATATATATATATATATATATATATATATATATATATATATATATATATATATATATATATATATATATATATATATATATATATATATATGTATATATATATACATATATATATATATATATATATATATATATATATATATATATATATATATATATATATATATATATATATATATATATATATATATATATATATATATATATATATATATATATATATATATATATATATATATATATATATATATATATATATATACATATATTGTGTGGAGAATTTTTATCTAAATGTTTGAGTGGGAACTTAGTCCGGGAAAGTCTCCCTACGGCAGTTACACAAAGCTCAACAGGGGAGGATAATGAGCACTTACTCTCAGGGCACAAACGTCCTGCCAATACTTTACTGCCACAGTTTACTAACCTTCACTCTTAAATACAAAAGGGGGAAATTTTACTGTCCAGAGGCCGGAGAACTCCACACATGAAAATAAAAGTAATTTCTGGGTCGATCTGTGGCGCCGGGTGAAAAGAGTCCTTCTTATATACCTTTTCTAATAAAACCTTCCAATTATACCAGAGAAAGATAAAAGCATGGAATGCTGAGGTTACAACCCTCGCGCGAGCACCTTTAGGGTGTTGTGTATAAAGCAAAGGCGCGTGAAATCCACTATTCACAGGTTGTCTTCCATTTAGTTCATTCCTTCGTCAAAGGGATGGGCCGATACAAAGGCCCTTGCCAACCACCAGCGCCACACCACCCACGCCACGACGCGAGCGCCATCTGAACAACATCCTTCTTTTTGGACTGATAGAATAGTGTGTAATTTGTGGTGCTCTCGATCGTTTTTAACAGTCATGGATTTATTTTGTCATGTCCGAAGCTCCATCTTCACACATTCCAATGTTAAGTACCATAGTTTGTTTTGACAGTATTTTATTGTACCGGGCTTTTGTTTTATATCCAGTATAGTCTGTTTTATTATTCCCGTCTGGCCTTTCATGGCGGCCATTGTTGTTCACTTGTTTGGGAATTCATCTTTATCTGCCCGTTTAGTACTCTGTCACTTAGGTTCTTGGTTAAGTCCCTGGCCTTATGCCTTTAGAACCGTTATTATTTTTATTTTTTTTTGTGTACTTTTTGCTAGTAAGTCCAGCCTACGAACGAGATAGCGATTTAGCTTTGTTTTTGTTTAGTAACCGCCCGAGGCGTTCGTCACTCGACTGTGTTATTTATTTAAAGTTTTAGCAGTTGCTATTCTTCGATCGTAGTGTTATATGGATGTACATTTTTATTTTATACGTTTATAATAGTGTTGTGTGATTTTTAGTCCTGTTTTTGTGTCCAAGAGAGCGAGAGATTGGGGTCCCCGTTTTCTGTTCGCAGTCACGAGTTTCCCCTTTATCTCGTTTTCTTTCTTTGCTCTGGTGGTTGAGCGGATTTCCCGTTTTCCGTTTTGTGCGTTCAACGGGTTCTCCCTCCCTCACCTCTCCCCCTCGGGGTGGATGATAACTTACGAGTTATTTATTTTTCGTGACTTTTCAATTGTTAGCGTTATTTTGGTCCGTGTTCGTCCTCTCCCCGTTACGGCTCGGGAGTAGTTTATGAACGTTTTCCACTCCGCCTTGAGTTCTACTCCGGCTTGAGGGATTCTCAATGACTTTCGTTCTATTGTTATATTTATATATTGTTTTCTACATGGGACGGGCTTCATATTGTTTAGATACGACCCTCCGGTGGCCCTTACTGCGGTCTCAGGCCACGGCCATATCCACAATAGCCATTGTTATTACAATTGTGTTTTTATTCACAATAATTATTCAGGACCTTTCTTCTCCCTCCGGCCTCACTGGAGTTTGTAAATACGCTTTGCTATGATCTAAGCCTTAGCCCTTAGCTGCGGCTTGGCTTTTATATCTTCACAATTGAATTATTAGCCACAATTGAATTATTCAGAGTATCGCATTATCCTCCGGCGTCACCGGAGGTCGCCCATACACTTCACACTTATATTTGCCTTGCCTTTGGCTAAGACGGCATTATTCAGGACATCTCATTACGCTCCGGCTTCACCGGAGGTCGCCCATACACTTAACACTTATATTTGCCTTGCCTTTAGCTAAGGCTGGTGTTTATATTTATTTTAAGGGCATGTCACTGCTTCCCCGACCCTCCCAGGTCGGCAGATTGCTTTAAGTTATTTATCCTTATGTCATTATCAGACATTAGGTAAATTACAAATATACAAACATTTGGATATTATAGTGCCAACAATGGTTTTGGCCGAATAGCGATTTAAACGTTTGCGATTTAGTCTGTTAGTTTGTACGCGCCCCAGGAAGGCTCGATTTAGACTATATCCTTATTTATTGGTTAAGTTGTCGTTATTCTTCGTTTTTGGTTATTACAATGACTAAAAATTAAAAAGAAAAAGGAAAAATGAAAATAAAATAAAAACAATCAGTTTTATTTTACTTTCCTTATATTATTGTGTGATGTTAGCTTTTATTATGTAACCTTGAGAGTGAGAACATAGGGTGCTCGTTTATTAGCTCGAGTAAGGGAGGTGATTTTCCCGTTCTCCGTTTTTATACGTTCACGAGTTATTCAGGCCTCCTCTTATTATCAGAGTTGATGATAGTACGTTTAATGTTATACACGTTTTATTGATGTGGTTACTGTTAATATAGCTAACACTATTAGTAGGAACGTTGGTGTATGAGTCATTAATTGGGTTCGATTTATACCGACACCCTTAGCTCCGCCTTGAGTTATGTTTAGCTCCGCCTTGAGTTATGTTTAGCTCCGCCTTGAGTTATACGCCGCTATAATGGATACTCATTGGGTGAGAACTAGTCAGATATTTGGAGTGCAACGGTGAAATCCGGCACTCAGACTCCGGCTGAGACCTTTTTGCACACGAACCTTTGTCATGTTTGATCTCAATTACACCTTTCCGGCCCCTTTTTTCATCGAATCTCCGGCTACGCTGGAGATAACTCAAACATTCATTGAGGTTAATGTTATCGTACCGGTGACGGTCACGATCTCACGGGGACTAGCCTTTGCTACCGGATCTCCCATACAAACAGAGATCAAGCAGACGTCCAGAACCGGAGTTAACAATGTGATACCGATGAGGATTTCACAGTTTCATTATTACGGTTTCTTTTTCATCGAATCTCCGGCTTAACCGGATATCGTACAGGCGATCAGCATTGAGGTTAATATTAGATTGCCTCTGGTTCACGTTGTCACTATGACGGACCTTTGTTTGTACCGGGGATGGTTACCGGAGATCCGGTACAGTCGGAGATCACTCAGACCACGGGTGGCCAATCTTTTGTTTTTTAAAAAAAAAAAAAAAAAAAAAAAAAAATTATTATTTATGAACGTAACTATGCCTATATTTATGCATGTATTTAATTCTAACTATGTATAAATATGGATAAATATCCATACAACATCGTGTTCAAATAGAATTAAATTAATTATGCCTATATTTATGCATGTATTTAATTCTAACTATGTATAAATATGGATAAATATCCATACAACATCGTGTTCAAATAGAATTAAATTAATTATGCCTATATTTATGCATGTATTTAATTCTAACTATGTATAAATATGGATAAATATCCATACAACATCGTGTTCAAATAGAATTAAATTAATTATGCCTATATTTATGCATGTATTTAATTCTAACTATGTATAAATATGGATAAATATCCATACAACATCGTGTTCAAATAGAATTAAATTAATTATGCCTATATTTATGCATATTCAATCCTAACTGTCTAAATATGGCTAAATATCCATACAACATAGTGTTCAAATAGAAATACATTAATTATGCCTATATTTATGCATAGTCAATTCTAACTATGTCTAGATATGGATAAATATCCATACAACATAGTGTTCATATAGAAATAAATTTCCACCCAGTGGCGAATGCGCCAACAGTGTCACATTTCATGAATACAAGTGTCGCACTATACCCCAGAAGATAATACATTAAATAACTTGTCTTTAAAATGGCTTTTTAAGAGTATACAGCTGATCCCAGCCTGTGAATAGGATCGCTAACCAAAGTTCAAGGAACATCCAGACTCATGTCCCCTTTGTGTTACAGAAGGTTCGCCTGCATGGTTCCCATCAGGATGATGATGATTCTCTCTGGCCTGCAAAGAGAGGCTCTCCACCCTTGGGTATCGAAGTTGGGAAGGAATGCTCCATCTAGAGGTCCCTATCTCCTCGGAGTGTCCTCTCTAAGGTTGGACAACGACCCCATGGACGGGCAGGTATGTGGGGATGAGTTTTGAGCCTTCAGCTTTGCAATTACCTACGTCACCGACCTAGGACCATTAAAGGATCCTAATGTTCATGTTACCCTGCATAGACTGTGACGGCTAAAAGCAACACATTCTAAGGAAATCCAAGGGGCTATGACGAGCTCTAAGGTAGGGTGGTGAGTCAGTGCCGTTCAGGAACTCGGATATAGGTGGTACCATAAATCTGGAGGGCATAGACGTCCTCCCTCTGGGGGACCTAGATTTTACTCCCAGGTACTAGAATTCCCATTCAACGGATTCGTTCGATTGAAAGAGATTGCCTTGGTTAGCTTAGACAAGGTACCGAAGGTAACGGTATTATTTCCTAAAGGGCAGGCCCGATCTGTCTGGACCAGGATGTTGTCAGCCTGGGGGGTACGATAATTCCAGGCTCTGCCCTTCCAGTTCGATCTACACGTTTGTTGGTCTGATCGGGTCAGTTGTGGGAAGTACGTTCTGTCTGAGACCTCTATCAGACAGGAATTGATAGTCGGTTTCCCACTCGTCATCACAGCCTTCCTCTGGTTCGACGATTTTGTATCTGACCCCCCCATCATCAGGTGGTCTACCTCACTGATTCCCCAGGTACACAGTCCAACTCCGTTGGGATGTATTGCCTGCATGCAGCCCTAGATCCGAACCCTCAGGCTCCTTTCATGGACACCAGAGAGGAAGCTACAGGAGTAGAAGACAGTCCCGACATCAAGGCGGACCTAGGAAAAAGGGGGCTCGGAGAAGGGAAGGACCTAGATTCACTCCCTCACAACGCGGTGGTCCTGGTAGAGGGAAGACTATACCACTTTCGTGACCATTGGACTCGGTCTGTGGGATCATAGCATAGTCTCTAACGGTTTGAGATGAAAATGGCCTCAAGGTCCTCCTCCTCCGCCAGTGACCTTCTCCCAGAAATACACTCCCGTCCTGAAAGAGTACACCACAGGGTTACTCAAGAAAAAGCAATCAAACGACTATCTCTTAGGTATGGACCTTACTTCCCCGTGGGACCGTCACCACCTCTGTCGATCTTACCGACCGCTATTAGCTTGCGCCTATAGCTCGAAACTTCTCTTCTTATCTGGGTTTCCACCTAAGCAGGAAAGCCTTTGTGTTCAAGACATACCCTTCGGCCTCAACATTGATCCCAGGATATTCACGAAACTGGGAGAGGCAGTGTTAGAACAACTCAGGAACCAAGAGATACTGATCATTGCTTATCTGGCCGGTTGGCTCATTTGGGCCCGGCCGGCCATAGAAGGTAACAGAGCTACGAAGGAATTTCTTCGATCGCTCGACAACCTGTGATTTCGGGTCAATCTCCATAAGTCTCGCCTGCGACCATCAGGCCACTTAGAATGGTTAGCCATTCAGTGGGACCTTTCGAAGCACACGTTGTCTCTCCCTTCCAAAAGTAAGAGGAATAGGTTCCAAGATCAAGAATTTCTCAAGCACAAACAGGTGTCCAAAGAGCCTAGAAAGTATCCTCGGCCTTTCCCAATTCACTTCAGTAACAGATCTCCTAATAAAAGCCAAACTCAAGACATCAATCGATTTTGGAGAAAGAGAGCTACAGTACCTATAAGAAGACAAGGTCTCGAAGATCCCCTCTGTCGGGAAAATGAGACTACGCCCATGGTCCGAACCGAAGAACCTCTCCAAAGTGGTTCCTCTACAATTCCCACCTCCACAAGTGACATTCCATTCAGCCGTGTCTCTAAGTGGATGGGGGGATTTCTCCGAACATCAGATGTTTCAGGTTCTTGGTCACTAGCCATGAAACAGTCCCATATCAATGTTCTCGAAGCCATGGCAGTGTTCTTGACCCTGAAGAGAGAGACTCCTCCGAGGTCGACCCACATCAGAGTAGTGTCAGACAGCACAGACGAGGTACACTACGGAAACAGGGGAGGATCCAAGTCACCCAACCTGAATCAGATCCTGGTCACTTTCTTCGCCTGGGCAACAGAAAAGAACTGGTTCCTGTCAGCACCTCACCTAGCGGGAGGCCAGGATGTGAGAACGGGCTCACTATCCAGGACGAGTTCCCTGGAGTCAGAATTTCACTCCGGTGGATACTCAGGTTCGTTCCAGGCATCCAGGTAGATCTATTCACATCTCAGATCAATCACAAACTTCCTTGTTATGTGACCCCAATCCTGGACCCTCGGGCTCATGCCATGGACGCATTACCCCGGGATTGGAATCATTAGAGGAAGATTTCCCTATCTCTCCCAGTGAATCTTCTAAAAACTTTAACACCGACTGCGCTCCTTCCGGGGCGCAGTGGTTTTAGTACCACCTCACTGCCCAAGAACAGTTGGTTTCCTCTCCTCCTCGAGTGGAAACTCCGTCCCATCCGGATTCCGTTCCTAAAACTGACCCGAGTATTCCAAACTCACTCTGTCAGATTACTCAAGGATGTCCAAAACCCTAACTTTGTGGACTACAGGAAGTTGGCAGCTCGTAGAGACTCGAACATTGAACCGGAAAACGATTTCTTACTCGAATCAGTCAAAAGGGACTCGACAATTCGCCAATATGATTCGGCCGTTAACCCCCAAAATAGGTGGTCCCCTTGGAAAGTTATTCCTCTTCTCCAAGATACTTTTCTATGTCCGGTCACCACTCTCAGGGCCTTTTTAGCCACGACTGCTACCCGATCGTCTGGCCCCTTGTTTATCAGGGAACAAGGAGGTACCATTCCCATACGTGGTATTAGGCTATAGATCCTATACTTCGTTTGACAAGCCAATCCGGGATCATTTCCCCCAGAAGATGGACTTTGATGACCTTATAAAGTTCACGGGTTGGGAATCTCCTATGGTCTTCAAACGCCACTATCTAATGAACTTACAGGCTCTTAAATACCCAACAGTTGCAGCTGGGAGCCGTATCTCTCCCCAGTGATCTTTTGTTCTTCCTTTCATCCATCTCTTTTCTTCTCCCTCCTACCCGCCACTCGCACCACGACGCCGCTTCCTTGGTGGTTCGTTAGCCCTAAGTTTATTACATATTAGGTTATGTTTATAACTATTATTGATTACCGTTGTTACAGGGTTGGGATATTCTTAGCCATGTCAGTTTTGTAGCATGTTTCCTCTGATACTCGGAGGCTTCCCTGTTATCATGTTTGTTTACCTTAATTATTTATGATTTTCTTTACATGGTGTTGTTTCTCTCCACTCTTTAAATTAGTTATTGTTGGGCTTGGAAGGCATTCTCTGGTACATTTTCACCCGGCGCCACAGATCGACCCAGAAAAGGGATTTTGACGAAGGAAAAATCTATTTCTGGGGAGAGACCTGTGGCGCCCGGTGAAACCCTTCCCCTTTATTTTACACAATCCCACCCTTTCCTTTCCAAGCCATCATGGCCATACAGAAGGATGTTGTTCAGATGGCGCTCGC
>NC_090745.1:58802623-58862623 GCF_036898095.1 Palaemon carinicauda | reverse complement strand
TGCCTGAAGATGATCGACACAGCTTGGAATGAGGTTTCACGGCACACCTTGAACTCCTCATGGAAGAAACTGTGTCCAGCTGTTGTAGCAGAACGAGACTTTGAAGGTTTCGATCCCTCAACCGAAGATGAGGCCGTTGATGATCCTGCCCCTGAGGGTGATGTTGAGGAAAAATTTCAATCGGGAGGTCCATGGGGCTTGTTGTCGATGAGGCTGACGTCCATAACCTTATCGAGGAGCACAGGGAGGAGCTTACGACTGAAGACTTAAAGGAGTTAGAGGCAATGCAGTTGACGATCATTCAAGAAGAGCACAGCTCTAGTGGTGGCGAGGACGGGGGGAGACTGAAGAAACAACATCGTCAGAAATAAGGGAAGCTATCGGTTGGTGTGAAAACCTTACAAGTTTCATTGAAAAGAAACACCCAGATAAACTTCACGCAAGTCATCTTATGCAGTGTGTTAATGATAAGTGTATTAGTCACTTTAGGAATATGTTGAGGAATCGTCAGAAACAGGCTTCTTTGGATAGATATTTCTCCAAAAGAGAAATGTCAGAAAGCAAAGACGATAATAGTGATTCTATCAAAAAAGCTAAAAAAGAGTAATTTTTTAAGTTCTAAAAAAAAAATCATAAAAAAAATTTCAAAAGACAAAAATAATAAAAAAAGCATTTTTAATTTTACGTGTTTATTTTTAAGAATAAATTTATTATTAAGTGTACATAACATAATTAGCATTGATACCTTTTTATATCTACCGTCTACTCCCCCCCTCTGCCTCTACCCACTACCAGCTCATGTCACGTCACTCCAAAGGTAAATAAGATTTAATTTTTCCTTTACAGTACTGTACAGTATATAATTTTTATTTATAATGTTGTTTAATTATACACTGTACAGTACTGTACATGTATATCATATATAAGTATACTGTAGTACAGTGCTTACTATACGACTGTATTGTATTTTGTTACATTCTAATTTTCAATGTTTTACCAGGGGTTTTTCAAGCATTAACTATTCCATTGCCTGCCATACGACATTCTCACCATACGATACCAACTCCGGAATGGATTAATGTCGGAAGGGGGGGCCTACTGTATGTGTATATATATACACACATATATATATGTACATATATATATATATATATATATATATATATATATATATATATATATATATATATATATATATATATATATATATGTATATATATATATATATATATATATATATATATATATATATATATATATATATATATATATATATATATATATATATATATATGCACACAGTGAACCCTCGTTTATCGCGGTAGATAGGTTCCAAACCCGGCTGCGATAGCTGAAAATCCGCGAAGTAGGGACACCATATTTACGTATTTATTTAACATGTATATTCAGACTTTTAAAACCTTCCCTTTACGTAGTACTGTTAACAAACTACCCTTTAATGTACAGAACACTTAATGCATGTACTACAGTACCCTAAACTAAAACAGGCACAAATATTAAAGGCGATTTTATATCATGCGTTTCCTAAACATGCCAAAAAGCACGATAAAAAATGACAACCAATGTTTTGTTTACGTTTATCTCTGATCATAATGAAGAAACAGACGCATTTACACATCTGTGTATAGGTTATTTTTGCATCGACAGCAATCTTACTAAGTATTGATTACAGTATATGTTGTTTACTTGATTTTTCTTAGGACTTCCAAATAAATTAAATGAATGTCATTTTTTATAATGTTTTTCTATATGATGCCGCCTGAAACGGAAACCTTCCATTCGTTTACTGTACGCTCCATCTTCGATCGTAATAAACAAACGAAGGCATTAAACGCGCATGATGAAAGTGATAAATAATGATATTAAAAGCTTTTAGTAAATGTGTTATTACAAATATTATTTACCGTATCTATATAAAATCCTACATACGTAGCCAAGCAGGAAAACATTTTTTTTTTTTTTGCGTTTAATCAACGATAACAGACTGCCGCTAATGACCGAATTATAATTTACGATAATTCTAAACTGTTACCAAAGATGATTCTCCATTCCATATCCAAAATACTTTTCCTAACTTCAGTTATAAGTCAACTTGTACCCCCCTCAATTATGAAACCCTCTAAAAAAAAAAAAGTAAGAGACGAAGCAAGTACTCTGCCTATTTTTAAAGTTGTCGAACAATTAAGTTACCGCTATAACGTTCGATGTGACATAGTGTGAGTTGGAGAAAGTAAGGAAAATTGAATCATGATTGATTTTCAATATAAATGAAACTTTGTGAAGCAACAAAGATTTCATTTGTTAGTGAGATAGAGCATTATATAGAATGGCTTCGACAAATCAGAATTTGTCTCTGGATAATCCTACTTGGGAGTATCTTCATAGTAATTTTCGCAAGGCTGAATTACAGAAGCATTGTCGTGACCTTGGTATTACCAAAGTTTAGGTAACGAAGGAGAAGCTTGTTGATATGATAATGGAAAAACGGCGATCACTTCAAGCAGTCGCTCAAGAAAAAGGAGCTATGTCACAAGAGGAAAAATCAGAAATTGAAGAACTGAAAGAAAGGATAAACATCCGTGATTTAGAAATAGAAGAAATGAACGTGGTGATGAAAGCTGCTCAAGTCACAATAAACAAACTAAACGATCGACTGTCTACAGTGGAGGAGCAAGT
Source organism: Palaemon carinicauda (assembly GCF_036898095.1). Taxonomy (NCBI): domain Eukaryota; kingdom Metazoa; phylum Arthropoda; class Malacostraca; order Decapoda; family Palaemonidae; genus Palaemon; species Palaemon carinicauda. The sequence continues at coordinate 58,859,926 of NC_090745.1, read as the reverse complement.
GAGGAGGCTTAAGGGAACTTCGTCCGATGAAACCACTACAATGAGAGTGACGTCATCACATAGCCTAAATACTGAGAAAACGTTGCTTCTTGGAGATACAAATGTTCTCTCAGCTCGACTATCTGATATATCAAGCCATTGTTTGATTCGAACAATCAAAGAAGGAAACATCGATCTCATCAAGTGCTGGGTTTCGGAAAAACTGACGTGGACACCAGGTAGATGTATTTTGTATTGTGGACTACAGGACATTCTCGATGGGGCAACGGCAGATGACATCTTTGATGCTCTTGGATCCCTTGTTGCTTGTCTTAAACAAAGGAATGAAAATATGGATTTGTATATCTGTGAGATTGCACCTGTAATGCAAGTTGAGGAATACGACGAGAAAATAAATGACTACAATAATAAACTATCAAGCTGGAGTGTTGATAATGGAGTATCAATTATAAAAACAAATTTGCTTTTTAGATTGGGTACAGGAGACGTTGACTCGATGTGTTTTGATGATAATGAAGAAAATAGGGGAGTTTTTCTAAACAGGTATGGGATTTTGAGATTGTTGAATGCAATATCTAAACAATGTACCCATTTTCAATTAAGTAAAAATTGGGAGAAACATAGTGCAGAGTCTACACCTATGATACCTTCTAACAATAGGGGAATTTTTTCAAATAGACACATGAGGAGGGCCTCTAGTGTATTTCAAAACAACAAACCCGAGACCTGGAATAGAGTAGAGCGTCGTAACGCTGGCAAGAGCATGGTAAATCATAATAAGGAATTCCGGAGAGAAATGTATGTAAGACAACCAGAGCAAAATAGGTATAATTCCTTCTCATCTCGGCATAGATATGAAGAAGGGTACCGGGGGAGAAAGCGAGTGGGAGAGGGGAATTCAGTACATGGGTGCTTTAACTGTGGGGAAAGAAACCATCAAGTAGCTACATGTAGATTTGACCACAAGCTGAGATGCGGTACCTGTGAACAATTAGGGCACAAAAGCAAATTTTGTCAGTATCAAAACCAGAATAACTATTATTAGGAAACTGGCAAAGAAGGTAGGGCCGTCTGTAGAAAAGATAAACTGAATGTAGAACACATAAATGCGAGATCACTAATATCATCCTTAGAGGAAATTAAGCTATTGACACATGAAAGGGATATTGATATCTTGTGCATAAGTGAAACATGGTTGGAAGAAAATATCCCTGACAGATATGTAAATATTGATGGTTTTAATTTGTTCCGAAGCAACAGTGGACGGGGTGGTGGCACTTGTATATATGTTAGAAATAACCTTAGTGCAGTTTTGGTAGATGTCAAATTGGAACGCTGTGAGGGTATTGAAAGCACTTGGGTAAAAGTACAGTGTAGGAAACTACCATCCATTATTGTTGGTGCTGTATATAGGCATCCAAATTCCTCTAGGGAAACGTTTATCTATCTTCAAGAAATGTTCCATCTTATTTCCTTAAAAAAACATCCAATGTTAGTGCTTGGAGACTTAAATGATGACTTGCTAAATGAATATTCTAGACTGGGAAAAGTACTAAATATGGAGAACTTGAATCAAGTAATTAAAGAGCCTACTCGGATAACGGAGACTTCTAAAACACTTCTTGATGTTATAATAACGAATAGCATCAATATGGTACTTTCATCAGGTGTAGTAAAATCCCACATATCGGATCACGATCTTATTTTCTGTACTCTTGATATTAGTAAACCTAAACGTTACCCAGAAGTAAAAACATTTAGAAGCTTAAAAAACTATATGAAAGAATCATTTTGTACGCTTCTTAGAAACCACACTCATTTATTAGACGAAATACTCCAAACAGACGATGTGAATGAACAGGCGTTTATTTTAAAAACGGTGATGAATACTTGTATAGAAATAGTTGCACCAACGGAAACAAAGGAAATATACAGGCCACCGGCTCCGTGGATAAGCACCGAAATCAAAGAGGCTATGAAAAACCGCGATCATTTAAGAAACAGGAGAGATTTAGTCAAAGATCAAAGCTCTATAGAACAATATAAACTATCAAAGAATAAAGTAAAATCAATGATGGAATGTGCAAGAGTTAAATACAATCAAAACCAGCTAAAATCTAACAGTAAAAATATGTGGAAAGTGATAAACAAAATTATTCCAAATAAGAAAACAGGAGGAAGGAGGAGTAACTTAGAACATTCGGAAGAAACTAGCGAAAGATTTAATGAATTCTTTGCGAATGTTGGCAAGAAAGTATATGAGGAGGTGAACACAAATAGGGAAGTGAATGAGGAAAATTCCACATTACTAGACGATCAGCATATCATCCATAGAAGAGGGCGTTTTAGGCCAAGTCCGGTTGATGTTGGTAAGGTGGTTCAGGTGGTTAATAGTTTAAAGAACACAAATTCTCATGGTCCTGATAACATTACAAGTCGATTTTTAAAAGATTCAATGTCAGTCATAGGCCTTTATCTTACTGTAATTATAAACACTTCAATCGTAACAGGCAAGGTCCCAATTGAATGGAAATATAGTATAGTAAATCCGCTTTATAAGGAAGGTGACGTTGATGATCCCAGTAATTTTAGACCAATATCTTTGTTATCTATTATGTCAAAAGTATTGGAGAAAATTGTGAGCGACCAACTATACGACTACTTGGAGTCAGAGACATTATTATCTATCACTCAGCATGGTTTCAGAAAACATTTATCTACAGAAACTGCTCTAACAATAATATGTGAACAGATTCACGAAAATATTGATAATAGTAAAATATCTTTGCTTACCTTGTGTGATCTGTCAAAAGCTTTTGATTCTGTGTCCCATAAACTACTTTTAAAAAAGATGATTGATTTAGGTATCGATGATTTTTGGTTTAGAGATTATCTGACAGGTCGGACTCAATCAGTAAAAATAGATAACCACATCTCAAGCAGACAAAAAGTGGAATATGGAGTACCACAAGGCTCGATTCTTGGACCAATTCTATTTAATATTTACGTAAATGACCTTGTTGGTATAAATGACTCTGACATGTTAGTCCAATATGCTGATGATGCGCAATTTCTTCACTCCGGTATGATCGATAACGTAGCAGAAATTCTCAATCGAGCTGAAAGAAATTTAATAAAAGTAAACAAATATTTTTCTGAAAATGGCTTAAAAATGAATGCCAATAAAACTCAATTTTTGTTTATAGGATCTCGTCAATATATTAACCGACTGCCGAACAATATTTCAATTAAAGTAAATAACGACAACATCAAACCAAGTGAAAGCGTAAAAAATCTTGGTGTAATTATTGATAGATTCTTTACTTTTGATAATCATGTAGAAAAGATATATAGCAGAGCTAAGGGAGTGCTGTATTTCCTAAATAGAAATAAAGGTCATTTTGATGAGGCGAGCAGAAAATTAGTTGTTGAAGCATTAGCAATAAGCATAGTATCCTATTGCTCCACGATATGGAATGGATGTTCAAATTTAAACTCTCAAAAAATACAGAAGATTCAAAATTTTGCATCGAAAGTCGCCTCAGGTTATGGGAAAAAATATGATCATGCCTCACCGTATATTAGAAAACTGGAATGGTTAAAGATAGAAAATAAAAAAGTTTATGATGTTTGTATTTTTGTTCATAAAATATTGCATGAACATATACCCCAAAGAATATTAAGATTGGAAACCATCGAGCAGACGAGATCTCGTCAAACTAGGCAGAGCAGCAATCTGATGGTTCCAAGTAGGCGAACAGCAATAGCTGCTGATAGGGCAACTTCAGTCAGGGGACCTAGGTTATGGAACGCACTGCATGTGGATATTAGGGAATGTGGAAATTTACCTGTTTTTAAAAAAGAAATTGAAATCATTCTTATTTGCGAGCCAGCAAGGATTATAATATTCTGGTTGAAGTGTGCAACACATTGGTTACTTTTAAGTGACTAGTTAGCAGTTTGTAATGTATGGATGAAAGGTGATAAACTGAAAATTTAATTTTATTTTATTACTGTATTTTTATTGGCATTGAGGACATTTATTGTCACCATTTTCAGACAAAATGTATTTATATGTGCGTGTGTATTTATCTACTGTATGTATATATTCATTATTGACCGTATGTAAACAAAATGTTACCTTTTTAGACACTACAACGTTCTTGAATTTTTATACATCATGTGTTTTGGACTTGTCTTAGAAACATCCTAATTTACTAAATATAGCTAATTTGTACGTAAATTCTTATTTTTAATGTGGAATTTTAAATAGTTTTATTGCAGACGTAATATATAATTTATGCATTTTAGATCGTAGTAAAATACTATCCTAAATGTATTTTAATAGGTCATTACTATTTAAGAACCTTCCAATGTAAATACATTCTTTATGTAACAGAATACCCATTGTTTTGTGGAATAAAGGAATTATTATTATTATTATTATTATTATTATAGTAAGGAATGAGAGGTAGTGAAAAGTAGCCCAGAGAGAGAGAGAGAGAGAGAGAGAGAGAGAGAGAGAGAGAGAGAGAGAGAGAGAGAGAGAGAGAGAGAGAGAGAGAGAGAGAGAGAGTGTGTGTTCGTACGCGCATATTCTTGAGACCGGCAGCTAGACGTCAGCTGATCTGATCACAGCCAAAAGTAAAACAAAAAGAAGTGAACAATACCCGAAATTTAAAAACGAAAGTACACGCTTTCTTAATGTGCAATTAACTATTTAAAGAGTAGCAATTTTCTAGAATAAAATGATGTTTTCCCCAAAAATAGTGGTTTGCTGATGAAATCGGATGCCGTATTTAAGCTACGATTTAAATGGATGTATACACGGTATATATGTTTTACGTACACTATTTTACGCTTGTTTTGTTGTAGGATATGTACGCTTATTCGAGATGTGATTTTTGCAACAAAGAATATTATTGGATGCAGTACTACGTATACATACAAAAGATTCATGGAAAAGATGCACTTCCATTACATTTGTAGTAGTAGCCATCAGCAGCCTTAAATCCACGATATATTTCTTTTAATATATATACATGCGTAATGAAAAAAGTCTGTGAAGTCGTGAATCCGCGATTGTCGAACTGCGAAGTAGCGAGGGCTCACTTTATATATATATATATATATATATATATATATATATATATATATATATATATATATATATATATATATATATATATATATATATATATATATATATATATATATATATATATATATATATATATATATATATATATATATATATATATATATATATATATATATATATATATATATATATATATATATATATATATATATATATATATATATATATATATATATATATATATATATATATATATATATATATATATATATATATATATATATATATATATATATATATATATATATATATATATATATATATATATATATATATATATATATATATATATATATATATATATATATATATAATATATATATATATATATATATATATATATATATATATATATATATATATATATATATATATATATATATATATATATATATATATATATATATATATATATATATATATATATATATATATATATATATATATATATATATATATATATATATATATATATATATATATATATATATATATATATATATATATATATATATATATATATATATATATATATATATATATATATATATATATATATATATATATATATATATATATATATATATATATATATATATATATATATATATATATATATATATATATATATATATATATATATATATATATATATATATATATATATATATATATATATATATATATATATATATATATATATATATATATATATATATATATATATATATATATATATATATATATATATATATATATATATATATATATATATATATATATATATATATATATATATATATATATATATATATATATATATATATATATATATATATATATATATATATATATATATATATATATATATATATATATATATATATATATATATATATATATATATATATATATGAAAACATTCTTAATGTTTATGTATATATATATGTGTATAGAAATGCTGTTTCCTTTTCAGTGTTTGTGCTGTGCGTGTGATATATATACGACACAACACTTGCGCAAGGCCAGGACATTTCCACTTCGTGGGGAATGACCTCTCCCCCTCTGGTCCATCGGTTTTCCCGTCGGCATATAACCGTTGACTCGGCCGCCGCATGGGAATCGTCATCGCCTTGACCCTCCTCATTCAACTGTTGTCTTCACCCTTTCCCTTTTCCTACGGGAAACATGGATTACCGAGCGAAAGGAGTGTGGTCTCTCAGAGATTGACTACGGTCTTTCTCTTCTCAAGGTTGTTCACCTTTCAACAACAGTGTACTAATGGGAAGAGCACCTTTCTTGTTTGCGGGTAAGGTGGCACTTCCGGTTGTTTTTCTAAATCATTTTAGTGAAATTATAATTGTAATTTTAACTTTTCAGCTTCTCTGTGGGAACACTTCCCTTCAGAACATCAGTGGTTCTCACTATCAGTGAATATTCTTAGCTGATTTAAATAATTGTAATCCTGGTTTTTATTACAGTTACTCCGCTCCCCCTTCTCCCGTGGATGTCGACTGGGGAAGGGAGGGCGCAATACTTATTTTTATGCTGTTCCCTCGGTGATCCTCTTTGGGGTTCCTCCCTAACGAATTTTCTTTTAAATAATTTATTCTATTTTTCCTCAGTTAGCTATGCAGTTTTTTTCGTTCGACTAAGAGTGCCGACAAAGCAGAGCTGTTTTGTTCATGCTTGGGGAATCTGCTGTCACTGCCGTCCCTCAGAGGACGTCATCATGGGCGTCATCCCTTCTCTTAGAAGTACACCCGTGACAACATGACCAGCACTTCAGATCATCTTAGAACGCCAACCATGAGGCTTGCCTCCAAGGGTTGGACAACTTTCCCTTCCGAGGGAAAGTTTCCTCCCCAGGTGTGAGGTTGTTTCTCCCTTCCGAGGGAGAACTTCCCACATCTTAATAAATTCATCGTCTCCGACTGGTGTTACTTATATTTATGCTGTTCCCTCGGTGATCCTCTAAGGGGTTCCTCCCTAACGAATTTGCATTTAAATAATTTATTGTATTTTTCCTCAGTTAGCTATGCAGTTTTCTTCGTTCGACCAAGAGTGCCGACGAAGCAGAGCTGTTTTGTTCATGCCTGGGGAATCTGCTGTCACTGCCGTCCCTCAGAGGACGTCATCATGGGCGTCATCCCTTTTCTTAGAAGTACACCCGTGACAACATGATCAGCACTTCAGATCATCTTAAAACGCCAACCAGGAGACTCGCCTCCAAGGGTTGGACAACTTTCTCTTCCGAGGGAAAGTTTCCTCCCCAGGTGTGAGGTTGTTTCTCCCTTCCGAGGGAGAACTTCCCACATCTTAATAAATTCATCGTCTCCAACTGCTGTTGCTACCTTCGTCCAGACTACTTCCCCCTTGCTGAGTCTCTCTTCCTTCAGGGGCGGAGCATAGTCTTAGGCAAGTCTCTCCTACGAAGTGTTCACCTCTCTCGTTCGCGAGAGGCCACTCATAGAGACTCCTCTTTGGAGAATCGCTACTGTTGAAGGTCAGCTTGCTGATCCCCCTGACCTCATGGGCGTCATCCCTTCTCTCAGAAGTACGCCCGTGGCAACACCTGATCAGTATTTCATCTTCGAGGAAGGTTGTTTCCCGCTTCCGAGGGAGAACTGCCTGCATCTTAATCACTTCACAGACTCCGACTGCTGTTGCTGTCTTCGCCTAGCCGACACTTCGCCCCTTGCTGAGTCTCTCTTCCTTTGGGGGCAGAGCATAATCTTAGGCAAGTCTCTCCTGAAGTGATCACCTCTCTCACGAGAGGGGCCACTCATAGAGACTCCTCTTCGGAGGATCACTACTGCTAAGGTCAGCTTGCTGTTCCACCGGGCCTCATGGTCATCATCAGTTCTTGATCGTCCTACCAGCAGACCTACCAGCACAACCTTGTGCTGCAGCTTAGTCCGGGGACTTCGGTCCTGGACTCTTCTATGGACCTTTCACGGTCGTCATCGGTGGATGTTCGCCCTTCCAAAGGGCACATCCCAGTTCCTGATTGTCCTGCCAGCTGACCTGCCGACCTACCAGCGCAACCTTATGCTGCAGTTAGTCCTTGGACTTTGGTCCTGGACTCTTCCGTGGACCTTTCACAGTCGCCATCAATGGATGCTCGCCCTTCCAAAGGGCTCATCCCAGTTTCTGGTCGTCCTGCCAGCCGACCTGCCGACCTACCAGTGCTATCTTACGCTACAGTTAATCCTTGGACTGTGGTCCTGGACTCTTCTGTGGATCATTCCTGCACCTGTGCGCCAGTGTTTTCCTACGCGCCTGCGCTCATGTGCGCCAGTATTATCATGCGCGCCATTGCTTCCGTGCGCGCCACGCAATTGCATGCTTGTGTACCCGCCCTGCGCAACCAAAACCCTACCCAGTGCCTTACTGCGCCCCAGCGCTCACCTGTGCTCTCATATTCAGCACCCATCTGCTCACTTGCGCTTGCCAGTGCACTAACTCTTCACAAAGAGCCAGCTCTTGCCCGTTCGCCAGCGCTCTTCTGCGCTCTCCTGTGCTCTCTGACCAGCGCTCTTCTGCGCTCTCCTGTGCTCTCTGACCAGCGCTCTCCTGCGTAGTTGTGGTCTCAGATCCAATGTGCCAGCTCTTGCCAAAGAGCCCGTGCTCGCAGATCCAATGCTCGCCAGTGCACCAGCTCTTGCCAGAGAGCCAGCGCTCACCTGCACACCAGCGCTGGACTGCTCTTCAGCGCTCTTCTGCGCATTCACCAAGAACTGCGCTTCAGCAGAAACTGAGCACCAGTATCATGCTGTGTGCTATCGCTCCAGTACTCTCCTGCACACTCTCGCAATAGGCAAAAAGGAATAAAACTTTAGATAGGTCGCCATTGCACCATTCTTCTCCCCGCAAATGCATAACATGGCCGCCGGGAAAAGAGGAAAGAGGCTTCACAGAAGGATTCAAGATCCCGAAGACTTCATCTTCCAAGGGGAATCAAAACCAGGAATCCTTGGTCCCTGTCTCTTCTGAAGTTTTTTTCTTGACAGACCACCGTCAGCAAACAAGAAAGCAACAGATTGATCTCTAGATCACTGTTTGCTGATGGCTAGTTCATGGTTTGCTGATCACTAGCTCGCCGATCACCAGAATGCCAATTGCTAGCTCAGCTCTGATCATTGACCTCTAGTCCCTCCGATGACTTACGATCTCCGGTTGCTAGCGTGCCAATCACCGAGTGCTAGTCAATAACCAGTCATCAGCTTGCCAATCACTAGATCACAGATGGGCAGCTCATCTTTCTTCGATCATCGAACTCAGCTCGCTGATCATCAATGGCTTACTATCACAAACTGACTATCATTAAACCATTCTGCTGTCTCTCAGGGCTCTCAAAGCCGATTACCAACTTATCGCCAACCTATCTTGGCTGACTGACCAGACAGCCTTCATCAGCCTGTCAGTTACCATCCTCGGCTCACAGACCGCCGATTCACCGATCATCGACAATTCGCCAGCAGTTCGTGACTCGGACTTACTAGTCAACCTCTGCCCGTAGATCCCTAGATCAGAAGGTATACAACACTTCTCGCTACTGGCCGTTCGCCATCGCACTAAAGTGATCGGCAAACGATCGACAACCCTCATCAGCGGCTTGTCGACAGGGGACTACTTGCCAGCACTCTCCAATTGCACAGTAACCACAATACCCAACCGTTAACCTTTGATTAACATTCGCCAGACTGATTCTATTCTAAGGAATAGCATCAATCCCATCGGGGCGCATGGTAGGGTTAAGCGTTGCCTTCCTTCTGTCAGTTAAAGGAATTCTCTCTAAGGGAAGAATCCTTACAGAGGGTATCGCGTCCTATCCTTTACACCACGAGTCAAGACCACAGCTTCAACAATCACCCATACGAAAGGATCCGCAATGAGCTGTCCCTTTAGTTTGATGTCCACACCATGTTGGAGTTTGGACAAGGATAAGACCTCAGGTCTTCATTTGCACACTGGACCTAAAGGACACATACTTCCAGGCCCAAACCATCCATGTAGGAAGGCTGCAAGATTCAGTCTAGGCAAACAAGAAACACCAGTTCAGGGCACTGTGCTTCGGTCTTTCGACTACACCCATCCTGGTCTCACAGGATCGGCTTCTGTCTCCTCCGTTTCGGGACGACTGACAGACCTTAGCAGACCCAGTGGCAACCATGCATTAGCACCGGAACATCTGAAGTCTTTTTACCTAGATCCAGTGATCAAGGTAAACCTGGGGAAGTCTTCCCTACTTCCCTCCCAGAAGACTGGTGTATCTGGGAATGATTCAAGACACCAATCTCCACAAAACTTTCTCAAAATGAAAAGAACTCCTATCCCAGAGTGATCTGAGTCCGATTGGAATCAGGCCGTCGATCCCCTAAACATTCTGACCCCCATGGGACCAGAAGTTTGGATGAACCTCAAGGGATGGGTGTCAGTCGAGAATCTACAGAGCGGTATGACCTTCTTATCCTTCCCCACCCCTTGGACTTGATGCTGTGCTTAGAACACATCAAAAGAAGAGAGGAAGGACTATACTGCTGCACCACATGACCTCAGCCCTTTGGACAGAGTCCGAAAGTACCTTCACTAAAATCTCTTAAGAGATGAAGGCTAACTTTCCGGTCCTTCAGCAGCATCATCGGTTCCTATCAGACCACTCAGTGATGTGATGGGCGGCATTACCACACACCACATAGAGGCTTACATCGACAAGCAAGAAGGAACTTTCTTGCAGCCTCTTCCCATCTAACAGTATAAACACTAAGATGGGCCAAAGTCCGTTCGGGGCCACTATCAGCCCGCTTCATTTCAGACTAGAGGAATGTGCTCGCCGACAATCTGTTTGCAACGCCCCTGATCCTCAGGCTGCCGTTGCTCCCCAGCCCTAAGCCCCAAGGCTCTCTGGAAAAAAACAGGCCAACAACGTTGGGTACAACAATAACGTTTACGTTTCGTCCCTGTTTTGTCTGGAGAAGGGCACTCAAGAAGGCTAGAACATCGGTCAGCCTCTCAAGGACTCTCATAGCTCCGCTATGGCATTATGCAGAACGGTTTCCAAACCTTCTGCAGCTCCTGATAGTGTCTCCAAGAGAACCCTCTCCACATCACATACATCCCACTTTGATACCTACCACAAGCTATAGCTTTGCTATGATTGTGCGCCTGGAGACTACCCAGTACCTCCTCTCCCACAGAGGCTTTTCGCAATAAGTTGCAAAAAGGTTGTCTAGATATCTGAGGAATTCCTCAGCATCAGTCTACTAGGCAGTATAACTTTTTGTGTGGTTGGTGTCATGAGAAAGTGTCTTTCTCCACTCGATACCTCTATTCCAGCAATAGTGGAATCCTCGAGTATATGCAAGAGGAAAAGACCCCCTTTTCAGGTTCAACAAGTAAAGACGATCACTCAACCTTGATCCTTCACCTTCAAACTGAAAGGAAGGGACATCCTCTCATCGCTAGACCTTTCCTAGCTCATACGGACTTACAACTTGTCTTTCTCCAGTCGGAATTGAGACCTTCCACTCGGAACCTGGTTCAAATTCTCCGGTCTCTAAAGAGACCTCCTTATGTTCCACTTCACCAGGCAACAAATTTTCACCTGGTTTAAGAAGACAATGTTCCAACACACTCTGACAGCAGCCATACGAGTCAATGAAACTTCATGGTCTCTCTTTCGACATCGCCCAGTAATGAGAAGGGCGAAAGGCAGTGTTCAGTTTCGTCCCCGAGTACGTCGCCAGACAAAGTCTCTAGAGGTGACAGATCCTACACAAGTCTCCACTCGGTAACGAACGATCCAGATCACCCGTTACTGTACCCAGGGTAAGGTATGAGACTCTACCTTAAGAGAATGGCAACAGCCCACCCAGGTCCCTTCTCTTGTCATCAGCACTGGGAGAGACTAAAGGAGGATCACCAAAACATCATCTCAACATGACGACTCACGATGTCAGGGGCGCCTTCTAAGCAGATTACTCTGTGATGCAGGTTTTACAAGAAAGGATGTGAATGCTCCAGGTGACTTTCACAACCTTTCTCCTGCAAGACGTGACCCACAGGAGCTCGATATGATCTCTATCAGTCCGGTGGTGGCTGCACAACAGCTGGTTGTATACCTCAAGCTCCTTATTGGACAAGTAGCAGAAGGTTGAGGGCACTGTTACCCGGTTTTAGTCTGTGTGAATGAAAAGGTTTGACTGGCTCTTATTCTTTTCTTCATCATACCCTCTCGTGGGGAAAGCAGCATCCTGGGTTCTCTGCATAAGCTGACCTCAAATCACTGCAGGTAAACTGTGCTCCCTTGTGTACCTAGTATTAAGCTAATACTGTTGCTTCCCCATACCCTGGCGAGGTGGTATTGGAAAAGATTTGGTTACATCAGTTTTTTTCCTACAATAGACTCGGAATAACTTTACCTGGACAGTCACACTTCTGCATGTCTCAACACACAGCTTGCGTAGGCCGCATTTAGCGAGGGCAGGGACTCCTTATTTTTTAGTACTAATATACTTAGATAAGGAGCCCCCGTGTAAAGCCAAAAGCCAGATTTGCAGGGACGTCCACCCTTCCTAATGGGTGAGTCACCCCTAATAAATAGTGTGGTTTGTATTTCAGTTACGGAACAAATGACAAATTCGTAGATAATTTGTATTTTTCCTAACTATACAAACCTTAGCTATTTATACAAACTTGCCCGCCAGCCCTATCCCCCTTGAAGTCCTACCTCCAAGCAAAGTGAGCTAAATCACAGGTGTGTGAAGGGGAGTGGTAGCAAGCTACCCCCCCCCCCCATCCCCCGCTAACTAGCGGTGTGGGTAGTTAACCCTTGTTAAATTTTAATAGCTCGTCATTTCAGCTCCGCAGAAAGTATAACCCCCCTAATAAATAGCTAAGGTTTGTATAGTTAGGAAAAATACAAATTATCTACAAATTTGTCATTTTAATAAACTGCCATGCACTTCTCCATCCCAGAAATTCCTGAACCTGAAGGGTGTTCAGTATCACAAAAATTTCCAGGCAAATCATGTGCCTGTAAGCCTTACTTCCAACAATATGTCTTGAGCCCACCAATGAGGATCGTCCCACCTTTTCACCAGTTGTGGTTTATTTTCATATCACTGGAGCACAAGTTGTGTCCTGATCAGATTTTTTCCAATGATAATTTAGATGAAACTAGAGAATCCTCATTTCTAAGCAGCCAATTGAAAAGAACCTCTTTAGAGATGCCATGATCCCAAGTAACCTCATCCACATCTGAACCCACTTTAAATTGGTCACACATTGGACACAAGTTTATGGTGACGGGCCAACACCAGCCATATATATCGCAATGAGTGTTCGGTACCCCTACAGTAAGGTATATATTGACTGAATGTCCCACTCTTTGCTTACTTAAGAAATAGATATCTGCTTGAGGTTGAAGGTGGGTATGGCAGGTTCATCCTTACCAACGTTCTTAGGCAAGATGTGTTTTACAATATTAGTGGGGGTTTTAGATTATTTCAGAAGCAGGTCTTCTGAAAATCTATTTAACTTTTTTACTTGACCTGTTTGTACAGATGGTTTTAGATAACTTTTTTACTTGACCTGTTTGTTCAGATGGTTTTAGATTGAATTTCCTTCTATAGTTTATTTATAACAGATGATATTGGTGTTAATGACCTTCGATATCAGGGTGCCAGACACCCAAAATCAATCAATTATTCCACATCTGAACTGAACAATACAGTACTTGCATCTGCATGAATTTCTCAATCAAAAGAATGAAAGACAGCATCCTCTTTTCTGATGGAAAAGACAGGGAAAAAACTTGCTATTATCATCCTCCCAGATATAGAATCCTTTGGGATGGAAGAGTCAGCAGTATAAAGTTCTGGCGAGTATAAAAATAAAAAAATTTGTTATTAAAATTTCATTAAGTATAACTTAAGGAAATTTTTTAATTCATAAATAAATATTACATTATTCAATGGTTAAGTTTATGAACAAAATTCTACTTCATATTTGGTTTCTAACTACTGTATTCTGCTTATTTCAGAGTCATCCAGCTTTGTGGAGAGTTCAAACAAGGGATAACTTATCAGATAATTCAAAATGATATGCCAACTTTGAAATTAGCGCAGATCGTCGATGTCATAAATAAGCTCTTAGCAACTGTAAGTAAAATCAAAGATTTGTTTCTACATGTAATACAAACCCTTGTCTTTTAATAGGAGTATGACTTCAACCAAGCTGGAATGGCTATTATACTTTTAACAAAGTAATCATAGTTACCTGTCAGGTGGAGCAACCTTCTCTTTGACTTCCACTGCGGTGGTGTACTTCCTCACGTCCTATTTCTGGCTTTTTAATAATTTTCTTTTTTCTTTTATCTTCAAGAGTTTTTGGCTGAGACAGAATCAATGTCGCACCCACTTCACAAGTCGTTCCCATTGAAATCACTGTCAAACTTTGTTGGTAAGGGTACCCGACGTTCCTGGTCATCCTCGTCAATCATTTTAGTTTCCCCAGCTACCTTCAAAACTATTATTCAAGAATGCAATTTCCTTTTTTTCTAAGAGACTGGATATGGGGGGACTCAGGGTCCGTGACGGCTAGTCTCTAAGAGCCCACTGTATCTGATTGATGGTCACTTCAGTAACTTTCATGAAAAACTCCTTGTAGCCAAGGTCCTAAAGGTGGCTACTTGGCAATCAAATTCAGTTTTTATCTCTTTATTAGAAGTGTTACAGTCTCTTGGTGACCTTAGTTCCTTGGTACCCCTGATTCCAACAGGATAGGTCATCTGCCCAGAGATTTAATTATTTCCTTACTTTATATATATGATGTTTGTGATAGAGTATTTGTATTTTTTTATATAGGCTTAGAATGTCATACCTTGTGTTGGGCTACTTTGGTTTGGTATGGTATGGTTGGGTGATGTGTTAGTTTGAGTTAGGAAAATGCTATTTCCCAGTCCTTTTTTTATTTTATATCCTCAAGAGGTTGAGGGTCGGACTTATAACTGACTCTGGGCGACTTTGTCGTCAGTCACTCTTGGTTCCTTTTTTAGTCAGAATAAGTAATGCTGTTGTTTGGTGTAGGAACATTGATCTGCATCTTCTATACCCCCAATGTATCCTAACACTAGACCAGCAGTCTGATCGGGCACTTTCATTGTCAGGCGAATTGCTATCTGCCGATGCTAGATGTTGCTTGGTGGCAGATGTACAGTGATACCTCGGTAGTCGAACGACTCTATACTCGAACAATTCGGAGTTCGACCAAAATTTTCGAGAAATTTTTGCTGCGGTGCTCGACCAAAAATTCGGTACTCGACCAGCCGAACACGTGACGACCGCATGGGCTTTGTGATGATCGCGCCATCTCGGCCACTCTCGCTTGTTCGGGAAGCATCAGTTCTCTCGAGAGCGTCACTCAGACAACGCGCGATCAGCATTCGTTGTGATTTAGTGATTTTCAGTGCTTTTAATTGCTTTTTTAGCTTTCATAATGAGTCCCAAGAAAGTAATGAGTGTTAAGGGGAAGGAGAAGAGGAAAACAGTGCGAACAACGATCGAGTTGAAGAAGGAAATTATAGCGAAATATGAGAATGGTGTACGAGTGTCCGATTTAGCGGTAGAATACGGAATGGCGAAGTCGACCATTTCTACGTTTTTAAAGCATAAAGAAATGATTAAGAAGGCGAATGTTGCAACGGGAGTTACGGCGGTAACTAAGCAAAGGCCACAAGTGATTGAGGAGATGGAAAAGTTGCTTTTAATATTTATTAAAGAAAAACAGTTGGCCGGGGAAAGTGTTAGTGAAGCGTTCATTTGTGAAAAAGCGTTGCATATCTATGAAGAATTAGTGAAGAAAAGTCCGAGTACCAGTGAAAGTGATTCATTTACATTTAAAGCGAGCAGGGGTTGGTTTGAAAAGTTTCGTAATAGAACAGGTATTCGTAATAGAACAGGTATTCATCATTTTCGAAGAATACTGCAGAGGAGGAAGAAACAATTAACAATAGACCAGTTTTTCACAAAAGAAAAGAAAGCTGCTACATCAAAGCCTGTTTCTCCTCCAAAGAAGAGACAAAGAAGAGAAGAAACCCCTGAAATAGATCTGCCCACCCTTTCATTGGAGAGAGAAACAACTCCTGAAGGAGAACTACCCCGCCACATCATGGAAGGGGACTCTCCTTCCAAGCAGTAACCTCCCCCTTCCATCCTCTCCACATCCATCCCTGTATGCCATCGAACCGCTGCTCAAAGGTATGTTCACTACAGTACAGAAAATGGTTTAAAATTGTTTTATTTTAGTACAGTAAATGGTTTAAAATTGTTTTATAGGATTTTCTGACCAATTTCATACACATTTAGATAATTATTGTTGTTTAGGTACACGTTTTATTAATATTTTGGGCCTGTTCGAGTGCTTGGGAACGGAATAGAATATATACCATTATTTCTTATGGGGAAAAAAAATTCGGTACTCGAACAAATCGGAGGTCGAACACGGATCTCGAACGGATTATGGTCGAGTACCGAGGTATCACTGTACTTGGTCAGTGTTTGTGATCTTGACTGGCTGTTGTCATAACTCCAAGTCTTAACACTGGAATTGTCAGTTTAGGCACAAACTTCATTCACAAGTCTCCTACTACCTATCATCTCTATTTTTGCGACATCGTCTTCTCCTTGTGGTGGCAGGTAGTCTGCCGATCAGTGTTGGCAACCTTGGCTGGTGTTTGTCATAACCCCAGGTTGCCTAACACGGAAAGACTCAGACAATCCTGGCACTCATTCCATGCACTTGTCGTCTACTACCTGTCCTCTCTCTTTTGCCGACAGCTAGTCTGCTGGTTGGTGTTGGCGACCCTGATCTGTTAGATGTTTTCCCGCTATCACCTAACACTTAACCAATGAGACATTTAGTCTCTCTCCAGGAGATGGAGTTGCCAACTTTGCCTTTTCCCTCCTTTTTTATGTAATTTTCAGGAGTGGTTTGGTATTTGTTAGTGCTTTCTGTCGGGGCCTTTGAGGACTTGTCATAAGGTGTCCTGGCTTCTGTTCTGATACTAACTGTTTATGTGCTCCCCTTTTTTAGCCGTCAGACGTTTCCAGTTCATGCTGAATCAATTTCCCAGATTAAATGACTCAGGAAGAATACAGATTATTGTACTTTTAAAGCTTGTAATTTTTTCTAACAATACAAATCTGAGTCCTCTAAGTTACACTGGCTTCCTCAACTCCCCTGCCACTCCTAGTGTAAGGGTCAAATTGAGTGTTGCTCCATATATTGTGTGAATGGGCTCTACCCACCAACCCACAGACAACTATGCTTGCCTTGTTAAAAGTTTAAGGGCCGTTCCAGCTTGGCTGAAGTGCTACTCCTGTTAAAGTACAGCTGTTTGTATAATTAGGAAAAATGCAAATTACATTACAATTGAAAATTTATATTTTGTTGCAAACTTGACATAAATCTGTCTAACCATCATCCAGTGACTGTCAATATTGGGTTTAGCTTATGGTATATTAAAATCACCTTTTGGTCCCACACAAATACAAATCCTCATTCTTTATATAGGAGTATGATATTCAGTGAAGCGTGAACAAGGCTGTTAAAACTTTTAATGAGGTGTCAACAACCAACTGGTCGTTATCACTGACAAACAATTTGATCTCAGCCATGGTTGTGGACAGATTTTCTCAACTTCTCTGGATACTTGGCTGAAATTAAAACTTTTCCCCTTTCTCTTTCCAGGTTGTGTGTTTGTGTATATCTTGGTGAGGTATACCAGATATGTGGATGTGCCCAGAAGTTTTGGGCCGTAGTTGGGGCATGTTTACAGGTAGTCATTGACTTGACGACATATGCGACTTATGACTGTTCGACTTTACGACCAATTTTTAATTGTGATGGCGTTATAAGTCTTCGAAAATAATACACTAATAAGATAACTGTTTCCATAGAAATAGTCTATTAATTGTATAAAAATGAATTAATTTATCTTGGTAAGCTAGTATTTTCTTTTATTGATAAAAATATATTAAGAAAACTTTTAATATCTGTCAAGTTCATACTTCATCATATGTCTGGTGACATTATATTTCTGACAAAGCCGTGGAAAACGAGTGGGCAAATCGAGTGATTTCCTTTCATTAGGCTATCGATTAATGTTAGTATTCCCAAAGTCGAAATATCGAGTAATCATACAAAGTACTGTATCTCATGGGTCTGTATCGGTTGTTATGAGTACTACGTAGTATAAATTTGACTCTACAACTAGAAGAAAATGTGATACTTTATGCGCGTTTTATTTTCTTTACTTCATCTCGGATAGTAGATTGATATAAATTTTACCTAACAAAAGTACACCAAATAGATAAATATTTTTTATTACATTATATAGAAATAAAATACTTTTTCTTGGTAAGTAGGTATTTTTCTAGCTAGAAAATAGAGAATGGTTTTACATATTTTGTAAGTCATTCTTGGTTGAATTCATATCACAGCGCACATGTTTGATACTCCATATTTCAGGTGGAAGGCGAGTGGCAAATCGAGTATTTCCTATTGATTTGTTACCGTGTAATTTTAGTACTCCCATTATCGAAACATTGCAGTGTTTAAACATGTACCTGTTGATACAGAGTTATTTATTTTAAGCATTATTAACAGAATATGGCATGATCATAGTTATCCAAGTGTTTGGGAACTAGCCAAAGGTAAGGATAAGTTTTTAGCAGCGAACAATCGACCAATTGCGTTGACATCTTGCTTATGTAAGATCGTGGAGAAGACGGTCAATGCCAGTCTGATGTGGTAACTGGAAAAGAAGGGGGATTTATCACCTAACCAGTGTGGCTTTAGAAAAATGCACTCAAAGAATGTTGTGTTGATACGACTTGAGTCCTCTATTTGTGAAGCCTTTGCTTCCAAACAGGATCATGTAACAGTCTTTTTTTACCTTGAAAAGGCATATGATACTTCATGGAGATATGGTATACATAAAACCATTCATAATTTGTGATTATGAGGACAGCTACCATTGTTCATTCACTCATTTATTTCACATAGATATTTTCAAATGAGAGTGGGGGAAGCTCTATCAGAGAGAAAATGTCAGGAAGGTGTTCCCCAGGGTAGTGTGCTAAGTGTATTGCTATTTTCACTTGCCATTAATGGGCTATCCTCTGTCATTCTCCAATATATTCTCTCAACACTATTTTTAGATGATCTCTCCATATCATTCGATGGAGCTAGAATGGAAATGGTTGAGAGAAAACTACAATTCTCAATTAACAAAATTATTCATTGGCCTGATATAAATGGGTTTAAGTTTTCGACAAGCAAAACTGTTGTTGTGCATTTCTGTCTTATCCGGGGAGTCCATCCAGACCTGGATATATACATGAAAGGTCAACAGATCCCACGTGTAAATGAAGCCAGATATTTATGATTGATATTTGATTGTAGGCTTACTTGGGTTCCTCACTTGAAAGTATTAAAAGCTAAATGTCTTGTGGCTCTGAATCTTTTAAAAGTATTGTCCCATACATCATGGAGTGCAGACTGCAAAACTTTTAAAATTATACAAGGCCTTAATTTCTTAAAAAATTAGGTATGGATCCGAAATATACTCCTCAGCCACCCCAAGCTGATTAAAGATATTAGATTCTATACATCATGTTGATATTAGATTGTCCACAGGAGCGTTTAGAACTTTGCCTGTCATAAGTCTCCTTGTTGACGTTGGAGAATTACCCTTAAACCATAACCAAAACTCTTATATTGTTCAGTATTGGTTCAGGTTGCAAATACTTCCCAATTCTTTAGCCTGTCTGACTGTAAACTTTGTAAGGCATTGTAGACATTTTGAGTTACACCAACAATCTTCTCAACCTCATGGATTTTTGTGTAAAACAATTAATAAACAGTCTTGATAGTACAAAAAGCAGAGTTCTCCCATTTACTATGCATTTTTGGCAAAATATAGTGTGTTTTTCATTAATATATCCCATACTAGTTACTTGATCAGAATGGTACTTTGACACAGCACTCGATAGACCTCACCCTAATTTTTATATTTTAATGCATTGGCAAATCTCGTTAATTAAGTCATTTACTCCTGTATAATAAAGCCCAAGCCAAGTGAATCGGGTATATAGGTGAAGCAATTCGAACACCTACACACCCCCGTCCCTCCCCTCTCCTTCCCACTCTCTATAAAGTGACTCAAACTCGATCGGGAGAGAGAGAGGGAGGGAACCCTGGGGTGGGGTATCGGCGGGAGGGAGGCTAGGAGTGGGGCCATAGCAGGTATACCAACCTGCCAGACCCACGATGATATGATCACGCGGAAAGACTAATAACACTATAAAACATAACACATGGTAAAATAAGATAGGAAGGCATGCTGGAGGATAATAATAATAAAAATTAACAATACATCAATCGTAAAACAAACGAGGGAGCGAACATGAGACCGGAAAGAACCCAAGCCTGACTGCGGCAGGGCTACCAACATAACACAGAGTCAGTGAAGTGCTAACAAAATGAAAACTAATATGTAATATCTGACTCATGAAAGCCCCTCGAGCTAATGCAAGCAAACGAATGACGTTTAAATGATAAGCAAGTCCGTGGCGTGCGAACGTAAATAATCCAAATAATAATATAGTGGAATAGAACGCCCGAAGGTGATCAGGCATGTCAACCTACCGAAAATACGCACACGTATATGTAATAACTGTTATCATAATAACAGGACAATATAAAATTAATACGGTGTGGGAACCTTGGATATCCATAAAGTTCATAACGAGAAACAATCAGTATGGAGGACTCATTGAAAATTGTTAAGAACGAACGAGAGAGAGATAGGGAGCCGGGCGCCATGAAAGACCCACGCAAGGTCGTGAAAAATAAAGCTGAATAATATAAGCAAAAAAGGGCAAGGCCCCCTCAAAATCTCAAAACTCATAGATCTGGTACTTAACTTAGATGGAGTGACAGTGGAGTCCGACATCTTGAGGTAAATCCAGAAAAAAACCAGCGAAATTCACACACAAGGCAAAATACGGCTAGCAAGCTGCGTGCTATTAAAGGAGTGACGTCACTGGCGTGGGATCGCTAGTAGTAGTAGGATGTTGAATGGCACCTCGCTGTTCGGGGATTTTGACAGGAGATGTCTAAATGGTGCGAGGCCTCTGGTTGTGATTTATTCAGCGCCCCAGTATTATACCGACACCTTATTAAGGTGAGCAAGCTGGGTTCAACCTAGCATTACTATACAATTTTTTCTCTGGTAAATTTATAGCAGTTTTTACCTTAGAAATGATGTTAAAGGAGCATTTCACTGGGCGGCACGGGTCTCTCGCCCAGAAAATAATTTTTTGATGGTTTTCGACAAAAGAAATCATGTCTCACAAATCTTTTGGAATTTTCCCATAACATGTTTAGCATTTATGACAAACGCAGGGCAATAAACATCATATACCCAGACTTTCAAAAGGCTTATGACAAAGTTCCTCATAAAAAGTTAATGGTCGAAATTAGAGCACTAGGCATCATTGACGAGCCAGCGGAATGGATTGAAGATTGGCCAACAAACAGAAAACAGAGTAGTAATCAATGGAGAATCTTCATAGTGGGCAGCTTTTACAAGCAGAGTACCTCAAGGATCTGTTCCAGGACCATTGCTATTTATGATCTACATTAACGACATAAGTTTAGAATTAACTAGTAGAATAGCCAAATTTGCCGACGATAGTAAACTAGGCATAAATGCTGTAAACTCAGAAGCCATAGAAGCCTTGAGAGAGGACTTAATGAAGCTAGGAGAATGGTCCAGAAAATGGCAAATGCCTTTTAACTGTGGGAAATTTAAAGTTATGTACATATGTTGTAACCCACAATCACATTACTCACTGCTGGGTAATGAACTAGAAAGTGTGGACTAGGAGGAAGATATGAATATTATTATCAGCAAGGATCTGAAGTTCACCAAACAGACCACAAAAGCTGAAAAGAAAGCACAGACACTAATAGGCTACATAAAGAGACAATTCAAATACAGAAACAAAGACACTGTACTACAGCTGTACACATCACTAGTAAGACCCCGTCTAGAATACAGAGTCCAATTCTGGGCTCCAAGTATTCAGAAGGATATAGATAGTGTTGGAACTAGTTTGGTGACCCTAGCTTGTACTGCTTCCAATCTATCTATATCCTTCTGAATAATTGGAGCCCAGAATTGGACTCGGTATTCTAGATGGGTCTTACTAGTGATGTGTACAGCTGTAGTACAATGTCTTTGTTTCTGTATTAGAATTGTCTCTTTATGTAGCCTATTAGTGTCTGTGCTTTCTTTTCAGCTTTTGTGCTCTGTTTGGTGAACTTCAGATCCTTGCTGATAATAATATTCATACTGGAGCACAGTGGCTTTCCTCCGAGGGCTCAGTCCTTTGACAAAAGGAACTCTAACGACAATCTTAACCCTCCTCTGGCTGCTACCTCAGAAGAGCAAGAACCTTTTGATGATGGCTCTAAACATTCTGATGGAGCGCTGATTGCATCCACCATCCCCAAGATCTCCCCCTTAGAACAAAAGGACACAGATCGTCTTTTCTTGCAAATGTTATCCTGCATAAGGAGGGTCAACAATCTAGGGGAGCCAGATCAAATCCTAGTGGAGGGTAAGGGCACTGTTCTAGACCTCTTACAATATGTTGAGACCCACCAAAACTAAGGTAACCTTACCTTGGTCAAGGGGGGTCAAGGCAGCAAATAAGAGGGCTTATGCCCAAGTGACTGGAACATCACGATCCCTCTGATCATTAGTTTCTTCTCGGTTACCTCCTCTGCTGTATGTCCAGCAGAGGAAGTACTGTACTACAAGATGGTAGAGGACGATCCATCTCTACCGTTAGACCCAGCAGTCTTGGCACTAATGCAGAATTCTTCTTGGGCCAAACAGGTAACTTTGCCAGTACATTTCTTTGCACGAGATGCCACCAGTTTCATGGTTGGATTACTGGTTGGGATGGTAGGTTACCTTGTGAAAAATGAAGACCTCTCCATCCCACAGAGGAAGGAAGTATTGTTACCCTTCCTTCTCTCATGGTCTAGGACTCCTTAGTTCGTAACTGAAAACGTAGTCAACCAGTGGGTTAACTGGGTTTTGAGATGCCACACTGTGATTATCTCAAAATTTAGACTGGTATTGAATAGAGAAGCGATGAGGTTGCATAGCAACCCGCTAGATGGTCCTTCACTGTTCAATATGAAAAACATCGAGGCCGTTGCGGAGAGATATAGAAAACTATTCAGGACTTCCTTCTCCATATAGCGATGACTGCATACTCTCACTTAAGGATACCTCCACCGCAGAGGTTTTTCCAGGCTAAGGCCCAAGGACCGAAGAAGAAGACCTCCCAGTCAAAGCATGCAGCACAATCTCAAGCCCCCAAACAGCCCTTTTGACCTGAAGGCTCAAAGAGGGCAAAGGAGGTAGGAGGAATAGATGAGGACGATCCCACTAGGGAAGGCATTCCCCCAGCCACTCCACCAGTTGGGGATGCCTGAAGAACAGATGGCAGAGATGGATGCACTATGGAGCCGAGCTTCGGTCGGTATCTGTATCAAGATACGAATACATTGTCCCGTTTACGAACTCTCACCCTCCTCTGACCCCATCCGACGATGTCAGACTCTATGAGACAGGATCTGCGAAGGAGTATGCCCTACGCGCCAAAGTCCAGATCATGCTAGAAATGGACGCTCTCTAAGAGGGCCCGGAAGTGTCGCCAGGCTTCTACAGACGCTTATTTCTTGTAGAAAAGATGTGGAGGCTGGAGACCAGTCATTGATCTCTCGACCTTGAATAGGTTCGTACATCAAACCCCGTTCAAGATAGAAACGGCCCAGATGGTCAAACAAGCCATCAGACCGCAGGACTTCATGATATCGTTAGACCTCAAGGATGCATATTTCCAGATCTCCATTCATCCATCCTCAAGGAAGTGCATAAGCTTTACATTAGGAGGAAAGATATACCAGTTCAGGGGGCTGTGTTTTGGCCTGTCCACAGCACCTTAGGTGTTCATGAGGGTCTTTGTCCTAGTGTCCCTCTGGGCACACAAGAACGACATTCGTCTACTTCATTACCTAGATGATTGGCTGATTCTGGCCTATTTGAGGGAATTCCTTCTCTTCCATCAAGACAGACTTCTTGTATTTTTCCTAGATCTGGAGATCATGGTAAATTACGAGAAGTCTCACCTGCAACCAGCATAAGACACGGTATATCTAGGAATTAGAATCAGGACCAAACTAGGCAAGATGTTTCTGTCCAAGGAATCTCGTAAGACAAATTACCAGCACATCAGTGGCAAAGGTTGCTGGGATACCTAACTTCTCTAGAGAAGATAGTCCCCAACGGTCATCTGCACAACAGATCTTTACAGCTGAATTATTCTCAGCACGTGAACTCACCAAGCACTCTGGTACCAGTAGGTCAAGAGCATGGGTGTTAGACACCAACCTACTCAGGGGAGTAGACCTTCCTTCTCCTCCACCGGATTTGTTGCTCTTCACGGATGCATCAGAATATCTCTATCTGGTCACAGAGGCACTAAGGAAGCTCCCCACACTTCTCGATCTACTCAGACAATCACACATGAAGAGATTCCATCAGTTGATTCCATCGCTTCGTCTTCACGCCTGGAGGTTATCCAGCAACTGCTCACAAAGAAGGCTTTTCGAGACCAATTGCAAAGAGAATGGCAGGATACCTCTGCGAGTTGTCGGCCTCAGTATATCAGGAAAAATGGTCCTTCTTTTGTGGTTGGTGTCATGGACGAGGTATCACTGCTATTAATGCCACTATTCCAACAATAACAGAGTTCTTATTGTACCTCAGGGAGGAAAAACTTTGTTCAGTGTCGGCCGTAAAAGGTTATCTCTCGCCTTGAGCCTCATCTTCAAGCTGAATAAAGTTAATATTTCCTCCTCGACAGTTATCTTTCCTCATACAGAATTTTGTGCGGACATGCCCTATCAGAAGTCAGACCACCTCCTTGGAATGTAGTCAAGGTTCTTCTTTGTCAAGCGTCAAATCGAGACTCGAACCTGAAGATGGTCTTCCTTCTAGCCATGGCCACTGCCAAGATAGTCAGTGAGCTACATGGTCTGTCCTATGACATTGCCCATTCCAGGGGATGTGGACAAGTGACACTCAGTTTCATCCCTGAGTTTTTAGCTAAGACTCAAAATCCAGCTGTAGCGGATCCCAGATTTTGTCCCTTTTGGATTAAGAATCTTTGGCCCGTAACATGGGTTCCTGATCAGCTGTTACTCAGTCCTCTGAGGATGGTTAGGAAATACTTGAAAAGAACCAAGAAAGCCTACCCACATATCAGCAGGCTCTTCGTTAGTACGGGGAGAAACAACAGGAAGATCACGAAGAACTCCATATCATCTTGGATCAGGCAGGTAATTGAGAGAGCCATTCAATCAGATCACTCTCAATCCGGCTGCCTTCCCGTGCCCATGACGTCAGGGATATTTGTGCAACCCTAGCGTTCAAGAATTGCTCTGTGATGTAGGTGTTACAAGCGGATGTGTGTAAATAGCAAACTACGTTCACCATCCACTACCTACAAGACATAACTCACAGGAATCTAAACATGTTCACTTAGGTCCTGTGGTGGCTGTGCAAAACGTGGTCAACTAACAACTGAGCTCCCCTGTAGGACAAGTAACAGTTGGTTGAGGGCAGATGTTACCTGCCAGTAAGTCCAGAATGAATGTGTGAGTAACTGGCCACTTCCTATTTTATTCTCTCCTCTCTTGTGGCTTAGCATACAAGTAACTCTGCAAGCTGACCCTCTCTTGCTGCAAGTGGGTACCATGCGTTTTGTGCAACTTGATGTATGTACTATATATATATTCATTATGTCCCATTCTCTAAGCGAGGTGGAGTCTCACAATGTCTAGGTTAAGGGGGAGCTTAGTTCCAATTTTACGTTTACCTGGTCACGTCACATTGCTAAATTCTACACTAGCACCAATTGCCCTGGCCGTCATCCTACATGGATCCTGAGTTGTCAGGGTGCCCTCTATACAGCTTGAGCGTAGCACAGAATGGCACCCCGGGACAGTCTCTAGCCCGTTGGTTTTATGGACTTCCACTCACTATGGGGTGAGTCTCCTATGTAAAGAGTGTAAGGTTTCTAGATAGTGCTGGAGGACATAATGAATTTGAAATAATTTGCATTTTTCCAAACTATACAAACCTGAAACTCTTTATACATACTGGTCCCGCCATTACCTTCCCACATTAAGTCCTACTCCAATTTCAGAGTGATAGTTGTTTACTAGTGCTGGTGTAAGTGGGGTAGTGGGTTACCCCGTCCATTAACTAGTGGAGGGTAGTTACTTCTTGCAAAAGCTTTAACGGCTGGTTTTCAGGTAGCAGCAAAATAATACTCCTATGTAAAGAGCTTCAGGTTTGTATAGTAGGAAAAATGCAGATTATTTTAAATTTGTAATTTTTCTATATTTTTCAGAGTAGACTAGATATGCTGAAAAAGGATGATGATGTATTAGTTTTCAAACTTCGAGATCCTGGCAGCTTGCACAGAGTTAAAGGAGCAGAACCTGAAGAGCAGGCAGGTTTTTTTTTTAAACCCAGTTTATTCATTGTTGTAAAATTATCCTACTTAAATTATGAAGCAAACCACTCTTTTGTTCTTTTATAAGTATGTAACTAACACCATCTTCCTATACCTAGGAAGGAATTGTAATACAATGGCCTATGTTTCTGAATAAACATGAAAACAGATACTAGGTAATTGTAACAAGGTCTTGTTACTTTGCAGCTTTGAATGAGTTAGTGTCTGATGATAACATGTTACAGAACTCTTAACCTATCATAGTTTTTAAGGTTTAAAAGCATTTACTCTTTACTGGGCCCCCTTTGTAGAATTATTAAATAGAATTTATAAAGTACTGCATTGGTTGTGGTGCCTTTATTTTTAGGTTATAACCTTGGCAATAAAATCATTTGAATATTAATCAATATTAAGGTCAAATCATTTGAATCATTGCTTGAATTTGTTTTTTCCTACTTGGCATACAAACTCTTGTCCATTAATTAGTGAGATTGTTTTGGCGCAAGCTGGAAATGGATGCTGAAGTTTGATAACAAGCTGTTATCCAACTGGAGAGGGTGTGGGGTAAAGGGCTCCACCTGCTCTCTAGTCAAAGAGACACTTTTTCTTCAGTCACTGTTGTGTACACAAGTACAACACAGCTTCTATCAAAATTTATATTACTTTCTTTTCAATGTACAGTATTTGTTGAAAATGGAATGGAAACGAAAATTTCACAATGGGCAGGGAGAGGGTTGATGTTATAACTGCTTCATGGCAAAGCTGGCTGTAGATCCACACTCCCTCTGTGCCTGTTCTAGGGGTTGTGTCTGCTCAGAGGCATCCCCGTGTTCCGAGTGTCATTTGTTGCTTCCAGTGCAAGGGCAGGCGTACGCCCTGTAGGGGAAGAAACGAGAAAGGCAATTGTTGGAGTTAAAGTGGGCAATGCCCAAGCAGACACTGACGAAGTCTGTCACCGCTGCTGTCTCCCTAGTGGGTATGATTACTGCTGCCGCTCCTGGATCAGTCCTCAGGGAGTACGCCACATGGGTCAGGAGATCACGGATCGACATCAGCCGGTTTTTCAGACTTGGTTGGTGCGTTCATCGGGAACGTCAGGTATTTGCCGCTCCCCTCTGGAGGCTAAAGGCCCTTCGACCATTACTGTCCAGGTTGCGGACGAAGAGTTTGACCTACCCTCCTCAACCTTTTTAAGGAAGTTGATAGCCAAGGCTACCTCTCCCCTGATACCCCCTGTGCATTTAACAGTTTCACAAGTCCTTGGTGACATTAGTGATGACGGGTGTGGGGGTTCCCTTAATGTCAGTAAGACTGGTGGTTGCCTGCTAAAAAGCGAAAAAAGACTGGCAAGTCTGCTATAGTGGCTCCCGGCCTGACTGGTAAAGTGCCGGAGTCGAAAGCTGTGACCCCAGGAGCTGGTGATGGCAAATTAAAAGGCAAGGGTAAGGGGAAGAGAAGTGTTGTCCCTATCCCAAGTGTGATTCTGATCCCTGACCTGGTGCCAGGATTCCCAACCCTCCCCAAGTGTCCATCGCACCAACCCCTGTACCAAGGGGTTTGGATCCTGTACCTATTTCCTCAGTGTCAGTAGTTGTGTCTCCAAAGTGGGGTCACTGGGCTTTATGAGTGTGCCTTCCCTTTCCCCTGTGACAGTGTCCCCTAGTGTTGTAGCTCCTGTTAGAGCAGTGGTTCCCAACCCTGGGGTCGCGACCCCAATTGGGGTCGGCAAGCAATTTTCTTGGGGTCGTGAAGGCATGATAATAATATAAAAGGGGTTGGCTGATATCACTGGATTAGGAGGATTCAGTAGGCTTTACCAAAAATCTTCCCCATTCCTACCTAAGGTGGTATATATAAATCTAAAAAATGAAGGATAGAATGACCATACTCAAACTGAGTTGTTTCCCTTTTTAGCATATACCTTAATGTGACAATTAACTGGGCCGATCGTTCACATGCACATACTGTACATTGCTGTCTATTGACCTTTCGCAGATCATTTTGTACAGAGAAGGTTTAATAAGAACGATTATATCTGTGGAAAGTACTTATAGGGTTTATCCATAGATTTAACAAACTGTATTTTATATCTGGTCCCATCCTGTGTTTTGTATACTATATATATATATATATATATATATACTTATATATACATATATATGTATATGTATATATATATATATATATACACATATATATATATATACACGTATACATATATATATATATATATATACATATACATACACATATATATATATATATATATACACGTATATATATATATATATATACACGTGTTTATATATATGTATATATATATCATTTTCGTTGCTTAAAGAGATTGTATCTGGTATGTGTGTGTCACTGCTACCAATCGGCTTGAACAAACAATGAATTTGTATTAGGAAATTTATAGGTATGGAGCATTGTTATGTTGTAAATTTCTTTTTTCAACTTTATATCTGAGTTTTTTATTTGTATTCGCGTAATAGAAAGATTTTGATATTTGAATTATCTATTAATTATGATATTTATTAAAAACTATATTCTATCTACAAATTAGGAAACTCAAAATAGTCATATATGGCGAAAATATTGTTGTTCATAAACTTAAGCTGCAGTAAGACATACATATATAAGACAGAAATGACAAATGAGTTGTTGGTGATTACTTAAAATGCAGATACGTTGTATAGTGTAAAATTCCTTTAAAAAAATGTAAATGAAAGAAAGGACAAGAGAAGTGTGTATGTATATGTATGTGTATATGCATGTGTGTGTGCACTACATACATTTATATAAGACACAAATGCAGACACATTTGTGTTTATAATTATATGTTTTCATAGCATTTTCCCTGCTATCATCATAGTTATCATTATCAAGTTTTAATTGATTGATTTTAATCTCTCTCTCTCTCTCTCTCTCTCTCTCTCTCTCTCTCTCTCTCTCTCTCTCTCATTTGATTTTGGAATAGGTTGTTGCAATTATGGCAATGGCAAACAACAAAGGAAAGCAGAAATATATGGAGGACAACTCTAACATCGGTTATACTTGCTTTATCTCATCAGGAAAAGAAAAATACTCAATTTTTGATGTGCAGTGAAGTGCTCTCAGAAGAATCAATGACTCAAGATAAGTTAAGACATCATTTTGAGTCCAAAAATGCAAAGATCAGTAAAGAGAGCCCATTTTTTTTTTCCCAAGAATAAACATGTGGATCTAAAAAAAAAAAATCCCTTCTTGACAGATAAAAAAGAAAAAAAAAACCGCATGTCATTGCTGAGGAATTCATTCACCATTTGCAAAAGACATCGTTCATGACGTAAGCGAAGATAAGGTAGTTTAATCCTCGGAAATTATAACGCTTTCTAATCATACTGTACATCTCCACTTGATCTCATCACATTAAAAGTTGATGAATCAACATATATAGGTAATCTTCCTTGGTTATTAGTTTATGGCGATTTTAAGGATGAATTTCTTTCTTGCAGACCATTAAAAACAAATAAAGCGGTGGTACATTTGAACAAAAAAATGGAGGATTTCTTAAAAAAAGGAAATAGATGTGGGAAAATGTCGGTGGTATGTGTAATGATGGTGCACCTTCTATGCTAGGTCATAGATCAGTGTTTCAACAGAAGGTAAAGAATATTTCCCCAGAAGTTGTTGGAATTCATAGCATGATACATCGTTAAGTATTTTCTGCACAAACATTGCCAAAGATTTTAAAAGTTATGCAATCAGTTGTTAAAACAGTTAACTTTATAAAGTCAAATGCATTGAACAACCGCTTGTTTGCTAGAGTGTGTCATAAAAAAATGGATTCTAAGTATGAAGTTATGTTACAAACTGGAGTAAGGTAGTTACCAAAAGGTAATCCCCTTTTAGTTGAATAGTGAGGTGAGAGAATTCTTATCTCGGCAAGGAAGAACAGAACTTTCCAGTTTCATAAGTGATATGAGTAATCGGGCAAAAACTGCATCCTTAATAGATTTTTCACAATTTTGAATTCCCTTAATCTTTCACTTCAGAAAGAAAAACAAAATGCCTTCCAAATGAAGCTGGATGTTTTGGAGTAAATGAAGAAAGAGAAAATTTTGCATGTTTCCCACATTAAATGCATCTGTTGAATAAAATGACACTGATATTCCATTCAAACAGTTTTCAAAGTTTACTCATTCTTCTTCTTAGTGATCTTAAAAGAGGAATTTAGCCAATATTTTTCCAGAAAAGCCTCAGTTATCCCACACGTTACCTCAAATAAACTATTTGATAATGTTCCTGAAAGATATCCATAGGAATTTAACTGATCTTATTAGATCTGACAGTGCCAAAGCTGACTTTGATTCTCTAACAGAGATTCAGTTTTGGATACTTCGGTATCCAAATTTGGCTGAAGGTATGCTTAAAATGTTATGCCCTCGTCTTCGACATAAGTATGAAGTGACCTTTTTAATTGTACTTTAAATAAAGTCGAAGCTGAGAATTAATCTCTATGCTGAAGATGAAATATGTTGTGCTTTATCGAAAACATCACTGCAGATTGAGATACTGGAAATGGAAAAGCAGTTTTAACCATCACATGAATCACATCATTGTTTATTATCAAGATAATGCTTGTGTTAATCATATCAATAACATTCTATTATGCAGTGTGTCTTATATAAAGAAATTATATATTATATATAAGTGCATTTTTTTAGGTTTTTGCTATTCAATGATAAACAGTATACTTTAATCAATTATATTCTTTTATCTAAAAAAAAAAAAGAATATACAGGCAGCCTTGATAATTGAGTGGGGTTGCAAAAAGTATGGTCAAGCTGAAATGGGGTCACCACTGGAAGAAGGTTGGGAACCACTGTGTTAGAGCAACCCTTGTGGTTTCTCCCTTTGGGAGAATGTTTTTGTTGATGATCGCTCAGACCTTGACTGTTCTGCTTACTGAGCCAGGAGGAGGAAGAAACATGCACCCTGTTCTTCCTCATCATCTCCTCCTTGTTATCCTCCTCTTCGTCTTATGACTCTGATTCTGACTTCTTTGTTAGATGCAGAAAAGGAAGAGGTTGAAGAAGTCCAGGAAGACCAGCCGTAGTCTCAGGGATAGGGCTCCTGGATCTTTTGAAGTGGGTTGACAGCATCCATGCGGTTCCCTGAGGCCTGGGTCAGGACCTGATGTCCCAGCTATGTGCCACACCCTGATTCTGGCTGCCGGGGCTTCCCCTGCTACTCAGGTAGTAGGCCAGGACAGTATGTATGGCCCTGTACACGGTTCCGAGATTGATGGAGGAACAGCAGCCACCTCCATCCCCCTTCATTCCTCCCTCTACTATTGAGTTGTCAGCTTGGTAGTGAGGATGGCACCATTCAAATCCATACTTAAGTGCATGCACATTTTGGTAGGCTAAGAATGTAAGGCGGAGGGACTTGCTCTCCGTGCCTCATACCTTGAGGCCATGGCCACCCCTGTCCTTACCCACAGTATGATTGGTACTGGGTACCTCTCCATGTGCTGTCAGGTTCTGTGCCAGGAGGTATACCCTAGCCATTGTCAGTCTCCCAGTTACATCTATGATTTTATGTCCATGGGACAGAATGGCTGCACTCTCGGGGTGGAACAGATTCTCCAGAACAAGCTGTCTCACCCTTGGTCTTGGCGGCGGAAGAGCGTGCTCAGGGGCAGGATGGCTCAGGGACTCTTGATTGTGGTCTGGAGCCCACAGGCTGACTACCCTATCAAAGAACTCCTTTTTGAAAGTCCTTTCACTCATTCGTGAGTGCAATGGCCTGTGGGAGGTGACTGTGCTCCACCTTCTGGGAGGACTTCGGACACTGATTGACACTTCAGGGCCCCTATAATTGAAGCCCTTATTGGAGTGGCTTTGATTGGCTCTTGTTGACCTGGCTTTGGACCGGGTGGATGATCTGATCTGTGTGTGAGAATTCACTTCATTCCAGCAGGTCAAGCAATATCTTGCTACCCCTCCCCTTTAGGCGGCCAGAGAATGACACGTCAGCACTTTTGCAGGTAGACCCATCAGTTTGTGCTCTGATGGGGCTCTCATTGGAGATATTCAAGGCGAAAGGTACGTCCTTCTCGGCCTCTGAGTCGGGGGCCGATGCCATGGTGGCTTGGGCCTTGGTCTCTCTTCACACTGTTTTCTGGCTTAATCAGTACTGTAGTTGGGAACAGTTACATACCTCGCAGAGTTGATGAGGCTTTGGAGAAGTGCAAGAGTCTTGTGTAGTCTAGAGTGAAGGCTGTCACCTTCCTGGCCCACCAGACAGCAAACCTGGTGGGCAAACTAGTTTTTGAAGAGGCAGGACACAATAGTCTCTAACTTCTCATAGCTGATTAGCCCGAAGGTGGCGTTAGCATTACAGAGTCATGTGCAGGTGTTGGTGGAATTATGAATGACTTCTTCGTAGGACTGTGATCCACCGCACTGTCACCATCAGTGACCCTTGCTCTTCCAAGGTGGCAACTGGCCAAGTTTGGAGGATCGAGATCGAAGAAGGGCTTCGCGCTCGCTTTGAGACCCTGTTCCACAGCTCCCGCAACTTCTTCACAGAAAGAGCCTGTGCATACACAGTCTTTTTGACCACCCCAGCCTGCTCCTTTTAGGAAAAGTGGAAGTAAGAAGAGGGGAGGGAGAGGGAAACGTTGAGGTTGGCGTTCATCCTCTCATGCTGCCAAGAATAGGAGTTTTGAGCCCGTCACGATCAGTTAAATCTGGATATGAAGTGTTTGTGGGGAAAAAGAATCCTAAGCTGTTGATCATCCAAAATTTATTTTTACACGAATACATCCAAGACTGTAAGACAACCAAAAATACCTCATACCATTTACAAAAATAATCACCAGGGGACAACCCTATCTAAACGATAGTTAAAAATATAACAACTATAGAGACAATACTGTAGTTTACCATTCCCACACCCCCCCTAAACTGAAGTCAATACGTTACATATATATTCAAAATATAATAACCTCACTCAATACAATTGCACAATATAAAGTTGAAATATATATAAAACGGATTTTGAGCAAAGTGAAAAATCTATTTTTGGATGAAATAGCCATGTCGTCCTTATGGAAGATTCCTTTAGGTAGCTTTCTAAGGGATATTTGCTACAGTGATACTCCCAGATAATTACCCATAGGTCTCCAGAATTCTAACTCCTGGCATGAGTATCCTTAATATATCTTTAA
Source organism: Palaemon carinicauda (assembly GCF_036898095.1). NCBI lineage: Eukaryota > Metazoa > Arthropoda > Malacostraca > Decapoda > Palaemonidae > Palaemon > Palaemon carinicauda. The sequence goes on along the minus strand of NC_090745.1, from coordinate 58,825,875 downwards.
GGATATCGCTATAAAATCAGGGGATGTTTTTTTTTATACAACATAGAAATCTTCACCCCGAATAGATTCAACTCTTTTAGAGGGAAGAGTGGCGAACGAAATGGGAGCCGTTATCAAGATACCCGGTGGACCCCCTCCCCATACTCCTACGGCCCATCATTCCTAGTTGCGTTTAAGCAGGAATAGCCGCAGATAGAGTAGTTTGGGGTGGGGTCATTTAAGAAAGAAGGGTGAGTCCATCAGGACGACATGGCTATCTCACCCAAAAATAGATTTTTCACTTTGCTCAAAATCCGTTTTTTGGGCTCGGCCATGTCGTCCTGATGGAAGCTTACCGGAGAATTAACTTGAAATTACTATATCTGTGGGTTTGTATAAGTGCCTTTACTCTGAATGAGTTCCTTATATGGTCTTTTAGACCTTTATATATGACATTACCGTTGTCTGTCATATCCACCAAGCTTGGAACCAGCTTGGCTTCCTGCCCCCTGCAGGAAAAGTGTTGACTTCGACTATAAAGATTAGAAGTTTGTATCTCCATAGGGACGGAAGGTAATGCTTAGAGATTACCCTTCTCATACCTTGGAAATCTGTACTCTGATTTCAAGTTGTGCCCTTCTATTGTTTAATTAAAACTCTAGTATGCTTTTATGGGCTCGGCCAAGTCGTCCTGATGGAAGGTTCCTTTGAGTAGCTTTCTAAGGGATATTTGCTACTGTGATACTCCCAGAGAATTAACCATAGGTCTCCAGAATTCTAACTTTTGGCGCGAGTATCCTTAATATATCTTTAAGGATATCCCATAATATCAGGGGACGTATTTTTTTTATACGACACAGCAATCTTCACCCCAAATAGATTTTAAGTCTTTGAGGGGGAAGAGTGGCGAAAGAAAGGGGAGCTGTGATCAAGGTACCCGGTGGACCCCCTCCCTGTACTGCTATGGCCCATTATTCCTTGTTGCATTTAAGCAGGAATAACCGCAGATAGAGTAGTTTCGGGTGGGGTCATTTTAAGAATGAAGGGTGGATCCATCAGGACGACATGGCTATCTCACCCAAAAATAGATTTTTCGCTTTGCTCAAAATACATTTTTTGGGCTCGGCCATGTCATCCTGATGGAAGCGTACCAGAGAATTAACTAGAAAGTACTATACCTGTGGGTTTGTATAAGTGCCATTACTTTGAATGAGTTCTTATGTGGTCTCCTAGACCTTTATATATGATATTACCATTGTCTGTCATATCCACTAAGCTTGGAACTAGCTTAGGGCTTCCTGCCCCTGCAGGGAAAGAGTCAACTTCGACTATAAGGATTCAAAGTTTGTATCTCCATAGGGACGGAAAGTAATTCTTAGAGATTACCCTTCTCATACCTTGGAAATCTGTACCCTGATTTCAAATTGGGCTCTTCTAGGGTTTAATTAAAACTCTAGTATGCTTTATTCGTCTGTAACTGAGATAGCAGCAATAAGACGCAAATACGTATAGTATTTTGCCTTGCAACTAGATTATCAAATGTAGTTCCAATCAGGTATGAATCTGATCCGGCATTGAAAACACATCAGAGTCCATATTTTCTCTTGTCGAAAAAATATGTAAATTCATCGAAAAGATGCCACTCAATAGGGATGTGAAACCAAATCTGACTGATTTGTACAGATTTTGGAAATGCTTGAACATCTTGACGCACCATTCACTCTGCTCTGGTGGTATCGGTCAGATATGCACCTATATGGAACAGTGTGTTAATCATCATTGTGATTTGCACTCGAGGGTAAATGTACCCATGCACCCGATGCACTGGAAAGTCCCAAAGCAGTTCACTGTTCATCGCAGCGCTAGACAACGGGTTTTATAACACTACCCGCCGCCACCACAACATATTTTATTTCATGTACTTGCTTCGTATAGTGTCTAAAAGATCTGGTTGATCTCCACCCAGTGTATGAGCGGAGTCTACCAAAGACCCTGTGTTGGAAGAAGTTCCGTGAAGAAGCAATTTTCTTTAGATTGTGACCTGCGGGTGAGCTGTCAGGATCCGCTCTGTGAATAAGTAGGTGAGCATTGCTCTCAGTTATCTTAGGGATAGATTTTGATCCTGAGGTTTCGACTCGGAAGAGCTGTCCTTCCTAGAAGTCTGAAGTTCTACGAAGATAGACCTTAAGACACTACTGGGCATAGAGAGACATCTTCCATCAGTGGGCAAATTCTCCAAGGACCCCACCTCTTGGTGGGTAGCTCGTTCTCGGCCAGAAAGGCAGGATCAGGAAAGGGGTTCAGTTCTCCTGTGTCTAGGAACTGAATATGGCTTACATCCCTGATAGGGCCAGTATTTCACTAACTCTAGCCCCTGAGGCTATTGCGAACAGAAAATTAACTTTCTGTGTTAGTTCCTTTAGAGTACAATCCTCATTGTTTAGGTTCGAAGCATAGTGCAAGACTTTGACCAACGACTATGTAATGGGCTTTGGACGGGTTGCCGGCTTTGGTCTAGTGCATGCTTTGGCACCTTGTAAAAGGTTTTGCTTATGAGGTCCACCTGAAAGGCGTATAGAAGAGGTCTAGTCAGGGCCGACTTACACGCGGTTATCGTAGTGGAAGTCAGGCCTTGTTCAAGTAGGTAAATGAAGAAGAGAGACAGAAATCTATTGAAATTTCTGTTGGTCCCCTTGTTTTCACAAGGGGTACCCATTTCTTCCGAGACAATTCACATTGTCTCCAGGTTGAACTTGACTTGTACTCTACATTGAAGTTGGCCTCATTCTTCGAGATCCCAAACTTTTTGGGCGAAAAAATCATGAGATGCAGGTTGTTGGTTCTCGAGGGTGAAATGTAAACAATCGACTTCTGCACCAGTTTGGATAAAACTGGGTTCGTCAGAGGAAACAGCTTCAGTTTCAATTCTAGAACTAGAGGGAACCAATTGTTTTTTGGCCATTTGAGGGCCACTACAGCAGCTGTTCCTCTGAAGGATCTTAGCTTGTCGAGGACTTTTAGCTAGAGATTGGTTGGTGGAAACAGGTAAATCCGATTCCATCCGTTCCAGTCGAGAGACATGGCGTGTATCGCTTCTGCTTAAGGTTCTCGTAAGGGGCTACATAACGAGGTAGTTTCTTGTTGTCGCTCGTTGCGAAGAGGTCGATCTGCAGTTCCGGGACTTATATAGAAAATAAAGGAGAATGAGTTTGCATCTAGGGACCATTCTGTCTCTATTGGCTTTCGCCTGGATAGAGCATCCGCCTTCACATCGTGGGACCCTTGAAGGTGAACTGCTGATAAATGCCATCTTCTCTTCCTTGCCCTGCGGAAGATGGCTAACATCACGCGATTGATGTGAGGTGAACTCGAGCCTTGTCGATTTAAACATATTACTATCACCTCGCTTTCGAGGACCAGTCTGATGTGGACTGCTCTGCGAGGGGATAGTCTCTTCAACGTCAGGAAGACTGCCATAGCCTCCAAGATGTTGATGTGAAAGTTTTTGAACTGGAGTGATCAATTTCTTGCACTTTCATTTCATGCGAATGGCCTCCCCATTCTTCCAGGTAGGTGTCCGTGTGCATCACCACTGATGTTTGTGGTGGTTGCAAGAGAATTGTCTGTGCTAGGCTCTTATTCGTTGACCACGCCCTTAATAGTGTGCGCAATCGGGTCGGTTTCAAACTTGTTGATCTCTTTGAGCGTTTGATGCGTATCTTCTCCAGACTCCTGACGCATCCTTTAGTTGTGTTTCTAGCACCGGGTCTGTCACTACTGCGAACTGGAGAGAGCCCAGTACTCTTTCCTGTTGGCATCTTGAAATCCTCTTGTGTTGGACTAGTCTCTTGACAGATGCCGCTATTTTTCTCCTCTTCTTTAATAGAATGGAGAGGTGGTGTGACTGCAAGATCCCATGGATTCCTAAACATTGAAGCTTGTGAGCTGGAGAAAGGCGAAACTTCTAGCGATTGATCTTGAAGCCCAGGTGTTCTAGGAACTGGATCACCTTTCCGGCCGCTTGCAGACAAGTAGTCTTCGATGCTGCCCGCACCAGCCAATCGTCCAGGTGTGCTACTACTTGTACTCCTTCGGAGCGTAGTTGCTGGACGATCGTGTCCGCTAGCTTTGTGAATACCTTTAGGGCTATGTTTAGTCCAAAGGGCATGACTGTGAAGACATATTTCTTCTTCTGTAGCCTGAATCCTAGGTAGGATGGGAGGGGGCAACTGACTGGTAGGTGTCAGTAAGCATCTGCCAGGTCTATTGAGACTGTGTTGCAATGTAAGCATCCGGAGCTTTTTGTTCTCGATGAACTTGAGTGGAGACAAGTCTAGAATGACTCTGGGTTTGTCCGAGTCTTTCATGAGAACACAAAACAGCCTTCCCTGGAATTTGGATGGACTTCGCTTTTCTCATTACCATCGTATTCAAGAGTTCTGAGGTATATTCTTCCAATAAGGGGGTGGAGTGTTGGAAGAATTTTGGAAAAGTGGGGTGGATTTTTGTTCCATTTCCAATCAAGTCCATTCATAATTTGGCTGTGGACCCAGGGATCGAAGGTCCAACGATCCCAAAAGTGGAAAAGTCTGCCTTCTACCTGGAACCTCTCATTGTTTAGAGGTTCCTGAGGACTTGTTTCTGTGACTGCGTCCTCCTCCAACCCTGGGGGGTTTCTGGAGGATCCTCTTTTTGGGCCCTTACCTTTGTAGGGCTAAAAGGTGGTTGAGTGCCTTTCAAAGCCTGGATTTAACACAGGTGACTGGCTACCAGCTTTTGAGGGACAATATGGAAGGTGGTTTGCGGCTGGGCTACCATTTGAGGCACCGTGGTCATGGTCACGGTCGGAAATTGTGCAGTTCTAATGATTTCCTTTTTGAGGACATGCCCCACTTTTGGAGAAGGTTCCTATTCTCCGTGGTGGTTTTGGCAATGACTTCTTGGACCACTTCCTGTGGGAAAGGGTCTTTGCCCCAGATGTATGGTGAAATCAGTTTTCTGGGTTCGTGTTTCACCGTTGTTGCAGCAAACATATGGTCTCTACAGGTCCTTTTTTGACCTGAGAAAAGCATACAAATCTATCACAAGGGTGGGGCGTTATTTAAGGCCTGCACACATTTCCAAGCAGTTCTGATGAGACAGGGAGGCGGCAAGACTATCTTTCGTCTCCTGTTCCCTTCTCAAAAGACGGTTTGGCAACTTTGGAAGGTTCTCATTAAAATGCTGACCTGCTGTCTCCTGATTCAACTTTGAAACGGAGAAGGTTAGATGTACCTCTTTCCACTTCTCACAGGTGGGCGTAGCTAGAGATAATCTAGAGATAATGGTTTGCATTTCTCTAGGATTGGGCAGGGTTTGCCCTCTTCGACTGCTCTCATGACACAGTCTAGGGCTTTCCCTGAAAGGGGGAAGGCTCTGGAGGAAGGAGCAATGAAGGTCAGGTGCTTCTTGCTCAATGCTGAGACTTTGGAGTTAATATATCCGGCTCCTTTATGGGTCTTGGTAAGGATGGCTTGTGCCTTGTCCTCGCGGGATGTAGGTTCATCTCGCAGTCTCACGTAGCAATCTGGGTATGCTGAAAGTTGGGCCAGAAATGAAGCTCTTCAAGTGGTTTGGCCCCCAACTTCTCGGAGATATAAAGCTTCCCATTCAACATGGGCATGTGTTCCGTCTACCTCCAGGGGTTGGTTTCGGAGTAGTGAGGGAGGCTAGATATTTTAAGGGGCTTAGCAGAGCCCCTGGAAGTGCCAGGGCGTTTCCCTTCCTGTACCTCTCTCTTCATCTCTTTGAGATCTTGCTTATGCTCCTCTTGTTCCTTCCGGAACAGGCTCCTCTTGTTCCTTCTGGAACAGTGTCAACATCTTCTGGATCGACTCTAGGAGCGCTTCACTCCTGCCGACCTGTCTAGCCAGTTGGGGAGTTGGGGCTGAAGAGGTTGACGGCATAGGATAATATGCCAACACAGTGAGCTGAGGGACCTCAGTGACTGTTGAAACGGATCCTTCTTCCTCCGTGGTTGGTTGAACCACTTATTCTTCAGGGCCCTCTTGCAGTATTTCCTGTCCGGTGCCAGTGGACACCTCCAACATCTGTTCTTGGCGGATGTCCAAGCCTTGCAGTGCCTTGTTGATATCCGCGTCCACTGTCCATTGGGTAAAGGGAGGCTGGACCTGTACGTGAGGCATAAACATATTCGATTGAGCCTTAAAGAACAATAGGCACTTCAAAGACTTGTTAGGTAGGTAAGGTCCCGGAAAGTTCTTTTGGAAGCCTCACACTCACCTTCGAAGGGTTTCCCTTGCTGTATCCCTTGACTCCGTAGTGTCAGGGATATCTTTTCCAGAGTCGTCGGTCAGCAAGGTCAAGTGATTTGAATGACCCTTCGGCTCCCAGATACAATGCAGTAGGGGCATAAGACCTTTACATCGTATGCCCACAAAAGTTCTTACTCTTGTGGTTGCATAACACAACTGTACACTTCACCATTGGCTCCTCCTTTAAGGGAGAAAAATGGTAAATGAGTATTAGGTTGTTTATATCACTGATATAATGTATACTTAAAATACTGGTCCTAGTACCTCAGGGATCCAGATATGATACAGCAGGGGGCATGAGACCTGTATATCGTGGGCCCACAAAGTTCTTACTCTTGTGGTTGTAGAACACAACTGTACACTTCACCATTGGCTCCGTAAGGGAGAAAAGGGGTGAAATAAGTACTCAGTTGTTTATATCATTGATATAATGCATATATAAAAAATAGTAATGCATACTCTTATATTTAATAGCTTAGGATGATAAGCTAGAAAGGAAATAGGAAATACCCATATCTGTGTTTCCTCTCACAGGCAGTTGCTGAGACCTCCGTCAATATCAATATTTAAATTCCTTATAAGTGAAAATACAGAGTGGAATGACTCATACGTAGAGCCGGAGCTAGTAAATATTCATACTAACTCCCCCACCTGTAAAATATTAATGTTGAACGGTGTTTCATGAGTGTCCTGATAATCAAAGGATTCATCAGGGTGTTGAGGGAATGCTTCAACCTCAGCATGTTATGCGGTCCCAACAATAGGCTGCGAAAGGATACACTAAGTATGTTAGAAATACTTGCACTTCTGTATTGTTATATACCGTAGTTTTCCAACTACTGTATTGTTATATACTGTAGCTTTACTGGCTACTGTATTGTTGTATACTGTAGTTTTACCGGTACACTACTGGGGTTAGGCTAAGTGATAGAGAGAGAAAAAATGGAAAGGAGGGTTTCCTATTATTATGGTTTAGCACAATAAATGGAAGTGTAGGAGGGCTACTGCTGCTTATTGTCTCCTTGCCAGAATGAGAATTCTAATGGAAGGGGAGGAATGCATCTGATTCTAGCTTCCATCCAGCCACACCTTTTGCCACCGGCTGTACTGCCGGTTGCGAGGTCTGAGGATGGCAGTCCAAGAGAGGACTGAAGAATTCTCAACAGTATATTGGGTCTCCCACTGGCAGCCGTCAGGGCCGGCTCAGTCTTTCTCCCCGTGGCATTCACTTCCGGTGAAGGAAGGACATAAGAGGGAGTTGGCTGAGGCGGCAAGCTAACCGCCGCTAGTAGGGTCCCGGCCGACAACTTAGTCAATCCAGCAAGCCGGGATGACTGTAGAATACCGGCCAAAAGAATGTTGTGACGGCTAGGCCGACAATAAAGGACAGAGGGGTGGGAGGGAAAAGGGTCTTATAGTTTGCAAGGGAGAAAGGCGGCGGTAGGCATGCTGCCTACTTTTGGCTGTAAGCTAAGGAAGCATGGCTTCCTGTGCCGACGCCGTCGTGGTTGGCAGAGGAATAAGTATTCCCCTGTCGGCGACATTGTCGGCTATAAGACATGTCTTATAGTCCACAAGGGAGAAATGCAGCGGCAGGTATGCTGCCTACTTTCGGTTGTAAACTAAGGAAGCATAGCTTCCCATGCCGACAACGTTGTGAGCGGCAGAGGAATCACGATTCCCTTGTCGGCAACATTGTCGGCTACAAGACAATACACCCTGAGTTACCGTCATACTTCTAAGCCGGGATACTCGGCGGCAAAGAAGATCGTCAGTAAAACTATCTAAGTCAAGCTGGAGTTAACTACTCGGTGGCGATGACGAAAGATAGGGTTGTCGCTTGGGATGGCGGCGCTCAGGGGGAGGAAGGGTTTATCTTCTTTTCTCAAAAAGAGAAATGTATCGAATTATACCAATAAATTCTAGGGGATATATATCCCCAATCGAATTAATATGAACAATACAAGAGGTTAAACAATGGGATTTACTTTACTAACGTATACAAAACGGGTTAGGCATACGAGATTAACGTTAATTTTTGGAAGAGGAAATATATATATATGCGATCTTCACTAGTATAATTTTGCCTAACTAGCTAAAAAGTTTCTTTATAGCTAAATACTGGGACCGTCGCACTACTAACTAAATGATTGCATTATGACGTGCAACAGCTGTCTCAAAATGGCTGCCTCCGGGGTTGGCTGTGCTCCACTTAACACACTTAAATTATGCTAATTGAACTGTGAGAAGGGAGCTGAAAATTATACACAGGAAAGATTAAATACTCAACTTTCCAGAGTGGGGACCACGGCTACGAGTGATACCACCGAGGCCCTATCGTATACGAAAGAAACGTTATATTTTGGAAGAGGAAATATTATATATGTATATGCGATCTTCACTAGTATAATTTTGCCTAACTAGCTAGAAAATTCTTTAAAGCTAAATACCGGGAACGTCGCACTACTAACTAAATAATTGCATTTCTGGGCTCGAACCTGTGCCGCCCAGTGAATAAGCTCCATTTAGCACTTATTCTTAGGTAATTTACTGCTAAATATACCAGAGAAAAAATGTAAAGGAGTGCTAGGTTAACTAGCTCGCTCACCTATTGGTGTCGGTATAAAATTGGGCGTATAATCCAGAGGTCCCGCACTATTTAGATTCATCCACGACAAAGATCCCAATAGAGGAGAGCCGTTCAACCTCACTCGGCACCACCAACTCTGCATCCGCTCAGAACCCAACTCCTTTTAGCACGCCTGTGTTGTAACCCGCTTTTTTGTTGTGCTCTCGTTTTTCGCTTATTTTCCACTGGATTATGGCTTCTTCGTCGGTTTCCCAGGAGACACCGTCTAAGTTAAGTACCAAGCTATGTTTTGCTGTGTTTTGAGCAATCTAGATCGTTTAATATTTAAATTATAGGAGTTTATTCTCTTCGTTCATTTCGATCTTGCTTGATTCCGCTTACAGTTGGTACTCCTGTTTTGAGAGCTTTTAGTTTCACTCGCGGTGTTACTATGTGTATTACAGTGAACCCTCGCTACTTCGCGGTTCGACAATCGCGGATTCACCACTTCGCGGGGTTTTCCCATAACCCATATATATATACATATCGCGGATTTTCCGGAAAATTCGAAAATACCGCGAAATCTGAAGATAACCAAATACGATATTTTGTTACCTGTAATTCCATTAATACTGTAATTAGTAATATCTGCTCTTACTGATTGTTCATTGCATTACATATGATATATAATTCAGCACAGAAAGAAATAAAACACGAAAAGAGAATGTGATCATATGATAATTCAGTACGTAGTAAAATTAAATCGAACATGAAACGCAAATCAGATGCAGTCATACCATATTAGAATGGTGTGTACTGTAATGGATGTGCTTCTTTTCCATGAATCTTTTGTATGTATACGTACGTAGTACAGTACTGCATCCAATAATATTCTTTGTTGCAAAAATCACATTTCGAATAAGTACTGTAAGCGTACGAGAGAGAGAGAGAGAAAGAGAGAGAGAGAGAGAGAGAGGCGTAAAATAGCGTACGTACGTAAATTTTTATTATTATTGTTATTATTATTATTATTGTTGTTGTTGTTAATAAAATTATTATTGTTATTATTATTAATCATTATTATTATTATTATTACTGTACAGTATTATTATCATTATTTATTATTATTACGGTATTGTACTTAATCTACGTACGTTCAGTATGCGCGGGGGCATCTTCTATGAGTAACCAACGCACCATAGTACTGTAAGACGGGTTGTGATTGGTTCAAGCGCTGATAGATGACGAATCAAAACTCAAGTTTTGTTATCTAGCCTGTGATTGGTGTTTTGCCCGCATCTTCTACCCGCAGCATCAAAGTTCTCGCGGGGCTGGATCGTTCACTTTCTCTTTCCGCGTATTGCTGAGTAGACGTTCTTAACTTTGTGAAGTTTAATCTGTGCTGTGTGCGACTGTTTTAAGTTGAACTTTTTGTTGAACTTTCTGTTACAATGGCTCCCAAGCGTTCTGCTTCTAGTAAGGCTGGTAGTGAGCCTAAACGCCACCGAAGAATGATGACGATAGCTGAGAAGGTTACGCTTCTCGACATGTTAAAAGATGGTAAAAGTTACGCGGCCGCCGGCCGCCATTTTGGCATCAACGAATCCACCGTTCGCTACATCAAGAAGGACGAGGCGAACATTAGAAAGACTGCTGCAATCACCTTTAGCAGATCAGCGAAGCGAGTCGTTACAACGCGTAATAAAACGATCGTACGCATGGAAGGTGCTTTAGCTGTGTGGATTGCCGACTGCCGGAAGAAGAACATAGCGTTGGATACGAACACCATCCAAACAAAGGCTTTGAGCTTGTATGAGAATTTTGCTGCAAAGGAACCTAAAGAGGACGACGGCAACCATGCTGAAGATGATGATGATGCAGATGATCCTCAACCAGGGACATCCACTGATTCCCAGCCTCAGAAACGTTTTTCCGCAAGCAAAGGATGGTTCGCGAAGTTTCAGAAACGCTTCGCCCTGAAAAGCGTTTCCCTGCATGGGGAGTCTGCTTCCGCTGACACTGCCGCTGCTGAAACTTACGTGAACCAGACTTTCAAGAACATTATCGCTGAAGGTGGATACAAGCCGGAACAAGTCTTTAATATGGATGAAACCGGCTTGTTTTGGAAGAGAATGCCGTCGCGAACTTTCCTGTTCAAAGAGGAAGCCAAAGCCTCTGGCTTTAAGGCATTCAAGGATCGCGTTACCCTCGTGATGTGTGGCAATGCTGCTGGATTTTTGTTAAAGCCGGGGCTTATTTATAAGTCGAAAAATCCTCGCGCTTTGAAAAATAAAAATAAGAATCTCCTTCCCGTGTACTGGATGCATAATCAAAAAGCATGGATTACGAAGATGCTGACCTCCAACTGGTTCCACCAGTGTTTCATCCCGCAAGTCCATGAATATCTCTTAGAGAAGGGCTTGCCATTCAAGATCCTTCTCCTTATGGATAACGCTGGTGGACACGCAACTGACCTGTCGCGTGAGGGCGTTCAGGTTGAGTTCCTACCACCCAACACCACGTCATTAATTCAACCAATGGACCAGGGGGGTATCAGGGCGTTCAAGGCCCTCTACACGAAGAATACCTTGGCGGACCTCGTTGCGTGTGTGGATGCTGCCCAAGATGACGAGGATGAAGACTTCAACTTGAAGGCGTACTGGCGGCAGTACACCATAGCCACGTGCCTGCAGAATATTCAAAAGGCACTTCAAGAGATGAAACCTGCAACCGTAAATGCGAGCTGGAAGAAGCTGTGGCCCGATATTGTTTACGACGACAAGGGATTTACTCCGTCGGAAATCCAACACTCTGCAATACGGAAATCTGTGCAGTTGGCTGCCATAATTGGGGGTGACGGGTTTGGCGACATGACGACTGAAGACGTCGACGAGTTGTTGGACTGCCATTCCCAGCCCCTAACTGACGCAGACCTCGAAGACCTGACGAAATCGGCAAGTGAGGAAGAGAGTGAGGGTACCCAGGAAGAGACCCAAGAAAATGTCGAAGAAACGGGCTTAACATTAGAACGGCTCGCCAAGTTCTGCAACCATATGAAGGAGGCGAAAGAAATGTTGCAAGAGTGGGACGAGGATATGGTTCGCTCGATGCAATTCTGCAACAAGGTTGATGACATCACGACTCCCTACAGGATGCTCTTGGATCGAAAAAAGAAGAAGCGGCAACAACTTCCGATCACAATGTTTTTTCAGCCTCGCAAAAAAGAGCCAGTTCCTCCTGCTAGTACGCCTTCGGAAGAAATTGAAGAAGTTGAAGAGGTGTCCCAGGAAAAGACACCTCCGTCTGAAGAGACGTAAAATACTATCATTGACTGCACAGTAGAACACATCATCAGCTTCATCATCATCATTTCTACTGTGCAGCAAATTCATCGCCATCGTCATTCAAGTTTTTCTTGAACTTCTTTCGTGGTGAGTACAGTAACAATCTTTATTTTTTACTTTAACCTGTTTTATAGTTTAGTAATGTACGTACTGTATGCATTAAGTTAAAGGGAAGGTTTTAAAAGTCTACATGTTGTAACCTATCATATTTTTTTTGTTTAAAATTTACATTTACGTACGTAAAACAATCTCTCTCTCTCTCTCTCTCTCTCTCTCTCTCTCTCTCTCTCTCTCTCTCTCTCTCTCTCTCTCTCTCTCTCTCAAATTGTTTTCCTGCTTTGCTACGTACAAGTACTGTATAATTTATATTTGTAAGGTAACATATTTTGTAAATGCTTTTACTGTAAATACTGTATGTACTGTATCATTATTTATCACTATCATCATGCGTGTTAAATGCCTTGTTTGTTCTGAGCGTGGTTGTTTACTGAGCGTACACGCCGTCGTTTCAGGCGGCGTCATAAAGAAAAAGATTTCATTTGGAAGTCCTAAGAAAAATACGTAAACTAAAACATTGGTAATAAAAAAATCAACATACAGTACTGTATAATCAATATAATCGATGCAAAAACTAACCATACGTACATATATGTGTACACTAAATGAGTTTGTTTCTTCATTATGATCAGAGATGAACGTAAACAAAACATTGGTTGCCATTTTTTATCGTGCTTTTTAGGTGTTTAGGAAACACATGATATAAAATCGCCTTTAATATTTGTGCCTGTTTTAGTTTAGGGTGCTGTAGTACATGCATTAAGTGTTCTGTACATTAAAGGGTGGTTTGTTAACAGTACTACGTACAAGGGAAGGTTTTAAAAGTCCGAATATACATGTTAAATAAATAGGTAAATATGCTGTCACTACTTCGCGGATTTTCACCTATCGCGCCCGCGTCTGGAACCTATCTACCGCGATAAACGAGGGTTCACTGTATTTTTATTATTAATTAAATGTTATTTGTTTTTGTGAATATTCATTATTTAGCGTTTAGAACCCTCGTGGTTCATTTTTAGGGCCGATATCAGTTACGTATCGTTATGGCTTGCCGACCTTCGTTACTAGGCGGCAAATTTATTTTATAAGTCATCAGGTGTGTCCTTTGTGATTTATTTATTATGTTGCATGCCTTGCCCTAAAATTTTTATGTGTATATTTATATAAGTTTTCAACGCTATTACTATTATAATGAATATTTGTGCTATTACTCCGTTTGATCTGTCTGGTTGGGGATCGTCAGTTGGTAGCCCTGCTGCTCCGTATCACGTGATCCTCCCCCAAGCTCCCCCTCTCGCTAGGTGGGCGGCTAGGCTTCTCTCCCCCCTCCCCTAGGGGACCGTGGCCTTCCCTCCTTTAGAGGGGGTAGTTCAGTGTGTATGGACTTTGTCCTCCGGGTGTCCCGGCGGGTTCGTCTCTGTCTAGACGGGTTGGCCACCGGTCAACAGAGTTGGATCCCGGTGCACCCTGTTTTATATTCACTTATCACACTTTTATTATGTTATACGAAACCCTCCGGGTTCGGTTGGCGGTTCTTATCTACAGTTCCGCCCCCCTATTAATTTATAACAGTTCCTATGATTATATATGATTATATATGACAGATTACTATCTCGGAGTTCCTATATGAATTGGTTTATGGATATACTTTTATTTCCCGGCCCGGGGCTTAACCTCGCTCCGGGAAATCAGACACTATGTGTCTTAATCCTTTGTTGCATTTTATACTCCCGGCTCGACCGGAATGGATAGCTATACTCTAGTCTTAAGTTAGACTTATGTTTAGGCCCGGGTCCTCCGGACCTGCCCCTACTTAAGAGTATTACAATTAAGCTCTAGTCTTCAGTTAGACTTATGTTAGGCCCGGGTCCTCCGGACCCGCCCCTACTTAAGAGTATTACAATTAAGCTCTAGTCTTAAGTTAGACTTATGTTAGGCCCGGGTCCTCCGGACCCGCCCCTACTTAAGAGAATTACAGTTTCTCATATACTATTCTTTTTATAGATGGTGCTTTGTCAGACGACGGCCTGTGCGGCTGTTCTGCATCAGCCTTGTGGGCACACCGTATGTCGGTCTCACGCCCTCTGCGGGGTTCAGCTGGAGGACATCGTGGTCTGGCACCCTGACAACTGCATGGTCTGTTTTGACCTCATCACCACCCTTGGATCTGACTCGGTGAGTCCTGTTGACTATGTTGTCTTTTTATCTATCTTACCTTTTTTGGTATACATACACTATTTAGTAAGATTTCTATGGTCTTGAAGGACCACTATGAGTCTGCCTTTTTATAATTCCCACTATTATTTTAGGCATCCCCGGAGCAAAAGTCTGCGGCTCGGGCCACACTGAAAGTGTGGGTTGGTGGTTTTGCCCGGAACGTGAAATCCAAGCAGCCTTACGTCCTATCCGAAGACTATTGTGCCATGGTCTATCCTAACGCCAAGTCTTCAGCCGCTGTGGCTAGGCATGTTGCAGCTCCCATCATTGCCCACATTGATGCCACCATAACAGGGTTTATTGATCAAGATCAAGATCCGTCGGATGCCCCCGGAGATCTGGAAGACAATGTTGCTTCCATGAACCTGGACGTCGAACCCATATTATTGGATGATCCGGACGCAGGTAGGGTGGTAAGTGAGGCAGGTGTTACCGGCGCTGAGATTCCTATCCTCAGCCCCGCTCTTTCTTCTTCTTCTGATCGCTCTTCCTTTCATGGTTTTTCTGGGGACCGTGATTCGTCTCAACGATCACACCCGGTTCCCCCCAAGGATAAGTCTACATCTAGAACCTTACCTAAAGCTCGTAAGCCTCACAAGGCTTCCCATAGTTCTAAGCTGAATACAAACCCGTCATCTAAGGCTTCCGGCTCCTCCTCTAAGTCTCACGACCCAGGAGTACAATCCGCCACTCCTGCTCCTAGCCCGGGCCTTTCCGAATCAGCCATGCTTCGCATTGTGTCGGAGATGCAAGCTAAGTTGGTGTCGGAAATGCAGGCCAAGATGGACACGATGTTCTCTAACATCGGTCAGAGACTTGGGGCATTAGAGCAAGGGGCTCCGGAGCGAGTCCAAAGCTCTCTCATCCCGGATGCCTCTAAGCTCCCGCCGTTTACCAAGAATAATCCTTGGCGCATGGCTCTTCATTCTCCGTTCTCAGACGGAATGTTAACTTTGGAAGGTCTTGGCACTCGTCCTCTAGAGGACTTTGAATTCTTTCCTCCTGGTCTGGCATTTCCATTTCATGGTTATGCCAGGCTTACCGAGGAAGCTCTGGATCTGCTAGATAAGGTCCCCAAAGAGACCGTCATCTTCCCAAAAGAGCAAGCCCAATCTGTTTGGGCTAGGTTCTTGAACGACATCGGTTGCACCAACACCATGTTAACGCCGTATAAGAGTTCCTTCACAATGTTTTTAATGGATAAAAACACCGTGACTCCATGTGTCAATAAGGTAGCAGAGCTTGCTTTCCAATATGCTCTGGAGGAGAAGCCCTTGCCTCCCATCCGAGAGGTGGATCCGATCTCCCTCCTTCTTCCTTCTGGCATTGAGTGTTGGGACAACGTCCATACCACTTTTACCTCTGGCAAGCTATCAGCGGACTGTGCCTCAGTCTTGTTTAGTGAGCGGCTTCTCCGTCTCCCGGAATCCCTCATTAAACAGGAGTATGATTCCCGCCTACGTGTTGGCCGAACTCTGAACTTGGCCACATCCACGGAGTCGATAGCCTTGACTTATGATACTGAGAGTATCTTTAAGTCTCTTAATAAGGCTACGTTACAGTCATTATACTACGACCTTTATGACTTCGCTACTGCTAAACGTAGGTGTCGCAAACACGTCCTGGCTGAGGCGACCATTAGGCACGAGCCTAATAAGCTTATCCGGTCCTCCTGCTGGGGTTCAAATCTCTTCCCTGAGGATCTTGTAGAGGAAGTCTTGGCAGAGGCCACTAGAGTCAATCAGAGCCTTAAAGCCCGTTGGGGTTTGACTCCTAAACGGAAATATGACCCCGCAAATTACCAAGCCCGGGGTAGGAAGAAGCTCCGCCCGTATACCTCCACCCAGTTCAGGCAACAGCAGAGTAGTTCGTCCAATTTCCGACTGCCTCTTCCTCCATCTCCCGTTGCTCCTGCACAGCCTTCCACCTCTCAGGCTCCTTCGGATGACTATGTCACCGTTCTGCTCCCTAAGAGCCAGCTTTCCGGTGCCTCCACCACTTCTCCTGTCTTTAACCAGTCTTATGAGGCTCATAGCTCTTCCCAGAGTTATAACAGAGGTAGAGGCTACCATCGTGGTTCTAACCAGAACAGAGGTAGAGGAAGAGTCTTTCGTAAAGGAAAGAACTTCCGAGGCGGACGCGGAGGCAACTCCTCAAACCAATACTGAGGTGCAGCAGGTAGGGGGGAGGCTTTATGCCTTCCGCAACAAATGGAGATTCAGTCCCTGGGCTTTCAGTATCATCTCGAAGGGACTGGGATGGAGTTGGATTCAAGGACCTCCACCTCCGAACAGATTTCATCAACATTCCACTCCGGACCTAGTCGAGTTTGTCCAGGACCTGTTACAAAAGAACGCCATACAAGAAACGAAACACCTGAAGTTTCAGGGTCGGCTGTTCAGTGTCCCGAAGAAGGATTCGGACAAGAGAAGAGTGATTCTAGACCTATCCCTTCTCAACTTGTCCATTCAATGCGACAAGTTTCGAATGCTTACCGTCTCGCAGGTGCGGACCTTACTTCCCCGTGGGGCCGTCACCACCTCTATCGATCTTACAGACGCCTATTATCACGTCCCGATAGCGAGACACTTCCGTCCGTATCTAGGCTTCCGCCTAGGGGACAAAAATTACTCCTTCAAGGTGATGCCCTTTGGGCTCAACATCGCCCCAAGGATCTTCACAAAGTTAGCAGAAGTTGCTGTTCAGGAACTCAGAAATCAAGGGATTCAAGTAGTAGCCTATCTGGACGACTGGCTCATTTGGTCAGACACCTCCCAAAATTGCCTAAAAGCCACTCACAGAGTCATCCAGTACCTTCAATCTCTAGGCTTCCAGATCAACTTCAAGAAGTCCCGTCTTCTTCCGAAATCAAAGTTCCAATGGCTCGGCCTGCAATGGGATCTTATATCTCATACTCTGTGTCTTCCCAAACCCAAGAGGTTAGAGATTGCAATGAACACCAAACGCTTTCTCAAAGACAAAGTAAGTTCCAGACGACTCCAAGAGAGGATCCTAGGGTCCCTTCAATTTGCTTCAGTGACGGATCTACTTCTGAAGGCAAAATTGAAAGATATCAATCGTGTCTGGCGTTCGAGGGCGAACCGGAAGCTCCGGGACAGGAAAGTCCGCCTTCCTCCCATTCTCCGGGAAAGACTTCTACCTTGGACAAGGGCCAACAATCTGTCAAAGTCAGTTCCCCTTCGATTTCCGCCTCCGAAGTTAATCATTCACACGGACGCATCCCTATCAGGTTGGGGAGGCTATTCTCAGCTCAGGAAAGTTCAAGGTATTTGGTCTCCCTTATTCCGCCAACTTCACATCAATGTGCTGGAGGCCATGGCAGTTCTTCTAACCCTGAAACGTCTCGCTCCACCCAAGAGACAACACCTTCGCCTGGTTCTCGACAGCAAAGTGGTGGTCCGCTGCCTCAACAGAGGCGGATCAAAATCAGGGCCTCTGAACCATGTTCTAGTAGCCATATTCTCCCTAGCAGCCTCGAACCGTTGGCATCTATCAGCCGTCCACCTGGCGGGAGTCCGGAACGTAGTGGCGGACGCCCTGTCCCGGACCTCCCCTCTAGAATCGGAATGGTCACTCGATCTAAAGTCATTCCGGTGGATTCTCTCTCGGGTTCCGGGTCTCCATGTGGATCTCTTCGCCACGGAGTCCAACCACAAGTTGAGAGTATATATGGCTCCCAATCTAGACCCTCAGGCCTACGCCACAGACGCTATGTCACAGAATTGGGACGTCTGGGAAAGGATTTATCTCTTTCCCCCGGTGAATCTTTTACTGAAAGTCCTAGACAAGCTGAGATCCTTCAAGGGACGAGTAGCCTTGGTCGCACCCAACTGGCCCAAGAGCAATTGGTATCCTCTCCTGCGAGAGTTGAGACTACATCCTCACCCGATACCCAATCCGGTTCTGTCTCAGATAGTACAAACACGCGTTGTGTACGCTTTCTCAAACATTCAGAGCGCCCTAACTTTATGGACTTCATGAAGTTTGCGGCCATGCATGGGGCCAATATCGATCCTCAAAACACCCTGTTCCTAGACTCAGATAAACGGGATTCCACCATCCGCCAATATGATTCTGCGGTTAAAAAGTTGGCTAAATTTTTGATAGACTCAGACGTACACTGTATGACCTTGAACCTTACAGTCACTTTCTTTAGAACTATTAGAATCAGGTCTGGCAGCCAATACTATCACCACTATTAAATCTGCCTTGAAAAAGATATTCCTAGTGGGTTTTAACATAGACTTAACCGACTCTGTGTTAGCTTCTATTCCGAAAGCCTGTGCCAGACTGAAACCGGTTACTCGTCCTACCCCGGTTACCTGGTTCCCTAATGATGTACTCAAATTGGCTTCTGATACCATTAACAGTTCTTGTGATTACATTCCCCTTCTCAGGAAAACACTTTTCCTGGTGAGTTTGGCTTCCGGGGCAAGAATTTCTGAACTGGCAGCTTTGTCAAGAGACCCGGGTCATATTGAGTTCCTTCCTTCGGGAGAGGTCCTTCTTTCACCTAACAAATTCTTTTTAGCTAAGAACGAAGACCCTCAGAACAGATGGTCCTCCTGGAAAATTGTTCCCCTCACGCAAGATCCGTCTCTGTGCCCTGTTACTACTCTTAGGTCTTATTTATCCCGGACCTCCTCTAACTCCTCGGGGCCTCTATTCGTTAGAGAACAAGGCGGTACCATTACCATTAAAGGGATCAGGCAACAAATTTTGTATTTTATTAAACAAGCTAGCCCTGACTCTTTTCCTCTTGCACATGATATCAGAGCGGTTGCTCCTTCGGTGAACTTTTTTCACCACATGAATTTTACGGATCTTTCCAGGTATACAGGGTGGAAGTCACCCTCAGTGTTCAAGAAACACTACCTTAAACATTTGGAAGCCCTTAAATTTCCTACAGTAGCTGCAGGGAGCATAGTTACCCCCAGGTAACTCATATGTTAATTCCTTGTTATTTTATCTCTTCCCCTTACCTGCCTCATTTATACCCTATTTGTATTCGTTGGTTTCGCACCTGATTACTATTATTATATTTGTTAATTTTTGACTCCTGAGTATCTGTATATATCATCACTCACGGCATTATTATACCTTACCTTATTTGTCAGTTGTTCCACTAAGTGGATTATGTTCCTTTTAAGATACCCTTATAATTGTTTTGTGACACTCATCTCTGATTAAAGCATCCTGTATTTCCCTTACGCTTATGTTTTTTCCTTTATTTTGCAAGTTTGGTGACATTTCTCTTGTATAGATTCACTGGGCGGCACAGGTTCGAGCCCAGAAAAGGGATTTTGACGTAGGAAAAATCTATTTCTGGGCGAGGGACCTGTGCCGCCCAGTGAACCCTCCCAGCTCCTCTCCCTTGGAGTCTCCAAACTTTGGGTGCTAAGGAGTTGGGTTCTGAGCGGATGCAGAGTTGGTGGTGCCGAGTGAGGTTGAACGGCTCTCCTCTATTGGGATCTTTGTCGTGGATGAATCTAAATAGTGCGGGACCTCTGGATTATACGCCCAATTTTATACCGACACCAATAGGTGAGCGAGCTAGTTAACCTAGCACTCCTTTACATTTTTTCTCTGGTATATTTAGCAGTAAATTACCTAAGAATAAGTGCTAAATGGAGCTTATTCACTGGGCGGCACAGGTTCGAGCCCAGAAATAGATTTTTCCTACGTCAAAATCCCTTTTATGACGTGTGACTGCGGTCTCAAGATGGCCGCCTCCAGAGATGGCATCGCTCCGCTTAGCACACCTAAATTTTGTTCACAGGAAAGATTAAATACTAAACTTTCCAGAGGCTGAAGATGCTGGAGATTGCATGATAATATTCCAATAAACAGTAACAACACCGAGAGAAACGTGGGAGAGCACTTAGCTTAAAAGCTACAGTTCAAAGGAATGATGGCCCGTAGCAGTACAGGGAGGGGGTTCACCGGGTACCTTGATAACGGCTCCCCTTTCATTCGCCAGTGTTCCCCCTCAAAGAGTTAATTCTATTTAGGGTGAAGATTGCTATGTGTCGTATAAAAAAAATATGTCCCCTGATATTATGCAATATCCATAAAGATATATTAAGGATACTTGCGCCAGGAGTTAGAATTCTGGAGACCTATGGTTAATTCTCTGGGAGTATCTCTGTAGCAAATATCCCTTAGAAAGCTACCTTTAGGAACCTTCCATCAGGACGACATGGCTGAGCCCATATATAATATATATATATATATATATATATATATATATATATATATATATATATATATATATATGTATATATGTATTATAATCCTGTGAGACATCAAAGAAGTGGAGCTGGGGGAGAGTGACTGCTCCCCGCACTCTAGTTTTGGGGTGTTTGAATGTGCGTGGATGTAGTGCAATAGAGAGTAAAAGATGTGAGATTGGAAGTATGTTTAGGAATAGAAGGATGGATATATTGGCTTTGTGTGAGACAAAGATAAAAGGGAAAGGTGAAGTGATGTTTGGTGAAATGTCTGGTAGAGTGTCTGGAATTTAAAGGGGATGAGCAAGAGAAGGTGTGGCTTTATTGCTGAGTGAATGCATGACTGGTAAAGTAGTGGAATGGAAGGAGATATCATCTAGGTTAATGTGGGTAAGGGTTAGGTTGGGTAGGGAATGTTGGGCTTTTGTCATTGCATATGGGCCAGGTTGTGAGAAAAGTGAAGAAGAGTGGAATGAGTTCTGGAGTGAATTTACTAGATGTGTAGAAGGACTGGGTAGAAGGAATTATGTAGTTGTCATGGGTGACTTAAATGCTAGAGTGGACGCTGGAGAGGTAGAAGGTGTCATTGGGAAGTATGGCGTACCAGGTGAAAATGACAGTGGTGAGAGACTGGTAGATATGTCTGTTGAGCAAGAGATGGTGACAAGTTCTAACTTTTTCAAAAAGAAAGATAAAAACAAGTATACATGGGTAAGACTGGCAAATGGAAGAGTAGTAGAAAGGGCGTTAATGGATTATGTGTTGATAACTAAAAGAATGTTTGGAAGATTGAAAGACATGCACGTGTTCAGGGGTATGGCTAACGGTATGTCTTATCATTTTTTGGTGGAAGGAAAATTGGTTGTAGCAAAAGAGTGGGGAAATAGAGTAGGTCGATGTAAAAGGGAGCTAGTGAGGGTTGAAGAGCTAATAAAATCGGGGGTAAAAAGTAGATATCAAGAAAGGTTGATAATGACATATGACGAAGTGAAAGTAAGAGAAACTGGTAATTTAGAGGTGGTGTGGAAGTTAGTAAAAGAAAATTTTGTTGGGATTGCAAGTAATGTGTTTGGCAAGAAGTTTGTTGGAGGCAGCATGAGGAAGGGCAGTGAATGGTGGAATGAATGAGTGAAGGTAAAAGTGGAAGAGAAAAAGAGGGCTTTTGAAGAATGGCTGCAGAGTAATAGTGTAGAGAAGTATGAAAGATATAGAGAGATAAATGTGGTAGTAAAGCGCAAGGTAAGTGAGGCAAAGAGGGCACCTGACCTAAGGTGGGGTCAGGGATTGGGTCATTCATATGAAGAGAATTAGAAGAAGTTTTGGAAAGAAGTGAAGAGAGTAAGGAAGGCTGCTTCAAGAATTGAAGAGACAATGAAAGATGGAAATGGAAGGTTGTTAAAAGGAGAGGAGGGAAGGAAAAGGTGGGGGGCGTAATATTTTGAAAGTTTACTGAATGTTGAGGATAATAGGGAGGCAGATATGATTGCTGTTGCAGGTGTTGAGGTGCCGGTGATGGGAGATGAGAATGAGAGAGAGATTACAAGAGAGGAAGTGAGGAGAGCACTAGATGAAACGAGAGTAGGAAAAGTATCTGGTATGGATGGTGTGAGAGCTGAGATGTTGAAGGAAGGGGGTGCGATTGTACTTGAATGGTTGGTGAGATTGTTTAATATATGTTTTGTGTTGTCAATGGTACCAGTAGATTGGGTTTGTGCGTGTATTGTACCACTATATAAGGGTAAGGGAGATGTGCATGCGTGTTGTAATTCGAGGGGTATTAGTTTGTTGAGTGTAGTCGGAAAAGTGTATGGTAGAGTACTGGTTAAAAGGATTAAGGATAAAACAGAGAATGCAATCTTCGAAGTACAGAGTGGTTTTAGAAGAGGTAAGGGTTGTATGAATCAGATTTTTACAGTTAGGCAGATATGCGAGAAATATTTAGCAAAAGGTAAGGAGGTGTATGTTGCGTTTATGGATCTGGAGTTGATAGGGAAGCAATGTGGAATGTGATGAGGTTATATGGAGTTGGTGGAAGGTTGTTGCAAGCAGTGAAAAGTTTCTACAAAGGTAGTAAAGCATGTGGTAGGATAGGAAATGAAGTGAGTGGGGCTGAGACAGGGATGTGTGATGTCACCGTGGTTGTTTAACTTGTATGTTGATGGAGTGGTGAGAGAGATGAATGCTCGAGTGCTTGGACGAAGATTGAAACTGGTAGACGAGAATGACCATGAATGGGAGATAAATCGGTTGTTGTTTGCGGATGATACTGTACTGGTTGCGGACATGGAAGAGAAGCTTGGCCGATTAGTGACGTAATTTGGGAGGGTGTGTGAGAGAAGGAAGTTGAGAGTTAATGTGGGTAAGAGTAAGGTTATGAGATGTACGAGAAGGGTAGGTGGTGCGAGGTTGAATGTCATGTTGAATGGAGAGTTACTTGAGAAGGTGCATCACTTTAAGTACTTGGAGTCTGTTGTTGCAGAAAATGGTGGAGTGGAAGCAGATGTACCTCAAAGAGTGAATG
>NC_090745.1:58792623-58795123 GCF_036898095.1 Palaemon carinicauda | reverse complement strand
ACAGGGTTACAGCCCGCAATAGCGATTCCAGCAGAGGCTATAGCGTGGCGAAACTCCTGCAGGGACTTAAGTCCCAAACTAAATACTACACGTTGGAAGGTAGACCAAACGGGGCATGCAAGACAGAGGAAACCCTGGACATCCTTTGCCAGGGCTTCTCAGACGAGAGGACGACTTCAGCGTCCACCTTCTTCTCCCAGTCCTAGTCCGTGATGATGGAGGAGATGTCTAAGGACTTAGTTAATGTGGCATCGTGGTTGGATTGGTGGGCTACCACCTTAGTGGGCACTCAGATCCCAAGAGACACTATGGAGCCGGCCAAACGTGAGGCTCTGAACGAGTTGTTGAGGTCAGGTAGCCGCGCCCTAAAGTTCCTAACTTTTCAGTCCTTAGCTCTCTCCGCGAACTGGGTACTGCGGAGAAGAGACGCCCTGGTCAAGAACCTGCCTATGAAAATCCCCGACAGGGAGGCAAAAGCCTTAAAAGAATAGCTCAGTGTGGGGAGAGCATCTTATTCCCACGAAGAAGGCGGAGGAGGTTGCAGATAAGTTGGCCAAGAAGAGAGAACACCCTGTTCTTAAGCCACAGACTGCGCGACAACCTGTCTTCAAGAGACCCGTGACGGAAGCGCCCTCGACTGCGTGTTCCGTCCCGGCACAAGGAAGGCGAGAACCTTCGTCTGGACAATGGCCTCACTCAACAAATCCCCCCCGTAGGGGATCTTCTTCGACGCCCCCAACTTACAGGAGTGCATACTCCTCCTCCAGAAGAGGCCGAGCAGGCCGATTCTCCCGTAGGAGATAAAGTGGGAGGCCCCCCTCCCCTGCCCAAGCCTCAGGTAGGGGGATGCCTCAGTCTCTCATGGCAAGCATGGAAGCTCCACGGAGCAGATCCGTGGACAGTAACAGTAGTGAAGGAGGGCTACAGGATTCCTTTTTCGGAAAATCCACCTCCGCTGATTCCTGCGAGTCAGGCGGACTGGTTAGTTCCCAAGGACCCGGCGAAAAGAGCAGCACTGGACGTGGAAGTCGCGACGATGTTGCAGAAAGGAGCTTGGGAAACAGTAAGGTTACCAGACCCAGGGTTCTACAGCCGCCTGTTCCTGGTGGAAAAAGCGACAGGAGGGTGGAGGCCAGTGATAGACCTGTCAGCCCTCAACAAAATTATCCGCAAGATCACGTTCAAAATGGACACCCCAAGAACGGTCATGGCGTCCTTGAGGGAGGGAGACTTTATGATTTCTTTAGACCTCAAGGACGCCTATTTCCAGGTCCCTATTCACCCAACAAGCAGGAAGTTTCTCCGGGTGAAGTGGGGTGCCCAGGTTTTACAATTCAAGGCCCTGTGCTTTGGTCTTTCCACAGCTCCCCAGGTATTCACAAGGGTGTTTACGACAGTCTCCATATGGGCCTACGAATGGGGCATTCGACTCATCAGATACTTGGACGACCGGCTACTCCTTTCGTCCTCAAAGGAAGACTTGAAACAGCAGGGTGAAGATCTCCTGCAATTGTTCAAAAACCTGGGCATCACAGTCAACTTGGAGAAACCTCAGTTGACCCCAACCAACAGGATGACTTACCTGGGAATAGTCCTGGATTTGTTACAGGTCAAGGCCTTCCCATCCGTAGACAGGCTGAACAACCTGGACCGAGTTCTCCATCCCTTCCTTATAGGACATCCCAGAAGAGCGAAGGATTGGCAGAGGTTGGTAGGACATCTGGTGTCCTTAGAGAAGTTAGTTTCTCACGGGAGACAGAATCTGAGGAGGGTCCAATGGTGGAACCAGAAAAGTTCCCCGGACATAGTGGTGCCTGTCCTGCAAGAGACCAGGCAAGCCTTAGAGTGGTGGCAGGATCGATCACACACCCTAAAAGGGATGCCACTGTCCTCCCAACCTCCAGAAATCCTTCTGTTTACGGACGCATCGAAGGAAGGGTGGGGAGCGCATCTCCGGGAATAGATAGCGAAGGGGACTTGGAGAGAAAGAGAGAAGTCCCTACACATCAATGTCCTGGAGATGAGAGCGGTCCAGGAAGCCTGCAGACACTTCAAGGAAGACTTGAAAGGGAATTCTGTGGCCCTGATGTCAGACAATGCAACCGTGGTAGCATACGTAAAGAAGGAGGGGGGACTGAGATCAAAAGAGCTGTGCGAACTGGCCCTTCAGATCCTGAAATGGGCAGAGAAGGAGGAAATCAACCTGACAGCAAGGTTCATTCCGGGGAAGAAGAACGTCCTAGCAGACGGCCTCAGCAAGTCGGGACAAGTAGTAGCGACGGAGTGGTCCCAGCACCCACAAGTGGCAAGCTACATCATTTAGATGTGGGGGTCCACGGTAATGGATCTGTTTGCAACAAGGTTGAACGAACAACTCCCCGTATTCTGTTCTCCTGTCCCAAACCCGAAGGCAGCAATGGAAGACGCCTTTCAACACAGATGGGACGGCCTAGACGTGTACGCTTTTCCCCCCTTCTCCCTAATAAGACAAGTCCTCAAC
>NC_090745.1:58780123-58787623 GCF_036898095.1 Palaemon carinicauda | reverse complement strand
CTCTATCATACGCTTTTTCCAGATCCATAAACGCAACTTACACCTCCTTACCTTTTTCTAAATATTTCTCACATATCTGCCTAACTGTAAAAATCTGATTCATATAACCCTTACCTCTTTTAAAACCACCCTGTACTTTTAAGATTGCATTCTCTGTTTTATCCTTAATCCTATTAATTAGTAGTCTACCATACACTTTTCCAACTACACTCAAACTAATACCCCTTGAATACAACACTCATGCACATCTCCCTTACCCTTATATAGTTGTACAATACGTGCACAAACCCAATCTACTGGTACCGTTGACAACACAAAACACATATTAAATAATCTCACCAATCATTCGAGTACAGTCACACCCCCTTCCTTCAATATCTCAGCTCTCACACCATCCATACCAGATGCTTTTCCTACTCTCGTTTCATCTAGTGCTCTCCTTACTTTCTCTTTTGTAATCTCTCTCTCATTCTCATCTCCCATCACCGGCACCTCAACTCCTGCAACAGCAATTCAGTAAACTTTCAAAATATTACGCCCACCTTTTCCTTGCCTCCTCTCCTTTTAACAACCTTCCATTTCCAGATTTCACTGTCTCTTCAATTCTTGAGCCAGATTTGTCTAATTTAAGTGTGTTTGGTTGAGCCTTGCCTTGACCGGAGGCGGCCATTTTACGATCGCTTTCGGCGAATGTCATTAAATGTTATTTAGTTAGTAAGGCGACAATTCCCAGTATTTAGCTATAATATAAGCTAGTTAGGCAAATTATACAAGTGAAGATCGTGCATACATAAAAATTATTATTCCTCTTCCTATTATGTAACTTTACTTTTCTTATCCGGTGGGAGCCACGGCAGTACCATTCTTGCCGTAAACCCTGGCGGTACCAACATGGCCGTGTACCCTTTCAGAGCTAGTCTAGCCTCGCTTATATATACGTTAGTAAAGTAACTTCCCACGTATACCTTCACGCTGTTGTTCATTATTAATTCAGGTGAAGATTTACGAATAATGTTCGATATTGTCTTTTAGAGAAAAGAAACTAAACCCCTCCTCCCTCCCTGAGTACTGCCGCCATTACAGGCGGCAACCACTGTCATTCCTCATTGCCGTCGAGTAGAACTCCTGCTTTGGGTTAGATAGTAACTAAACACTGTCTTTCTTCATTGCCGTCGAAGTATTCCGGCTTTGGGATAGATGGTAATTAACTCAGGGTGCCCTTGTCTTGCCGCTGACGGTGTCGCCAGCAAAGGAATCATGTTTCGTCTGCCGCTAACGACGTCGTCGGCACAGGAAGCCGCACTTCCCCAGTCCACTGTCGGAGGTAGACAGCATTCCTGCCGCCACCTCCTCTCTAGTGAACTATAAGACTTTTTCCCTTCCCCCTTCTGTCCTTTAGTGTCGGCAGAGCTGACACAACATTCTTTCGCCGGTATTCTGACAGTCATCATGGCATGCCAGGTTGTTTGCGTTGCTGTCCGGGACCCTACCAGTGGTAGTTAGCCCAGCCGCCTCAGCCACATTCCTCCTTATGTCCTTCCTTCACCAGAAGTGAATGTCAGAGGGGGGAGATTGAGCCGTCCCTGACGGCTGCCGGTGGGAAACCCAACATACTTTTGAGAAGTCTTCAGCTCTCTCTTGGTCTGCCACCCACAATTACTGTCGTCGGCAGTACAGCCGGCAGCAGGCCTTTTGTGGATGGATGAAAGCTAGACTCAGAAAGATTCTTACCCCTTCCATTAGAACTCTCATTCTGGCAAGGAGACAGTAGGCGGCATGATAATCCTCCTACACTTCCAATTGTTGTGCTAAACCATAATAATAGGAAACTCTCCTTCCCTAATGCTTTCTCTCTCTCTATCAGTTAGTGCCACCAGGTACTAGCCTAACCCCAGTAGTACACCGGCTGAACTACAGTATACAAAAAATACAGTAGTGCAATTAATTTCTAACATACTCTGTGTTTCCTTTCACAGTCTATTGTTGGGACCACATTATAATGTTGAGGTTGAAGTATTTCCTCAACACCCAGATGAATCCTTTGATCATCGTGACCCTAATAAGTCACCGATCAGTATTAATATACTACAGGTGGATAAGTTAGTATAAACACTTAATAACCCTAACTTTAAGTACTAGAGTTTCTTCCACCCTGTATTCTCCCTAACAGGGAATCTAAAATATTATTATTGATGGAGGTCTCGGCAGTTGCCTTGGAGAGGAAATACAGATATGGGTCTTTCCTATTTCCTTTCCAGCTTACTATCCTAAGCTACCATTTTCAATAGTGATTACTATTGCAAATAAAAAGTATGCATTTATATCAATGATATAAAATCCACATACTCATTTAACCATTTTCCTTTACAGGAGGAACCAATGGTGAAGTGTGCATTTATATTCTGCAACCACAAAGGTAAGAACTTTTGTGGGCATACGATGTGCAGGTCTCATGCCCCCTGCTGTATCGTATCTAAATCCCTGAGGTATTGGGACCCGAAGGGTTGCTCTACCTGCTCAACCCTGCTGACCAACGGCTTCGGAGAAGCCATCCCAGTCACTGTGGAGACTATAGGGACACAGCAAAGGAAACCCTTCGTAAGTGGGTAAGAGAATTTCAAAAGACCTCTCCGGGACCATACGTACCTAATGAATCTTTAAGAGGCCTTCTGTTCCCTAAGGCACTAGCAGATGCAGTAGTGCCCCAGGAACAGGTCCAGCCTCCTCTCATACAGCTGAAGATCGACGCGGACATCCATAAGGCACTAGAAGGCATGGACATCCACCAAGAACGGATGTCAGAAGTGTCCACCGACACAGAACAGGACATACTGCAAGAAGGCCCTGAAGAAGACGTGGTTCTACTATACACGAAGGAAGAAGGATCCGTTTCGACGGTAACTGAGGACCCCCAGTTTGCTGTGACGGCATTTCAACCTATGCCGTCAACCTCTTCAACCCCAACTCCTCAACCAACTACACAGGCCGACAAGAGCGAAGCACTCTTCATGTCGATCCAGCAGATGTTGGAATTGTTCCGGAAGGAACAAGAAGAGATGAAACAATCCATCCAGCAGAATAAGAAACAGATACAGGAAAGGGATCGTCCTGGAACTTCCAGGGGCTCTATTAAGCCCCTTAGAGTATCTGACCTCCCTCACTGCTCCGAAACCAACCCCTAGAGGTACGCGGAGCACATGCCCATAATGAATGGGAAACTATTTGTTTCAGAGAAGTTGGGGGCGAAACTGTTTGAAGATCTTGAGTTGTGGCCCAGCTTTTCAGCCTACCCGGACTGAAACGTGATACTGCGGGATGAACTTGCGTCCCGTGAGGAAATGGTACCGAAGGAAGTCATTGTCTTCTAACATGACAAGGCACAAGCTATCCTTGTAAAGTCCTTGAAAGGAGCCGGATATACCAACTCCAAAGTCTCAGCACTGAGCAAGAGGCATCCCACCTTTGTTGCTCCTTCCTCTATCTCTTTCCCCTCTTCGGAGAAAGCTCTAGAATTTGTCATTAAGGAAATCAAAGAGGGCAAGCCCTGCCCATTTCTAGAGGAATGTAAACCATTTTCTCTAGCAGTGCCTACCTGAGAGGAAAAGTGGAAAGACGTTCATCTAACCTTCTCCGTCTTGAAATTGGATCCAGAGCAGTTCAATGAGAACCTTCCAAAGTTGCCAGACTATCTTCTGAGGAGAGAACAGGAGACGAAAGAGAGACTAGCAGCCTCCCTTTCTCATCAGAACTGCCTGGAAATGTGCGCAGGCCTACATAACACCCCAGAAATGTTTCTTTTCCTGGCTAAGTCTCCCATGGGTACCCTTGTGAAGGACTTATATGCTTTCATCAAGTCAAGAAGGACCTGTAGAGAGCACATGTTGCCTCGGCAACAGTGAAACACGAACCCAGGAAACTGATTTCATCATGTATCTGGGGCAAGGACCTTTTCCCACAGGAAGCTATCCGAGAAGTCATAGCCAAAGCAGCCACGAGGAATAGGAACCTCCAAAAGAGGGGCATGACATCTAAGAGAAAAGCTTCCTTAGATAGAGGTCCCCAACCTAAGAACAAACAGGCAAGGAGACCACGTAAACGTGCGCAAATTCCGGCCGTGACCATGGCCACGGTGCCTCAACTGGTAGCACAGCCCCAAACCACCTTCCAGATGGTCCCTCAACAGCTGGTAGCCCAGTCATCAGCATTTAATCCTGGCTTTGAGAGGCAGTCGACCACCTTTCATCCTTATAAAGGAAAAGGCCTAAGAAGAGGTTCCTCCGGTAACCCCGCACGGGTCAGAGGAGGACGCGGTCAGGGACACAAGTCCTCAGGACCCCACAAGCACTGAGGGGTTCCAGGTAGGAGCAGATTATACCCCTTTCGGGATCGCTGGACCTTCGCCCCCTGGGCCCACAGCCTAATCATGAATGGACTAGGGTGGAGATGGAACAGAACTCCACCCCGTTTTCCAGAATTCTTCCAACACTCCACCTCCTTGTTAGAAGAATATACCTCAGAACTCTTGAACAAGAAGGTAATAATGGGAGCGAAGTCCATGAAATTCCAGGGAAGGCTTTTTTGTGTTCCCAAGAAAGACTCAGACAAACTCAGAGTCATTCTACACTTGTCTCCACTCAACAAGTTCATCAAGAACAACAAGTTCAGAATGCTTACCTTGCAACACATAAGGACCCTTCTACCAAAAGGGGTGTACACAGTCTCAATAGACCTAGCAGATGCCTATTGGCATCTCCTAATCAGCAGCCCCTTCTCCTCCTACCTAGGATTCAAGCTACAGAAGAAGAAATTCGTCTTCAGAGCAATGCCCTTCGGACTGAACACAGCCCCAAGGATATTCACAAAACTAGCAGACACAATCGTCCAACAGCTACGCTCCTAAGGAGTTCAAGTGGTAGCATATCTAGACAATTGGCTGGTGTGGGCAGCATCCAAGACTACTTGTCTGCAAGCAGCCAAATAGGTGATCCAGTTCCTGGAACACCGGGGCTTCAAGATCAATCTCAAGAAGTCTCGCCTTTCTCCAGCTCAAAAGTTTCAATGGTTAGGAATCCAATGGAACTTAAAGTCACACCACCTCTCCATTCCATCCAAGAAGAGGGGAGAGATAGCGGGAGCTGTCAAGAGACTAATCCGTCACAAGAGAATCTCAAGACGCCAAAAGGAAAGAGTATTGGGCTGTCTCCAGTTTGCAGCAGTGACAGACCCGGTGCTAAAACCACGTCTAAAGGATGGGTTAGGAGTCTGGAGAAGATACTCATCAAACGCTCTAAGAGATCAACTAAGGTTGACCCCGACATGATTGCACACGCTATTAATGCTGTGGTCAACAGACAAAAGCCTAGCACGGACAGTTCCCCTACAACCACCACAACCATCAGTCGTGATACACATGGACGCTTCCTTGGAAGGATGGGGAGGCCATTCTCACGAGAGAAAAGTGCAAGGGAACTGGTCGCATCAGTTCAAAACCTTTCACATCAACATCTTGGAGGCTATGGCAGTTTTCCTGATGTTGAAGAAACTATCCCCACGCAGAGCAATCCACATCAGATTGGTCCTGGACAACGAAGCGATAGTAAAATGCCTAAACCGACAAGGCTCGAGATCACCTCACATCAACCATGGCACTTATCAACAGTTCACCTACAAGGGTTCCGCAACGTGACGGCGGATGCTCTATCCAGGCAAAAGCCGATAGAGACAGAATGGTCCCTAGATGCAGGCTTATTCTCCTTCATCTCGGAAAAAGTCCCGGAACTTCAGATCGACCTCTTCGCAACAAGCGACAACAAGAAACTACCTCGCTACGTAGCCCTTTATACGGACCCTCAAGCAGAAGCGATAGACGCAATGTCCCTCGACTGGAACAGGTGGAATCGTATTTACCTGTTTCCACCAACCAATCTCCTGCTAAGAGTCCTCGACAAGCTAATATCCTTCAGAGGGACAGCAGCAGTAGTGGCCTCCAAGTGGCCCAAAAGCAATTGGTTCCCTCTAATTCTAGAGTTGAATCTGAAGCTGTTTCCTCTGCCGAATCCAGTTTTATCCCAACTGGTCCAGAAGTCGACTGTCTATGCTTCATCCTCGAGAACCAACAACCTACATCTCACGATTTTCTCGCCCTAGCAGTGAACAAGAAGTTTGGAATCTCGAAGGATAAAGTTGACTTCATTGAAGAGTATAAGTCAAGTTCGACTAGGAGACAATACGAGTCATCTTGGAAGAAATTGGTGTCCATTGTAAAAACAAGGAATCCAACAGAAATATCAATAGATTTCTGTCTTGCTTTCTTCATACACTTACACGAACAAGGCCTGGCTTCCACCACGATTACTGCGTGTAAGTCGGCCCTGACTAGACCACTTCTGTACGCTTTTGAGGTGGACCTCATTTGTGAAATCTTCAATAAGATCCCAAAAGCATGCGCTAGACTCAAGCCGGCAACCCCTCTAAAGCCCATCACGTGGTCTTTGGACAAAGTCTTGCACTATGCTTTGAACCTAAACAATGACAATTGTACTCTAAAGGATCTAACACAGAAAGTCATCTTTCTGTTTGCAAAAGCCTCAGGGGCTAGAGTTAGTGAAATAGTGGCCTTATCCAGAGACGAATGCCATTTTCAGTTCCTAGACACAGAAGAACTGAAACTTTTTCCTG
Source organism: Palaemon carinicauda (assembly GCF_036898095.1). NCBI lineage: Eukaryota > Metazoa > Arthropoda > Malacostraca > Decapoda > Palaemonidae > Palaemon > Palaemon carinicauda. The sequence continues at coordinate 58,780,945 of NC_090745.1, read as the reverse complement.
ATCCTACCTTTCTGGTCAACAATGAGGTACCTAATAAGAGGTGGGGTCCTTGGAGAATCTGCCCAATGAAGGAAGATGTCTCTCTATGCCCAGTAGAGTGTCTAAAGGTCTATCTTCGAAGAACTTCAGATTTCAAGGGAGGACAGCTCTTCAGAGGGGAAACTTCAGGATTAAACCTATCCTTAAGACAACTGAGAGCGAAGCTCACCTACTGTATTCGCAGAGCGGATCCGGACAGTACACCCGCAGGTCACGATCCATGAAGAGTTGCTTCTTCGTTGAATTTCTTTCGACACATGGACTTTGAGAGACTCCGCTCATATAATGGTTGTATATCATTTAGAGCCTTCTATAAACACCATGTGAAACAAGTACACGAAATAAAACACTTTGTGGTGGCGGCAGGTAGTGTCATAAAACCCGTCGTCTAGTGCTGTGATGAACAGTGGACTGTTTTTGCGACCTAACAGTGTATCGGGTGAATAGGTACTCGTACCTTCTAGTGCAAATCATTACGTTGACCAATAACACCAGTGCCGTGTGGACGTTTGCACCATAGTGTTCACGCATATCCGAAATCTGAGCAAGTCAGACAGATTTTGGTTTTGCATCTCCATTGAGTGGCATTCCAATAATGAAATTATATACATTCCTTCTTTACAGGTCAATATATGAACCCGGATGTGAATGATTGCTGGATCAGATTCTTATTTTGTTGCAACCACATTTGATAATGTAACTTCAAAATAAATAAAAAAAAAATTTATTTGCGTCTTAATTTTTACTCCTCAGTTGCTTTTAAATAAAGCATGCTAGAGTTTT
>NC_090745.1:58770123-58775123 GCF_036898095.1 Palaemon carinicauda | reverse complement strand
AAGGAGAATGATCTTGCGTTTAGGGACCTTTCTGACTCCATCGGAGTTAGCCTGGATAGAGCGTCCGCCGTCATATTGCGGAACCCTTGAAGGTGAATTGCTGATAAGTGCCATCTCTTCTTTTCCGCTAAGCGGAAGATGGCCAACATTACCTGGTTGAGTTGAGGTGATCTCAAGCCTTGACGATTCAGACATCTCAATACCACCTCGCTGTCCAGAATCAGTCTTATGTGGACTGAAGGGCGAGGGGATAATTTCTTCAGTGTGAGGAAGACTGCCATGGCTTCCAAAATGTTGATTTGGAAGGTCTTGAATAGAAAGGACCAAGCTCCTTGAACTTTCCGTTGATGAGAGTGACCTCCCCATCCTTCCATTGATGCGTCCATGTGGATGATGACTGAGGATGGAGGCGGTTGTAGAGGCATTGACCTCTTCAAGTTCTTGGCCTCCGACCATGGCTTGAGAAGTGATCGTAATCGGATCGGTATTGGTCTTCTTAGATCTCTTCGAGCGTTGTATGCGTATCTTCTCCAGACTCCTGATGCATCTTTTAGCTGCGCTTGTAGCACTGGGTGTGTCACTGATGATAACTGAAGGGAGCCCAGCACTCTCTCCTTTTGGCGTCTTGAAATCCTGTTGGATTTTAGTAGTCTCTTGACAAATCCCACTATCTCTCTCCTCTTCTTTAATGGAATGGAGAGGCGATGTGACTGTAAGTTCCAATGTATACCTAGCCATTGAAACTTCTGACCTGGAGATAGTCGAGACTTTTTGGTGTTGATCTTGAATCCTAGATGTTCCAGGAACTGGATCACTTTCTTGGATGCTTGCATGCATTTCGTCTCTGATGCTGCCCACACCAGCCAATCTTCCAGGTAGGATATCACCTGGACACCTTCTAGGCGTAGTTGTTGAACGACTGCTTCTGCAAGCTTTGTGAAAATCCTTGGGACTATGTTTAGTCCGAACGGCATGGCTCTGAAAGCGTACTTTTTTTTCGTATCCTGAATCCTAGGTAGGAGGAGAGTTGGCGATTGATCGTAATGTGCCAATAGGCATCTGCCATGTCTATGGATGCTGTGTATGCCCTTTTGGGCAGTAGGGTCCATATGTGTTGAAGGGTCAGCATCTTGAACTTGTCGTTTTCTATGAACTTGTTGAGTGGCGACAAATCCAAAATGGCACTGAGTTTTTCTGAGTCCTTCTTGGGAACACAAAACAGCCTTCCTTGGAATTTGATGGACTTTGCCCTCCTTATCACCCGTTTGCTCTAGAGTTCTCGGCTATATTCTTCCAGAACGGGGGTGGAGTGTTGGAAGAATTGAGGAAATGATGGTGGAGCTGTCTTCCAGCTCCAACTTAGTTCATTCTTGATTAGGCTGTGGGCCCAGGGATCAAAGGTCCAACAATCCCGGAATAGTTGGAGTCTTCCTCCTACCGGAAGCATCTCATTGCTTCTGGTTTCCGGAGGGCTTGCCTCCTTGACCGCGTCCTCCCCTACCCCCTCTTCCTCTCGAGGGACGTCTAGAACAACCTCTATTTGACCGTCTACCTTTAGGGTGAAAGGTAGTGGTCTGCCTCTCATAGGCGGGAGTGAAGGCTTGTGACTGAGTCACCACCTGCTGGGGTACCATCTGGTAGGTGGGTTGGGTCTGTGCCACCATCTGGGGAACAGCGGTCATGGGAAGTTGCTGTTGTTGTCTAGCAGGGCGAGAGTGCAACCGTGGCCTCTTTGTCTTCCGTTTTGGTTGGGGACCCTCATCCGGGGAAGACTTCCTCTTAGCCGACATGCCCCACTTCTGGAGAAGATTCCTATTCTCTGTGGCGGCCTTGTCGATTATCTCCTTGACCACTTCATTCAGGAAGAGGTCTTTCCCCCAGATATTGGAAGATATCAACTTCTTGGGTTCGTGTCTTACCGCAGCCGAGGCAACCACGAACTCCCTTCAAGCCCTTCTAGCCCTAACAAAGCTGTAAAAGTCTTTAATTAGGGTGGCCAAATGTGTTTTGGCCACGACCATGAACATATCTGGGGACCTATGTTCACTGGCCATTGCCTCCAAGGTAACCTGGAGGGACAGAGAGGCAGCAAGCCTTTCCTTCGTATCCTGCTCCCTACGCAGGAGAAAATCAGACAACTTAGGGAGGTTTTCGCTAAACTGACGTCCAGCGATATCGGCCTCCAACTTCCCTACTGAGAAGGTAAGCTGAATATCCTTCCAGTCCTTGTGATCTGTGGGCAGGGCTAGGGAAAGGGGCCTACACTTCTCCAGTGTAGGGCAAGGTTTCCCAGCTTCCACTGCCTTGATCACCGCCTTGAACCCATTTTCCGCAAAGGGGAAGGTCATTGTCACTGGAGCAAGAAAGGAAGGGTATTTCTTACTCAGGGCTGGCACCTTAGAGTTGGTGAAGCCCCTGTCCTTCAGAATTCTGGCTAACAAAGCTTGAGCCTTTGTATGGTCAAGCACTATGACTTCCTTGGGCTCTGTCTCCTCTTTGGATACAGGTTCCGCATTTAGACGAACAAAGCAGTCAGGATAGGACTCAAAGCTGGGCCACAACTCAATGTCCTCGATAAGGACAGCTCCCAGCTTTTCTGAGATGAAGATCTTGCCGTTCTTGATTAGCATGTACTCGACATGCCTCCATGGGTTTATCTCGGAGCACGAGGGAAGATCCTTGACATTGAGTCTCCTATGAGACTCACGGGCCGCTGCAAGCTGAAGAATCTCCTTCCTTAGCGCAGCTTCCCTTTCTTCGCTCTTCTTCTGAAAGGTCTCCATCATGGCCATGATGGCAGACAGGGTCTTATCTGAATTATCAGGTGGAGGAGTGGAGGACGTAGAGGGCACTGGTTCTGGGGCTGGAACTAACGAAACAGACACTGTTTCGACTTCATCCTCCTCCGTCTCTGGAGCCAACGTTGACTCCTCTTTTTGACCTTCAGCCAGAAGGTCCTTTTCGGTGTCCTCTGACACCTCTGATATCTTCTCGTCATCTAGATGGATGTCCTTCATCGTATCCGAGACATCCGTGTCCACGGAGATCTGGACGCAAGGGATCTCAGGGTGAGGCTGTGGAATAACAGCATTCGCAGATGCTTTGGGGAATAGATAGGCTCCGCAGATGCTTTGAGGAATAGATAGGCCCTCATACGCTCATTGGGGAGGTAAGGCCCGGTGGCATTTTTCTGAAAGCCATGAACCCATCTGTGCAGCTTATTCCGAGCTGCATCCCTTGACTCCGCTGTCCTGGGGTCTTCAAAGGCCTCATTAACCAAGTCTTTGCACACAGTACATACCGGGGGGCCCAATATTTGAGAGGTCCCTTGGTGATGGAACAATGGGAGTGTGTCCTACACTCCAGGTGGCCGCAGAAGTCCCTGCTACGCACGTTGCAAAAGACGCTGCCACACTTCACATGGTCCTCCTGTAAAGAGAGGAAAATAAAATGCATTTAAAGGAGTTCATCTCACTAGATAAACTAATAAATATTATTAATATTTTCCATTTTATTTTATTGCATATATCTTAGGATAGATAAGCTAGAAACGAATTAGGAAAGACACATACGTGTGTTTCCTGCCCAGCCAATTGCTGTGACCTCCCTCAATATTAAACCTAGGGTTCTCCTCCTCAGGAGGCCCAATGGAAGAGTCTAGCCTATAAGGATAGAAGAGTGTAACTTAACTCCAACTTCCAAAAGGATTAATAATGAGGGTCATTAATAACTGATCATCTATCAGTATATGGAAAGAGAATTCCTTTCCTTATCTTATAAGGTCTCAACATTAGACTGCGCCTGGATACACAGAGTATGTTGGAAAATTTAACTACTGCATACTTTTATACCATAGTTGTAGTTGCTGCCGGCATGTTGCCAGCAAGGCTAGCACTTAGGGCACAGTTCAACTGACACAATATTGACTAAAATAGTGGCCCGCTTACCAGATGCCGGCGGGTCACCGGCTGTCGGCACACAGCCCAGTCAGCATTCTATGTGACAGGGTGGTGGCCGGTAGACAGAACTCGGCCGGCTCTTGCCGGCTAAGTCAGTTGTGTCAGCGAAACATTGGCTGTTGGCACACAAATCTAGCCAGCATCTTGCCGGCTATGGTAGTGGCTGGCCGCCGCCAGGTAGATTAGTACCTGGTGGCACTAGCGGAAAGAGGGAGAGAAAGCAAGGAGTGAAGGGTGATTTAAGAGCACTGTCTCACTTCCTTCCTCCGGAATGAGGGTTTTAATGGAAGGGGAGAATATAAGATAATCAAGCTTCCACCCATCCACCTCCGTTGCCGGTCACTGCCGGGTACAGGATGTGAATGTCAGTCCAAGGGAGGACTGAAGAACACTCTATAGTAAAGGGATCTTCTGCCGGCAACTTTCCCGCCGACACAGCTATCCCGGAGCTCTGTGTCCGAAAGGGAAGCCGAGCGACTAGGCCATACAAGCAGAAGCCCAAGCCGGCCCTACAACCTGCCCGCAAACGGTGAGATTGCAGGACGACGGCCCAAAGGGTTGTGATGGCTAGGCCATCACTAAAGGACAGAGGGGGGAGGGAAAGAGGGTCCTTTATAAGGTGTGAGAGGAGCTGGCAGTATGCCGGTCCTACCACACCTTAAGTAAGCTCTGTTTCAGTATTGGCGCCATCCTAGGCGGACATAGAATTTATTCCACAGCCTAGGGTCTGCCAATACAGTAAGGGGGCCGACAGTCATCTAGCGGCCCCCCTAAATCAGAGAGAAACAGAGTTCCAGTGCCGGCGCCATCCTAGGCAGCAGAATAATATCTATTCTTCAGCCTAGGGTCTGCAAGCACAGGACTAGTCGGCTAAACCACAGGGAGAAGGGGGAAATCACATGACCCCTTCAAGTGCAGTCTAGGGAGGCTAAGCCTCCTATGTCGACAACATAAACCGACAGGGAAATATATTCACCCTGCCGGCACACGACATGTACTCTGAGGTTCTGACCTAAGCCCAAAGCTTACCATCTGTAGCTA
>NC_090745.1:58725123-58762623 GCF_036898095.1 Palaemon carinicauda | reverse complement strand
ATGCACAAGTCTGCGGAGTCAAGGAACATCGCCCGAGAGAAACTGTGCAAGTGGGTGCGTGGTTTCCAAAAGAACGCCACGGGGCCTTACTTTCCCAATGAGAGGATGAGGGCTATGCTCTTCCCTAAGGCATCTGCGGATGCTGTCATCCCAAAACCAGAAATCCCATGCATCCAGCTGACGGTCGACCCCGACGTATCGGACACGCTTCAGGACATCCATCTTGATGATGACAGGATGTCGGAGGTGTCGGACACCACTTATGGCCAAGGGTCACGAAGAGGAGCCTTTGACGGCTCACAATTCCGAAGAAGAGGACGTCGCTGCGCCCTCCGTAGCCTCGGTAGTCATCTTGGAACCAGTCCCCTCTACATCCTCCACTCCCATGCCCACGAGACCGGACGATTCCATTGACAACTTTCAGGCCATGATGGCGATCCTCGAGGAGAGGTTCTGCAAGAGGGATGAGGATTTCAAGAAGGAAATCCTTCGCTTAACGAAGCAACGCGAGCCCCAGAGGAGGCTTAACGTCAAGGACCTTCCTACCTGCTCTGTGACCAACCGTGGAGGCATGCTGAGTACATGCTCATCACCAGCGGTAGGATCGTCATCAACGACAAGCTAGGCGCCGTCCCCCTTGAAGAGGTGGAATTCTGGCCTAGCTTTGAGGCGTATCCAAACTGCTTTATACGCCTCAAGTCAGAACCCATTTCTAAGGAAGAAACTGAGCCAAAAGAGGTCATCGTGTTTGACCATTAGCAAGAAACACCCGTCCTTTCTTGCCCCAAGTACCATGGTCTTCCCCTTTGCAGAGAAGTCTCTCCTGGCAGTGCTTAGGGCAGTGGAGAAAGGGAAACCCTGCCCTACATTGAAGGAATGTAGGCCCCTCTCCCTCGCCTTACCCCCCGACGACAAGAACTGGAAGGACATCCAGTTAACTTTCTCTGTGGGAAAGTTGGAGGCCGACATCGCTGGACGTCAGTTCAGTGAGAACCTCCCCAAGCTCTCGGAATATCTCCTTCGTCGGGAGCAGAATACGAAAGAGAGGCTGGCTGCCTCTCTCTCCCTCCAAGTGATCATGGAGACAATGGCTTGGGAACACAGGACCCCAGGCATTTTCATGGTCCTAGCCAAGACCCACCTGGCAACCCTGATGAAGGACTTCTATAGCTTCGTCAGAGCACGGAGGGTCTGCAGAGAGTTTGTGTTTGCATCGGCCGCGGTCAAACACGAACCGAGGAAGCTGATTTCCTCCAACATTTGGGGGAAAAGATCTCTTCCCCAATGACTTGGTCAAGGAGATCGTCGACAAGGCCGCCACGGAGAACAGGAACCGTCTCCAAAAGTGGGGCTTGTCGTCAAAAAGGAAATCTTCTCCGGATGAAGGCCTCAAACCGAAGAAGAAGTTCAAGATACCAAGGCCACATTTTCGACAGGCTAAACATCAGCTTCCTGTGGCCGCTGCTCCCCAGTTGGTGGCACAGCCCCAACAAACCTTCCAACTGGTACCCCAGCCGGTGGTGACTCCGTCACCAGCCTTCACGCCTGCCTACGAGAGACAGACTACTACCTTTCGTCCCAAAGGTAGAGGCACCGGAAGAGACTCCTCTAGACGTCCCTCCAGAGGGAGAGGAGGCAGGGGAGCAAGCAGTCAAGGAGGCAAGCCCTACGGAAACCAGAAGCAATGAGATGCTTCCGGTGGAAGGAAGACTCCGCCTCTTCCAGGATCGTTGGACCTTCGATCCCTGGGCTCACAGCATCATCAAGAACGGACTAGGCTGGAGCTGGAGGACACCACCACCAGCTTTCCCCCGATTCTTCCAACACTCCACCCCCTGTTCTGGAAGAATACCTCCAAGAACTCTTGAACAAAAAGGTGATCAAGAGGGCAAAGTCCATCAGGTTCCAAGAAAGACTGTTCTGTGTTCCCAAGAAGGACTCCGACAAACTCAGAGTCATTCTAGACTTGTCCTCTCTCAACAAGTTCATCGTGAACAACAAGTTCAAAATGCTGACCCTTCAGCACATACGAGCCCTATTGCCTCGACAGGCATACACAGTCTCGATAGACATGGCGGACACCTACTGGCATATTCCAATGAATCACCAGACCTCCTCCTACCTAGGATTCGGGCTTCAAAGAAGACTATGTCTTCAGAGCCATGCCCTTCGGGCTAAACATAGCCCCAAGGATCTTCACGAAGCTTGCAGAGACAATCGTTCAACAACTACGTCTACAAGGCGTCCAGGTGATGGCTTACGTGGACGATTGGCTGGTGTGGGCAGCATCAGAAGAGGAATGCCTGCAAGCTTCCGAGAAGGTAATCCAATTCCTGGAACATCTAGGTTTCAAGATAAACACCAAAAAGTCTCTACTTTCTCCAGCTCAGAAGTTCCAATGACTAGGTATACATTGGGACTTCCAGTCACACCGTCTTTCCATTCCGCTAAAGAAGAGGAAGGAAATAGCAAGGTCTGTCAAGAGACTTCTCAAATCCAAACGGATTTCAAGACGACAACAGGAACTGGTGTTAGGCTCCATCCAGTTTGCTTCAGTGACAGACCCAGTGCTAAGAGCACAGCAAAAAGATGCATCAGGAGTCTGGAGAAGATACTCATCAAACGCTCGAAGAGATCTCAAGAGACCTCTACCGACTCGGCTATGATAACTCCTCAAGCCATGGTCGGAGGCCAAGAAGCTCAGGAGATCAGTACCTCTGCAACTACCTCCACCCTTGGTTGTCATCCATACGTACACATCGCTAGAAGGATGGAGGGGGGGGGGGGGTCACTCCCATCAACGTCAAGTTCAAGGAACGTGGTCTCCTCTATTCAAGATGTTTCACATCAACATCTTGGAGGCCATGGCAGTCTTTCTCACCCTGAAGAGACTGTCCCCACGCCCCTCAGTCCACATCCGACTGACTTTGGACAGGGACGTAGTGGTCAGATGTCTGAATCGTCAGGGCTCAAGATCGCCCCAACTCAACCAGGTGTTATTGCCCATCTTCCGTCTGGCGGAGAAGAAAAGATGGCACCTCTCAGCAGGTCACCTTCGAGGATTCCGCAACGTGACGGCGGATGCTCTCTCTAGAACAGCTCCGATAGAGTCAGAATGGTCCCTAGATGCAGACTCATTCTCCTTTATCTCTCACCAAATCCCGGAACTGCAGATCGACCTCTTCGCAACGAGCGGCGACAAAAAACTTCCTCGATACGTGGCCCCATACGATGACCCTCGAGCGGAAGCGGTGGACGCCATGTCCCTGGATTTGAACAGATGGACCAAGATTTACCTGTTCCCTCCACCCAACCTTATGCTAAAGGTCCTCACCAAGCTGAGATCCTTTCAAGGAATAGTGGCCCTAGTAGCTCCCAAGTGGCCCCGGAGCAACTGGTTCCCATTGATCCTGGAATTACAACCCAAGCTAATTCCTCTGCCGGACCCAGTTCTGTTCCAACACGTTCAGAAGTCGACTGTCTTCGCTTCATCACAGAAAACCCAAGACCTTCATCTCATGATTTTCTCTCCCTAGCCGTCAAGAAGAGTTTTGGGATCTCAAAAGAAAGCTTAGACTTCTAAGAGGAATATAAAACAAAATCTACCAGAAGGCAATATGAGTCATCTTGGAAGATATGGGTGGCCTTTGTCAAGGTGAGAAATCCTACGGAAATATCGATGGATTTTTGTTTGTTCTTCTTCTTTCACCTTCATGGACAAGGCTTAGTGGCCAACACGATTTCCACATGCAAATCGGCCCTGACAAGACCCTTACTATACGCCTTCCAAATAGACCTGTCCAGCAAAATCTCCAACAAGTTGCCGAAGGCATGCGCTAGACTCGGACCTGCAGCCCCTCCGAGATCTATTTCCTGTTCCCTCGACAAGGTGTTACATTTTGCCTCAGGTTTGGACAATGAGACTTGCCCTCTGAAAGATTTGACTCAGAAAGTGATTTTCTTGTTTTCTCTAGCCTCGGGGGCTAGAGTCAGTGAAATTGTGGCATTATCAAGGGAAGCAGGTCAGATTCAGTTCGCAGAAACAGGCGAACTCACCCTCTTTCCTGACCCAACGTTTCTCGCCAAGAACGAGCTACCCACTAAGAGATGGGGTCCCTGGAGAATCTGCCCTGTAAAGGAAGATATCTCCCTGTGTCCAGTGGAGAGTCTAAAGGTCTATCTTCGAAGAACTTCAGACTTCGGAGAAACATTGGTTTCCGACCTGTCACTTAAACAACTAAGGGCGAAGATCACCTACTTCATTCGCAGAGCGGATCCTGACAGTACACCCGCAGGTCATGATCCCAGGAAAGTCGCCTCTTCCTTGAATTTCTTCCAATCAACGGGTTTCGAGAGTCTTTGCTCGTTTACAGGAAAGAAGTCATTGAGAGTGTTCTTTAAACAATATGCGAAGCAGGTGCAAGAAGTGAAACACTTTGTGGTAGCTGCAGGTAGTGTGCTAAAACCTGCTGCCTAGTGCTGCGAAGAACAGTGAGTTATATTGGACTCCAACTCTAAGGGTGTCTGTGTTGACACTAGTGTGCAACATAGTGAAATTTGTGTCTCCGTGATGACACTACGGACTGTTCTAATATACTGAGGTGATGTCACATTGACTAAACACTTGTGCCACGTGTTTTCAAACATGAAGTGTATCTAAGACATTTTCAGAAAGACATTACAATTCCTATGGAACCGACATGTGTGATGGCAAGTTTCCTTTTCAGATACCACAATCTTCTCTGCTAATGTTCCATGTCTATGTAACTTATTTACATTTCTAATTACAGATTTACATAAATTTTTATGTATGCTAATTCTCATTTATTAATAAATGAATTTATTGTTTTCGTGCATCTTATTTTGCCCTAATATTGTAATAAAAACTGTTTGAGAGTATTTTTATCCCTCTATTCTGTATAAGATAATTGAACAATAGAATTCTATCGTTCCTACGCTTAAACAACTCATCTAGCCTAAGGTAATTTGTTCCAACACGTAATACATACTTTATCTATTACCTCGCTCTGGGACCGGCAGGTACTTCTTGATGCTGGGTGGGTTCCATTTATCAAGCAACTTCGAGACTTTCCAAAGTCCAATAGGACTCATCCCTGCTGGGGGCAGGAAACAGTAACATAGTACATGCTCAGCTGAAGTGACATATACCGGTAATATCACAGGTCTCTTAGGTCATAAGACCAAAGGATTATTGTCTAGAAGTCGAAGGCACTACTGAAGGGAAAAATCCACGATACATCAATGATCTGGTACACTTCCATCAGGACGACATGGCCTGAGCCCAAAAAACTGATTTTGAGCGAAGCGAAAAATCGATTTTTGGGTGAGATAGCCATATCGTCCTGATGGACCCGCCCTTTGTTCTCCATAAGGCCTTGGCAGGCCCCCTCCCGATCTTACTGTATCATGGGGGCTGGTCTTAACTCTAAAAGGAAAGGAGTTGGCGGGCGGTGATGACGTCAGCAAGATGGCCGATGCATATGACGTCATCCGAGTACCCATAACAGTAACGGAGGAGGAGAACTTTGTAACGGCTCCTTCCATATCTTGCCACTAATTTCCCCCTCGAATCGTAAACGCTATGTGGGGGTGCAGATAGCTATGTGGCATGTCAAGAATACGCCCCCTGTTATTATGCAATATCCTAAAGGACAACCTTAAGGGTACCCGCGCCAGAAGTTCTCTGGGAATATCCAATGTAGTCATATATACCCTTAGGAAACTACTAAAGGAACCTTCCATCTGGATGACATGGCTATCTCGCCCAAAAATTGATTTTTCGCTTCGCTCAAAATCCGTATATATATATATATATATATATATATATATATATATATATATATATATATATATATATATATATATATATATATATATATATATATATATATACACACACACACACATATATATATATATATATATATATATATATATATATATATATATATATATATGTGTGTGTGTGTGTGTATATATATATATATATATATATATATATATATATATATATATATATATATATATATATATATATATATACACACACACACATATATATATATATATATATATATATATATATATATATATATATGTGTGTGTGTGTGTGTGTATATATATATATATATATATATATATATATATATATATATATATATATATATATATATATATATATATATGTGTGTGTGTGTGTGTGTATATATATATATATATATATATATAAATATATATATATATATATATATATATATATATATATATATATATATACATATATATATATATATATATATATATATATATATATATATATATATATATATATTTATATATATATATGTATACATATATACAGTATATATATATATATATATATATATATATATATATATATATATATATATATATATATATATATATATATATATATTCTATTTATTTATCTTTTAATGGCCCTCCATGTGACTGTTTAGAATTGAAGTGGCCTGAGATATCAATAAAGTTGGACCACCCTGCTCTAAATAATAGACTGGGTAAAGTCTATTGGGGATGCAGATATCTATGGTTATTTTCGGATACATACATAATTATACACGATATCTTCGGATAGTCGTTGCGGGGGTTAGAACCCCGTAATACCCGACGGTAATTCTCTTGTAATATCACTCGCAGAAATATTATACAGTAGAAAGCTGCTGAAGGGAACTTCCATTAGTACGACATGGCTCTAGCCCAAAAATAGATTTTGCCTACGTCAAAATCCGTTAAGAAAATTATTATTATTTAAATAGTTAATTGTTCTTTAATAAAACATTTATCTGCTTTTGTTTTAAATTTCGGGTGTATTTTATCAATCTAAGTATTTTGGGTGCCATGATCAGATCAGGTAATCTCATCACGGCACCCAAAATACTTAGTTAAATACAGTACATCAAAAATTTAAGACTGAACTACATAAATGTTTTATTAAAGCTCAATTAACTATTTAAATAATTGTAATTTTCTAGGATGCAATGATGCTTCCGAAACGAAATAGAATATGAGAGAGAGAGAGAGAGAGAGAGAGAGAGAGAGAGAGAGAGAGAGAGAGAGAGAGAGAGAGAGAGAGGGAGAGAGAGAGAGCAGCAGCAGTTGAAAAGTAATCGAATGCACAGTTATTGTTATTTATTTAAAAGAAACAATTTTTATCGAGATATTTAAGTTTTTAGTTTATAAAATAAGCAGTATTTCTGTTTATGAAAATATAGATAACATACTGTGCAAGATACAACACATAAGAAGTTGCGTCATGCTACTAGACTAGCGGTTGTTGTTGTTGTTGGGGTATTGAAGCCAACACTTGTTGTTGGCACGGGCCTTTCCCTTGGTTGGCCCGTAGGTGATCTGTAAAAATTTTTAAGGTAGTTGCATTACAGTGAACCCTCGTTTATCGCGGTAGATAGGTTCCAGACGCGGGCGCGATAGGTGAAAATCCGCGAAGTAGTGACAGCATATTTACCTATTTATTTAACATGTATATTCGGACTTTTAAAACCTTCCCTTGTACGTAGTACTGTTAACAAACCACCCTTTAATGTACAGAACACTTAATGCATGTACTACAGCACCCTAAACTAAAACAGGCACAAATATTAAAGGCGATTTTATATCATGTGTTTCCTAAACACCTAAAAAGCACGATAAAAAATGGCAACCAATGTTTTGTTTATGTTCATCTCTGATCATAATGAAGAAACAAACTCATTTAGTGTACACATATATGTACGTATGGTTAGTTTTTGCATCGATTATATTGATTATACAGTACTGTATGTTGATTTTTTTATTACCAATGTTTTAGTTTACGTATTTTTCTTAGGACTTCCAAATGAAATCTTTTTCTTTATGACGCCGCCTGAAACGACGGCGTGTACGCTCAGTAAACAACCACGCTCAGAACAAACAAGGCATTTAACACGCATGATGATAGTGATAAATAATGATACAGTACATACAGTATTTACAGTAAAAGCATTTACAAAATATGTTACCTTACAAATATAAATTATACAGTACTTGTACGTAGCAAAGCAGGAAAACAATTTGAGAGAGAGAGAGAGAGAGAGAGAGAGAGAGAGAGAGAGAGAGAGAGAGAGAGAGAGAGAGAGAGAGAGAGAGAGAGAGAGAGATTGTTTTACATACATAAATGTAAATTTTAAACAAAAAAAATATGATAGGTTACAACATGTAGACTTTTAAAACCTTCCCTTTAACTTAATGCATACAGTACGTACATCACTAAACTATAAAACAGGTTAAAGTAAAAAATAAAGATTGTTACTGTACTCACCACGAAAGAAGTTCAAGAAAAACTTGAATGACGATGGCGATGAATTTGCTGCACAGTAGAAATGATGATGATGAAGCTGATGATGTGTTCTATTGTGCAGTCAATGATAGTATTTTACGTCTCTTCAGACGGAGGTGTCTTTTCCTGGGACACCTCTTCAACTTCTTCAATTTCTTCCGAAGGCGTACTAGCAGGAGGAACTGGCTCTTTTTTGCGAGGCTGAAAAAACATTGTGATCGGAAGTTGTTGCCGCTGCTTCTTTTTTCGATCCAAGAGCATCCTGTAGGGAGTCGTGATGTCATCAACCTTGTTGCAGAATTGCATCGAGCGAACCATATCCTCGTCCCACTCTTGCAACATTTCTTTCGCCTCCTTCATATGGTTGCAGAACTTGGCGAGCCGTTCTAATGTTAAGCCCGTTTCTTCGACATTTTCTTGGGTCTCTTCCTGGGTACCCTCACTCTCTTCCTCACTTGCCGATTTCGTCAGGTCTTCGAGGTCTGCGTCAGTTAGGGGCTGGGAATGGCAGTCCAACAACTCGTCGACGTCTTCAGTCGTCATGTCGCCAAACCCGTCACCCCCAATTATGGCAGCCAACTGCACAGATTTCCGTATTGCAGAGTGTTGGATTTCCGACGGAGTAAATCCCTTGTCGTCGTAAACAATATCGGGCCACAGCTTCTTCCAGCTCGCATTTACGGTTGCAGGTTTCATCTCTTGAAGTGCCTTTTGAATATTCTGCAGGCACGTGGCTATGGTGTACTGCCGCCAGTACGCCTTCAAGTTGAAGTCTTCATCCTCGTCATCTTGGGCAGCATCCACACACGCAACGAGGTCCGCCAAGGTATTCTTCGTGTAGAGGGCCTTGAACGCCCTGATAACCCCCTGGTCCATTGGTTGAATTAATGACGTGGTGTTGGGTGGCAGGAACTCAACCTGAACGCCCTCACGCGACAGGTCAGTTGCGTGTCCACCAGCGTTATCCATAAGGAGAAGGATCTTGAATGGCAAGCCCTTCTCTAAGAGATATTCATGGACTTGCGGGATGAAACACTGGTGGAACCAGTTGGAGGTCAGCATCTTCGTAATCCATGCTTTTTGATTATGCATCCAGTACACGGGAAGGAGATTCTTATTTTTGTTTTTCAAAGTGCGAGGATTTTTCGACTTATAAATAAGCCCCGGCTTTAACAAAAATCCAGCAGCATTGCCACACATCACGAGGGTAACGCGATCCTTGAATGCCTTGAAGCCAGAGGCTTTGGCTTCCTCTTTGAACAGGAAAGTTCGCGACGGCATTCTCTTCCAAAACAAGCCGGTTTCATCCATATTAAAGACTTGTTCCGGCTTGTATCCACCTTCAGCGATAATGTTCTTGAAAGTCTGGTTCACGTAAGTTTCAGCAGCGGCAGTGTCAGCGGAAGCAGACTCCCCATGCAGGGAAACGCTTTTCAGGGCGAAGCGTTTCTGAAACTTCGCGAACCATCCTTTGCTTGCGGAAAAACGTTTCTGAGGCTGGGAATCAGTGGATGTCCCTGGTTGAGGATCATCTGCATCATCATCATCTTCAGCATGGTTGCCGTCGTCCTCTTTAGGTTCCTTTGCAGCAAAATTCTCATACAAGCTCAAAGCCTTTGTTTGGATGGTGTTCGTATCCAACGCTATGTTCTTCTTCCGGCAGTCGGCAATCCACACAGCTAAAGCACCTTCCATGCGTACGATCGTTTTATTACGCGTTGTAACGACTCGCTTCGCTGATCTGCTAAAGGTGATTGCAGCAGTCTTTCTAATGTTCGCCTCGTCCTTCTTGATGTAGCGAACGGTGGATTCGTTGATGCCAAAATGGCGGCCGGCGGCCGCGTAACTTCTACCATCTTTTAACATGTCGAGAAGCGTAACCTTCTCAGCTATCGTCATCATTCTTCGGTGGCGTTTAGGCTCACTACCAGCCTTACTAGAAGCAGAACGCTTGGGAGCCATTGTAACAGAAAGTTCAACAAAAAGTTCAACTTAAAACAGTCGCACACAGCACAGATTAAACTTCACAAAGTTAAGAACGTCTACTCAGCAATACGCGGAAAGAGAAAGTGAACGATGCAGCCCCGCGAGAACTTTGATGCTGCGGGTAGAAGATGCGGGCAAAACACCAATCACAGGCTAGATAACAAAACTTGAGTTTTGATTCGTCATCTATCAGCGCTTGAACCAATCACAACCCGTCTTACAGTACTATGGTGCGTTGGTTACTCATAGAAGATGCCCCCGCGCATACTGAACGTACGTAGATTAAGTACAATACCGTAATAATAATAAATAATGATAATAATACTGTACAGTAATAATAATAATAATAATGATTAATAATAATAACAATAATAATTTTATTAACAACAACAACAATAATAATAATAATAACAATAATAATAAAAATTTACGTACGTACGCTATTTTACGCTCTCTCTCTCTCTCTCTCTCTCTCTCTCTCTCTCTCTCTCTCTCTCTCTCGTACGCTTACAGTACTTATTCGAAATGTGATTTTTGCAACAAAGAATATTATTGGATGCAGTACTGTACTACGTACGTATACATACAAAAGATTCATGGAAAAGAAGCACATCCATTACAGTACACACCATTCTAATATGGTATGACTGCATCTGATTTGCGTTTCATGTTCGATTTAATTTTACTACGTACTGAATTATCGTATGATCACATTCTCTTTTCGTGTTTTATTTCTTTCTGTGCTGAATTATATATCATATGTAATGCAATGAACAATCAGTAAGAGCAGATATTACTAATTACAGCATTAATGGAATTACAGGTAACAAAATATCGTATTTGGTTATCTTCAGATTTCGCGGTATTTTCGAATTTTCCGGAAAATCCGCGATATGTATATATATATGGGTTATGGGAAAACCCCGCGAAGTGGTGAATCCGCGATTGTCGAACCGCGAAGTAGCGAGGGTTCACTGTAATGGAAATTTGAAAGGTTTTTAGTAGTAGAAAAAGATGTGGATAGGGTAAGGATGATGGTGGTAGTGGTAGAGGGCCATCATTTCTCGGATAGTGGTAGTTTGAAAAGTGGGGGTGTAAGGCTTTTGAAGATTAGAGAAAAATTGTGCAGGTGGGGTTGTCCAACCCTTTACTCCCTAGGGTCCCTGCAGAGAGATTTTTAGTGGTAGATTAGTTGAGAAGTGAAAGGGGGTGATGTGAATAGAGCCTTACAATGAGGGGATGAGATGGTGCATGGAATGAGGAGGTCTTACCTTGGTGGAGGTAGTGTTGAAAGCAACTGTGCATGTGTGTCTATGCTTTCGACAATTGCTTTTGCCAGTGTGGCTGCCTCTTTCATGGCATGTGGTGTGTTGGTGTCTACAAGTAGATCACCTCGTATGGCGTAGGCTACGAGTCTTGAACGAAAACACCGAACAATTACAGTAAGTACAATTAAGCTGTACTGAAGTAATATTACTGTACATATATCATAGTAATATACACTACAGTATCACTGAGTATTAGATTACAGTACAGTATTACTAGATAGGAACAACTTTTGTTATTGCAGTTAAAACTCACCTTACATGTTCCCTTTTATGTAGTAATGGACGACCTTCGAGTTGCAACTCACCAACCAATGAGGAAAATAGCAGGAAAGGTCCTGCGCCACGAATTCACAACCTCAGAGCCCCGGGGCAATCACCCTACGTGGACAACAGCTACCTGACATAACTGTGGCTGTGTTTTCCAAAGTGAAGTACAAAAAAATCCTAAATTACATTAATCATACAACACGCCCACCTGATCTTAAGATCAACACGCATCATACACACACACACACGGCACATGACTTAATTAGAAACATCATCAGCCATTCATACAGGAGGTTTTCTATTCCTCTTTCGATTCTGATTCTCTCCCGTTTCTCTTTGAACACTTACTTGTGGTTCCACCGATTCTTCCGAGGCTGAATCATCACTTGACATTTGCTTAAGCCATCAGATAGGAAAGCTAGAACTATAACTGGTCGCACATCCAACACATGCCTTGGCATTCCATCAACGGAAATGTTGTTCAGAGTTCATATGAGTGACAATCCCTTTATGCCATTGAGTAGTACAACGGGCGTTTGGGAGTTTCACCCACACCTCTCCCATCGTAATTAAAAGGGATTGTCTTGGCTGGTATCTCCTCCATTGGGGACTACTGAAGGATACCTCCACTCATATCTGTACACCGAAAGTTGTGGAACAGACGGTTCATCTTGTCCAGATCTTGGTGTGCTTTTGTACCAAAGTACTGCTTCTATAGGACTAAATCCTCCTCTCTTTGCAATAGCCTTGATGGTCCTATGGTGTCTTTCACCTATTCCATTTCCTCCTGGTCGATAAGCAGCCCAGTAATAGTTCATCAACTGGCCCTCTTTCCAAAAAGAGGCTATTCAACTCAGCAGATATTTCTTGAGCATCTTCTCTCTTTAACTGCCTCCACAATCCATCACTGATAAATAGGGTACCCGTCTGTAATGAGTATCATCAATAGCTAAGCGCTGCCAGTTTCTTTCAACACTTCATTCACCTCCTTTGTGCATCACAGGCACAGAATCAATGGACTGACAACGATCACAACACTGAACTACGTTTTTCACTCATTCTCTGGAAACTTGAGGATCCAACTTTTTGGCTAGATATAGTGTTCTTTCAGAGATGTGTATGTTCAATTTCACTGCTCACCAACCAATTCTTCTTAACTCTTGTCAAAATATCAGCTTTATTCTTCTCCAAAGGCACCAGCTGAACCACAATATTTAAACCAAACTCTGTAATCAATTCCTTCAATGTACCCAAACGTCTTTTAATTATCATCTCAGCAGCTCCTTTTGTGTGGACACGCTTCTCAGCACTTACTATAAATTTCAACCATGCCCCCACAGTTGCAGTCAGTCCTCACCTCTATCAACTCTAAAACCCATCTAATGGCTAAATTTACTCCTTTCAAAACCGCTTCTAGCTCAGTAATATTGATGTGGTTGAAATCGTCCTTTTTTTCTAAGCCAAGCAGCATCCTCATAAATCTTTCCATTTATCTCCAAAACTACAACTATAGCAATTTTGCTGGCATCACACCACACAACACCATACTTTACACTTGGGACACATCAGTTTCCTCTCACAGGATTATCTATCTAACTTTACTCTTTGAATTACTTTTTTCATCATCATGGACTGCTCACCAACAGGATCCTCCCAACGTGCTCCTGAGGCTCTTCTCTTAATGTAGCTACATGTAACTCTTAACCATCCAGCTATGGGATAATGACTCATTAATGTATCACAAACTGAAAACAATTCCCTCCTTGTAAGCATATCTGCAACTTCAGGCACCTTATTGCCTCTCTGAAACATCAACTCTCGTCCAACTCTTTGCAGTTGCAATCCTAAAGCAGCATCTCCATTGAGCGACTCAGGGGACTTTGTTATCAACCCAAAGGTATTCAGATGTCTAATTACCTCATCTATGTCATCTTCTGTATTGCAATATTCGTGGTCTTCATGCAAATCAAGACCTTACAGTTGCGTCCAGACAGTGTAATATTCTTTTGTGCTCAGAAACTGGTTTCTAATATGAGGCACTCATCTGAACTGGTTTTAAGAAGCCAATAATGTTGAAACATGATGCCATCCCTAGGGCCAGGGGAATGGCGGTGTATATTAGGACTGAGTACCCTGCTTCTCATAAGTCCTGCTATCAATGTGGATGTCATGAGATTCAGGTAATAAAAGTTTGTGGCTGGCATAACAACTTTTATTTGTGTTTGATCTACCGGAATCCAGACATGGTTAATTTTATCTTCGATTGTCTTGTTACCATTATGGCTAAGATACAAGATGATAAAAAGGCTTCTTTTGTCTTTGTTGGCGATTTTAATGCTCACCATATGGAGTGGTTAAGTTCTATCTCTCCTACCGATCACCATGGCTTAAGAGCTTTAGACTTTGCCTCTGAATCAGGCTGTGAGAAAATCATGAATGAAGCTACTCACAGGTCTGGTAATTGCTTGGACCTTGTATACACTGACTCCCCTGGCGTTATAGCTAGTAAGGTTCGTTCTCCAGTCGGGACATCTGATCATCATGCCTTGATTTCATTAGTAGTGAAGACTGAGCAGCCTGTCCCTGATGTATCATACTCTTGTAAAATCTATATGAAATCCCAAGCAGACTGGAATGGAATTTTGCATGATCTTTTGTGCTTGAATTGGTCACAATGGTATAGTAGTGTTGATCCTGTTGTCCCTTTGAGTGAGAATCTAGTCTACATAATTGATAGGAGTATCCCTTCTCGTGTGCTAAGGTACCGAGTGAAGGACAAATCGTGGTTCAGTGATGATTGTAGACATGCTTATTTGGAGAAGCAGGAGGCCTATCATCTTTGGAAGGGTAACAGATCAGATTTGACCTGGAATAACTATACAGTACTCAGCTTTGAGCTTTTGCTCAGAGAGTTTATGCCTCAACTGAAAATGAATACAATTTAACCATAAAAGAAACTCTCTCTGGTACAACTCAGGAACATAATTGGTGGTCTACCCTTAAATCTTCACTCTTTGGTGTAGATGCAACAGTTCCTCTTTTACTTAAACCAGATGGCTCAGTCACTCACTGTCCATAGGAAAAGGCAACCCTTTTGGCTGATATTTTTGACAGTAAACAGTAATGAAAATCTTGATCTTCCTCATTCCTGTTTTCCTGAGGTTAAACTAATTAGTTTAGCTTTTCGATCTCGTGAAATTAAAGCTCTGTTGATGGACCTTGATGCTTATGGAGGTGTAGACCCAAATGGTATTTTTCCTTTGTTTTTTGATAAAGACTGCATATTTCATAGCTCCAAAGTTATGTTATTTTGCGCAAGGTAGCAAGAAGAGGAGCTTATAGCAGGAGCTCTTTGAAGAATTGGTAATGTTACTCCTCTATGTAAATGTGTTTGTAGTAGCTCAAGTCCAACTGATTACAGCCCAATTTCTATAACTCCCATATTATCTAAAGTTTTTGAACGTCTTCAGGCAAAACGTCTTAATAGGTTTGCTGAAGGTAATCATCTATTCTCTAGTTTGCAATTTGGTTTTCGTAAAGGCCTTGGAGCATGTGATGCCCTTATTACAATCTCCAATGCTGTACAGAAATCCCTTGATTGTGGTCAGGAAATTTGTATGATTGGCCTTGATTTTAGTGCTGCCTTTGACCGTGTTAATCATGAGGCCCTTGTTTTCAAACTCAAACAGTTGGGAGTGGGTGGGTTGTTTCTTAGCATTATTGTTGATTTTATGAGCAATAGATCTTAAAGAGTTGTTGTTGCTGGGCACCATAATGAGTATAGGAATGTGATATCTGGTATTCCATAGGGTAGTGTTCTTGGTGGGTTGTTTCTTAGCATTATTGTTGATTTTTTAAGCAATAGATCTTACAGAGTTGTTGTTGATGGGCACCATAGTGAGTATAGGAATGTGATATTATTATTATTATTATTACTATCCAAGCTACAACCCTAGATGGAAAAGCAAGATGCTATAAGCCCAGGGGCTCCAACAGGGAAAAATAGCCCAGTGAGGAAAGGAAATAAGTAAATAAATAAATGAAGAGAACAAATTAACAATAAATCATTCTAAAATAAGTAACAACGTCAAAACAGACATGTCATATATAAACTATTAACAACATCAAAAACAAATATGTCATAAATAAACTATAAAAAAGACTCATGTCCGCCTGGTCAACAAAAAAGCATTTGCTCCAACTTTGAACTTTTGAAGTTCTACTGATTCAACCACTCGATTAGGAAGATCATTCCACAACTTGGTAAGAGCTGGAATAAAACTTCCAGAGTACTGCGTAGTATTGAGCCTCGTGATGGAGAAGGCCTGGCTATTAGAATTAACTGCCTGCCTAGTATTATGAACAGGATAGAATTGTCCAGGGAGATCTGAATGTAAAGGATGGTCAGAGTTATGAAAAATCTTGTGCAACATGCATAATGAACTAATTGAACGACTGTGCCAGAGATTAATATCTAGATCAGGAATAAGAAATTTGATAGACTGTAAGTTTCTGTCCAACAAATTAAGATGAGAATCAGCAGCTGAAGACCAGACAGGAGAACAATACTCAAAACAAGGTAGAATAAAAGAATTAAAACACTTCTTCAGAATAGATTGATCACCAAGAATCTTGAAAGACTTTCTCAATAAACCTATTTTTTGTGCAATTGAAGAAGACACAGACCTTATATGTTTCTCAAAAGTAAATTTACTGTCGAGAATCACACCTAAAATTTTGAAAGAGTCATACATATTTAAAGAAACATTATCAGTACTGAGATCCGCATGTTGAGGAGCCACCGTCCTTGACTACTTACAATCATACTTTGAGTTTTGTTAGGATTCAACTTCATACCCCATAATTTGCAGCATGCACTAATTCTAGCTAAATCTCTATTAAGGGATTCACCAACCCTAGATCTACATCCAGGGGATGGAATTGATGCAAAGAGAGTAGCATCATCTGCATATGCAACAAGCTTGTTTTCTAGGCAAAACCAAACCATAGGGTAGTGTTCTTGTCCCATTACTTTTCCTACTACATACACTTGACATGTGGTTTGGCCTAGAAAACAATCTTGTTGCATATGCAGATGATGCTACTCTCTTTGCATTAATTCCATCCCCTGAATGTAGATCGGGGGTTGGTGAATCCCTTAATAGAGATCTAGCTAAAATAAGTCTCTGGTGTATGAAGTTGAATCCTAACAAAACTCAAAGTATGATTGTAAGTAGGTCAAGGACGGTGGGTCCTCAACATCCGATCTCAGTATTAATAATATTTCTTTAAATTTGTATGACTCTTTTAATATTTTAGGTATAACTCTCAACAGCAAATTTACTTTTGAGAAACACATTAGGTCTGTGTCTTCTTCAATTACAAAAAAAAAAAAAATTGGCTTATTTAGAGAGTCTACAAGATTTTCAGTGATTAATCTATTCTGAAGAACTTTTTTAATTCTTTCATTCTACTTTGTTTTGAGTATTGTTCTCCTGTTTGGTCTTCAGCTGCTGATTCTCATCTTAATTTGTTGGACAGAAACTTACGGTCTATTGAATTTCTTATTCCTGATCTAGATATTAATCTTTGGCACCATCGTTCAATTAGATCATTATGCATGTTGCATAAGATTTTTCATAACTCTGACCATCCTTTACATTCAGATCTCCCTGGACAATTCTATTCTGTTCGTAATACTAGGTAGGCAGTTAATTCTAATAGCCAGGCCTTCTCCATCATGAGGCTCAATACTACACAGTTCTCTGGAAGTTTTATTCCAGCTGTGATCAAGTTGTGGAATGATCATCCTAATCGGGTAGTTGAATCAGTAGAACTTTAAAAGTTCAAAGTTGCTGTAAATGTTTTTATTTTGACTAGGCTGACATGAGTCTTTTTATAGTTTATATATGACATATCTGTTTTGACATTGCTAATAGTTTATATATGACATATCTGTTTTGAC
The DNA here is from genome assembly GCF_036898095.1 of Palaemon carinicauda. Taxonomy (NCBI): domain Eukaryota; kingdom Metazoa; phylum Arthropoda; class Malacostraca; order Decapoda; family Palaemonidae; genus Palaemon; species Palaemon carinicauda. The sequence continues at coordinate 58,744,703 of NC_090745.1, read as the reverse complement.
GTTACCGTTTTTAGAATTATTTACTGTTAATTTTTTCTCATCATTTATTTATTTCTTTATTTCCCTTCCTCACTGGGCTATTTTTCCCTATTGGAGCTCTTTGGCTTACAGCATCTTGCTTTTCCAACTTGGGTTGTAGCTTGGCTGGTAATAATTATAATAATAATAATCAGCACAAGCTATCAATTCGTTCACAAGAATGTCATCTATATATGAACTGGTGGTTCTGTCTATTTTTCCATCCTTACTTAATACAGTCTTTAGTATCCTAGGCATAATCCGTTTTGCAGAGTTCAACATGAATCCCAATCTTGTAAGGCAAAAAGTCTGTCCCTTATAGTTCACTAGTTGATATGGCCACAATTTTTCATCGACGCTTAATTGTAGGTAGGTCGACTTCAAATCCACAACAGACACATTCTCACTTGTCTGTTGCCCTATCCGTAGTGTCTCACTGCATACATCAGTCACATCCTCACCAGTGTGACACTTGACATTCACATTAAGTTCTCGAAAATAAAGAATTGGTCTCACCTTATTCTTTGTTGGCTGTTCCACTGCCATTAGAGGAATGATACCAACTTCAACCTTTTCACTTATTATGACTCCCATCAAAAGCACTGATGTACACTTCTCCTTTACAGTGAAGCACAAATTTATAATGTACCGCAGACGTAGAGCAGTCTGTATCTACAAGACCCTTTTCAGTCTCATTACCAATCCAAACATCAATTATAAGCAATGTATAAAGGTGCACCTTTTTATCATCAAAAGGGTGGCTACAGGTGCAGTAGTCACCCCTTACTAGTTTTCCGCAACCTGTTCTTGACAACGACTGGCCTTATGGCCAATTTTATTGCACCTAAAACACCTCACCTGTGTCTCTTTACAGTCTTATATCATATGAGGGCCACCACATCGGAAACACTGACCCTTAAACTGGAAAGGCCTAGCCCTATTCTCAGGTTTCGCACCACCTCCTTTTCCACCCTTTCTGACAGTTATATCTAACACACCACCTTGCTGTTTAGATGACAAAATCTTAGCATGACTAATCAATTCACTCATTGCCATTGTCATCAAATTTGGCAATTGCTGTAAAGCAACACTCATATTATCTGGAAAACCATTAACAAACGTTAGTTTCACCACATTTTCTAAACCAACCTTATCAAACTTAGCTAAACCGGCCAGCCTCCTAATCTCATTAGCATACACATCAATTGGTTCTCCCGTCCACTCAATTGAACAAGTTTTCCAAAAGCAGAGAATGGATCATTAGAAAACGCTATTTTCAGTTTTTCTTGAATTTTTGCTGAATATTGTTGGTCTTCATCAATCATCTCCAAATAAAGTGTTTGAGCATCACCCTCCAGATACAAAGGAATAAAACTGGCTAAGTCTACTATTTTCTGTAGTTTAGCCACTAAGGTCACCTTCTTCAACCATGACACAATGTCTCCTTTGCCAATGAATGACTTAATCATTTCCATTGTAATCTTAGATGCCATACTTTCTGAGAATAGGCCTAGATAGCTTGTAGTTAAAACTTACCTTACAAGTTCTCTTTGATGTAATAATGGACAACCTTCGAGTTGCAACTCATCAACCAATGAGGAAAATAGAAGGAAAGGTCCCACGCCACGAATTCATAACCTCAGAGCCCCTGGGCAATCACCCTACCTGGACAACAGCTACCTGACAACTGCTACTGGTGTAAACGATCTGTCTCCGTCGTCGCTACGGCAGTGTTTTCTGACAACTCCTACAGGTGTAAACAATCTAACTACCTCATAACTGTGGCTGTGTTTTCCAAGGTGAATTACAAAAAAATCTTAAATTACATTAATCACACAACAGTTATACAGAACAGTAAGGGGATGATGACGACTCGGTAAACTTTATCTTAGAACAATACTGTACTGTAAACTTATTGTGTCGAGTAAATAGTGTACATGTGTGCAAATGTACTGTACATTGTACATATGGTTATAAACTGTTGTAGAAACCGAATTAAAACAAGATTAGGCAGTATTTACTGTGTTAATCATTAGCTCGGTCACCTGCTTGTGGCAAGGGGCAGTAACTTTTTAGGTTAGGAGTTACCCCACTGTAGTGCAGTATTTATTTGCGAAAATTGGCTTTTCGCGCCTCTGTCTGTAACCTAACTATAGCGATGAATGAGGCCTGTCTGTTTCTACCTAATATTGTTTTTATGTGGTTTATACCACAGCTTATAATCATATGCACAGTGTACAGTACATGTGCATGTTAAGAGTATGATCTCATGTTTACCCTGATTATTAATATGGTATATATGTACGTGTACATGATATCTGACAATCAATAAAGTAGAGGGCGCTGTAGTACATTCCAACTTTTCAAGTACTATGTTATGTATCCTTTTAGAAGGTCCTAGATGATGTAATAAGTCTCTTTGTGGAGATTACTCTAATATATCCCGTTAAGTACCAGTCAAAGGCTATTTTACCATCCTACTAATATTATTTGCCACCGTCATAAATAGAAACTCAACAGTGCACACATGTACACCACGTACTGGACACAGTAAGGCTACAGTACAGTATTGTGCTAAAGTAAATCTTTACCGAGTCATCATCATCCCCTTACTGTTTTTATAACAAAACAGTTGTTCCTATATAGTAATCATCATCATCATCTCCTTCTACACTTACTGACACAAAGGGCCTCAGTTAGATTTTGCCAGTCATCTCTATCTTGAGCTTTTAAATCATTACTTCTCCATTTGTCATCTACATCATGCTTCATAGTCCTCAGCCATGTAGATCTGGGTCTTCCAACTCTTCTAGTGCCTTGTGAAGCCCAGTTGAAAGTTTGGTGAACTAATCGCTCTTGGGGAGTGGGAAGAACATGCCCAAACCATCTCCCTCTGCCCCTCACCATGATCTCATCCACATATGGCACTCGTAATCTCTAATAGTTTCATTTCTGATCCTGTCCTCCCATTTAACTACCAATATTCTTCTGAGGGTTTTGTTCTCAAATCTACAAAATTGGTTGGATCTTGTTTCATTATCATACCACGACTCATGTCCATATACTAACACCGATCTTACTAAACTGATATATAGCCTGATTTTTATGTGTAATTTCAGGCGATTTGATTTCCAAGTTTTATTTAACCTAGCCATTGTCTGATTTGCTTTTTTTCAATCTCTCATGAAACTCCAATTCTAAAGACCCTGTATGAGAAATCATAGTTCCAAAGTATTTGAATGATTTTACCTCATTAATCCTTTCGCCTTCTAATGATATTTCATCTTCCATTGCACATTCTGTTCTCCTCATCTGTCTGTCTTCTATTTATCTTGAGTTCAACCTCGTGTGACATTTCATGCATTATGATAAGCAAGCATTACAAATCTTGTCATCAGCATACTCTAGGTCAGCTAACTTCCTATTCCCAATGCAGTCCAATCCTTCTCCACTATCTCCAATTGTTCTATGCATTACAAAATCCATGAGGAGGATAAACAACATAGGTTACAACACATTCCGTTGGAGTACTCCACTGTTCGCTGGAAATTCATTTGATAGGACTCCACTAACATTAACTTTGCACTTACTATGCTCATGAACAGATTTAATCAAATTTACATATTTAAGAGGAACTCCATAATAACTCAAGACTCTCCACAAAATTGGCTGGTGTACAGTATCAAAGGCTTTTTCATAATCCACAAATGCCATAAACATGGATTCTTGTATCTACACATTGCTGTATAATATGTCTTAAAATGAAAATTTGGTCAGTACAACTTCTACTTTTTCTAAATCCTGCTTGTTCATCTCTCAGCTTTTCATCAATCTTTCTCTCTAGTCTCTTTATAATAAGCATACTATATATTTTCATGACAACTATCGTAAGTGTTATGCCTCTGTAATTATTGCAATCAGTCAGTTCTTTTTTTACCATTTTCACTAACACTCCTAGCTCCCATTTATCAGGTTTTTATGCCACATTCTACAGAATAATCTTGTAAGTTTTTTGGGTGTCACTTCATTTTCAACCAATATCATCTCAGCATTTATTCCATCATATCGAGGAGCTTTCCATCTCTTGAGTTTTTCAATAAAAGTTTCGACTTCAAACACACTGAATTCATTCATGGGCACATCAAGGTCTTCATCAGCTTCAGGAATATCAATCTAATTATTCCCTTCATATATCCTATGCATGACCTCACTAAAGTGTTCCATCCAACGTTGCCTTTCTTCATCCTTGTTTGTTATAACAAATCCATCTCCTTTTTTGATGGCTATATGTTTCTTCTTCTTTGGCCTGCAGAAATTTCATTAACAATTCTTTGAGCAATTCTTACACCATAGCCACTCCCTGAATTCATAGCTTTGTCAGCATCTTCTGCTTTGCTGTCAAAATATTCTCTCTAGTCATTCCTGGTTTTTCTTTTGACTTCACTATCAATACTGGAGTATTTAACATGTTCTACCTCATAATTTTCATTACTTCTTTGAAAACTTTCAACTATCAATTTCTGTCTTTGTCTCCTTTTTTATAGTGTCCCAAGTATCATTTGATATCCAAGGCTTACTCCTTGTAACTACATGTCCAAAAACTTCACTACCAACTGACTGATATATGTTTTTTAATATCACACCATTCTTCATTAATTGTCTGCTCTTCTCCTATCTAGTAATACTGTAATCTAACACTCACAGATACTGTAGTGTATATTAATGTAATATATGTTCATTAATATCACTGCAGTACAGCTTAACTCTATTGTTAGTGTTCGGTGTTTTCGTTCAGACGACTCGACGTAGCCTACATGTTTTTTTGAAGCATGATGCAACTCCTTATGGGTCATCTCTTGCGCACTACAGTAAATGGCTGTACACTGTGCTAAGAGAGCTAGAAGCAGCTGGATGGAGAGATAGATAGGTATTGGCACATAGCAATCACAGCTATAATAAGCAGCTCTTTTAAGAGAAGTACACTCCAAAATCAAAACATTGTTCTCCAGTCTTAGGTAGAGTCATAGCTTCTGTACCATGGTCTTCCACTGTCTTGGGATAGAGATCTATTGCTTGAGGGTACACTTGGCCTCACTATTCTAATTTGTTTCTCTTCCTCTTATTATTTTGAAGTTTTCATTGTTTGTTTATGAAAGATTTATTTTGATTTTATTATTCTTAAACTTCTCATTGTTTATTTCCTCATTTCCCTTCCTCACTGGGCTATTTTCCCTTGGGTTTATAGCATCCTGCTTTTCCAATTAGGGTTGTAGCTTAGCAAGTAATAATAGTAATAATAATAATGAAAATAATAATAATAATGATAAATAAAGGAGGGCTGACTGTACTGCTCAGCCCTGTGTATGGTCTTTTGACTGAAGAGTTGTCTATGCTCCTGAGGAGCTACGAGCAGTCTTGTCCACCCATGGATTTCAGTCCCCTGAAGTGGTATGTGACTTTGGTCCTCAAGGCTCTTACTTGTACCTCGTTTGAGCCACCTTTAAGGAGGTCATCAAATAGAGTTCTGACTCCCAAGACTGTCATCCTGCTAGCTCTAGTGTTGGCGAAGAGAGTAAACGAGTTACACAGTCTCTCTAATGTAGTCACCCACCCAGACGGGGGAAGGAGGTCAACTTCAGTCTTGTGCCAGTGTTCATAGCCAAGACTCAAAACCTGGTGGCGCATAACCACATGTTCGAATTTTTTTCCATCCCCCCCTTCTGGGAGGTGTTAGGTGATTATCAAGAGGAGATGCTCTTGTGTCCCTTTTGGGCTCTGCAGCGCTACATGGAAAGGACCTCTGACCTAAATATCAGAGACTTTTCGTTTGTGCTGGCAGGTCTGGGAAAGAGGGGTCAAGGAACACAGTTTATTTTTGGTTATGTAAGGCTATCCGTAAAGCTTACACCTTGGCTTAGAAGAGTGTCAAACCAGTGTAGTGGTTCACTGGTACACAGACTGTAGCCTTGTGTAGAACACAGAGTTTCTAATTAAGATACATTACATTTTTACTTAATTTCCCTAGACAGTTAAATTCTGTTCACAATCAGAAAATTGTGTTCAATCAGTCCAGTCACTTGACCAGACAGGAAAAGAGTATTGAATTATGTTGACAATATTTATTCCAGTAAACGGACAGAGTAGTGTAGTCGCTTTCAAAACTTCCGGCTGGATGGTAACATTTTCTGAAACTTCCCTTGTCATTTAAGGAACTCGTTCTACATGGGCTTCCACACCAGTGGTTTCTCCAGGATTGTGTAGAGCATTACTGGTAAGCAGCCAGCAATTTCCTTTCTTTCTGGTTTCAGTAGAATAGGGAACATGGAATGATCGAAATTCTTGGCTGATTGACAATTTAACTTTTAGGGGAGTCCCACTCAAACCCCACCTCCCGGGATCCTGTTGTTCATAGACAAATCCAAGGTAGATGGGGCACACCTTAAGCATATGAAATAAAACACCTGCTTTTCAACCTACTTTGAAGTCTAAGCAACAGTTTTGCAAGTCACCTGGTAGCACTAAAGTAGAACAACCACACCTTCATAACTTTTGTCAACAAACAAAGGGATACTGACTCACAGTACCTTTGTAATTGCCGAACAGATACTCACCTGGACAGCTAACAATATGATAGAGCTGTATGCAAAATCTTTTTGAACAAGAGGAGTGTTTTTCCAGACATGCTTGATCACTAGAAGCACAGAGTGGGATTAGTGACTCCTCATTATGTGTGTGGTGGAAAATCATCTTGTGCTTTTGATATTGCCATCAAAGAATCCATTCACCTAATCCTGATCTTCTATACTGTTCTCTACTTTTGGATCATCTTCCTGTAAGTTGGTCTTCAATTCCAAGGACATCAGCAACATTCAGGTCACCTTCCAACACATCAGTTACCTCTAAATATCATAGCCTATCCGCCTGCTTACCTGGTTTACTGATTACTCAGCCCTCTGTTGACAATTTCAGTTTTAGGTTACCTTGACAGCTTCCAAGGGCTACACACCAGGTGGCATCTGGACTTGCTGATGCTCCTTTTCTAATTAGTGACAGAACTATCCTTTTGCTAGTGGCTTTGTAGAAGGCATACTTGACCAGGCAAAGCCTCTGCAATAAATTGTAGTTCTTTTTATCCTTCTTTGCCGAGGAAGATCTGTTCAGTCTTTGCAGTAAAAGACTATTACTCAGCCATAAGCTAGATCTTAGACTGAAGAGCTCATACCTTTTCCCATCCAGAGATGCATTGTAGGCTCAGAGGTAGCTTCAAACTGTTTCCATTCCGAGAACTAGAGCCATTTGGGGGTATCACTTGAGTCCTGAGGTCTCTCAAGCAGATCCTTGTCTACCCTTGACTGAGCATCAAATAGGATTTAACCTCTGGACAACTCTTGAACCTGAGCCTTGGCCTTACTATGGGTGTACCTTTTAACATTTCATATGTCACAAGTCATTCTCAACTGAGGAAGGCTTTTCACTCCCTAGTTCCAGAGTTTTTTTTTCAAGGACCAGCTTCTAGCCTGGCATAAGTCAAATCACTTTCCTACTCTCCTTACAAGCGGGTTGTAGGATGACTCATTCCTCTGTCCTCTGAAGACACAGTGACATTTCGTAAAGATCTCAGTCCCCTTTTGCGAGCCCTAAAGACCCTATCTCACATCAAAATGGCATTGATGAAGTTATCCAAGAACATTGTTTCTTCTGACTAATGAACCTTCAGTCATACTGAACTAATGAAATTCTGTAAGCATAGATAATAGTCTGGTACAAGTTAACCTTCACTGTCCACTACTCAAAGGAGTTTACTTACAGGTAAACTTAGTCCAACATTAGGTACTCTGCAAGTTTTGTTGCAAACATAGCTCCTTCACTGGACAAGTAGCATCTGTCCAAGAGAGCAGTTTCAATATAAGTCTTGAAGGAGGGGTAGAATGTCTGATAATTATCCTCTTCCTTTCTCCTTCATGGTGAAGCAATCGCTCCATTACATGATGGATCAGACACTAGAGGTAGGCGAGCTGCATGATATAGTAACTTTTCTTTACAGACTAAGTTTGTTCCTCCTCAACATACAAACCCTCGTCCTTTAATTAGGGAGATTACTTCAGCGCGAACTGGAATTGGTCATTGAAATGTATAACGAGTAGTTATCCAACTGGAGAGGGAGCAGGATGAGGAGTCCTGCCCCCTTCCAGTCAGCTCATAACTCACTTTTACTTTGACCACTGTAGCGTTTAGATGTACTTTACAGCATGTGCCAAAATTGAAGATTCTTTTCTTTACAGTGTGTGGTTTTTTAATAATGGAATGGAAACAAGAACTTAGTGTTGCTGGGTGTTGGGCGGTCACTGCGACTGCTTCATGGCAAAGCTGGCTGTGGACCCGCACTCCGTCTGTGCTTCATTCGGCTGCATATCTGTTCGTAAGCATCCCCCTTTCTTCGTTGAGTGAAATGTCTGTCCGCAGGCATCACCCTTGCTAGGAGAGTCAATCGTGGCCTCCTGTTCAGTGGCAGGCATATGCCCTGAAGGGAAAGTAGCATGCTAAGCATTTGTTGGAGTCAGACTTAGCAACAGCCAAAAAGACATCACTGCTGTCTCCTCGGAGGGATGGTCTGCTGCTGCCGCCCCTGCGCTTATATCTCGGGATCAGTCCCTGGGGAGCACTGTGCAAGGATCAGGTGAGAGCATCTCAACATCGGCTTCCTTTTTCAGGTTTTGTTGGTGCGCTTAGAACCACAAGTGTTTGCCGCTCCTTTTTCGAGGCTAAAGGGCCTTCTGCTATGACCGTGCATGCTGTTGACAATGAGTTTGACCCAAGGAAGGCCTAGGCTTCCTTAGATCTTTCTGGTAGACCTTCCATGGCTGTTTTGAGGGAGATGGCAGCCAAGGGTAACTCTTCCCTTGTATCCCTTGCGCAGGCTTGTGTTTTTATGTCTTCTGTGGTGCCAGTGGCAAATTTTAGGGATACTATAGAGGTTAATAAGATTGAAAAGGTGACTGCACAAATAGATGGCCAAGATACAAGGTGACACTTTGAGGTTTCTATTGAAGTATCCCTATGTCTATGTATAAGGCAGTATTTTCTATGCCTCTAGAATTGCCACCTCCTAGGATTTCATATTTTAACAGTGGTATTAATCAGGAGTCTGTTCTAACAGGCATTCCGGCTAAAAGGCCTATAGGACTCGTTGATTATATAGGAGAGTGCTATGATGGTCTTTCCCAATTTCTTCCTGTCAGAGGAAGGCTTTCCCACTTTTATTAGATTTGGGAAAGTTTCTGACCAGAACTGTGGGTACTGTCCATGATCAAGGAGGGCTATCAAATATCTCTGGCCTCCAACTCTCCCTTATCCAAGAAACCAATAGCTCTGCTGTGTTTTATATCAAATTCAACAAATGTCTTGGTTTTTAAGATAGAGATTGGCAAGCTCCTACAAAAAATACTATAGAAAAGCTTTTGTACCTGTCCCCTAGTCCCCAAAGCTTCAAGAGGTTGGAGACCAGTCCTCAATGTCTCAAATCACAACAAGTGCACAATTATAACCAAACTTTGTATGGAAATGCCCTCAATAGTATTATGGCTTGTAAGGAAAGCAGATTGGATGTGTTAGGTAAACCTAACAGCTGCTTATTTTCATTTGTCTATTCATATAAATTTGAATAAATTTCTTCGGTCTGTAAGCGGTTTGAAAGTTCATATATTCAAGAGCCAAGATTTTGCCCTCAGGGTAATTCCTCAGGCTTTCACCATGATGATACCTCACGTCTCCAAGTGGATAATGTTTCTGGACATCAGGGTACTTTTATGAACCTGGATAACTAACTTTTTTTGAACACTATTAGAAAGGATTCGGTTTCAACTGATTTGGGTATGCAGGTTACTGGAAAGGTTGGGAATCCTGGATAATTTGGAGAAGTCTTTTCTTATCCAATTCAAATGATTCTTTATTTGGGAATGATAACAGCTATAGTTCATTTTCATATTTTTCCATCGGAAAAGAAGATTGTCTTTTTTACTTTTGGTAGAAAAGTTCTAGAAGATGGTCAGTTTCGGTTTAAATAGGAATGAGGCTGCTAGGGAACCAAGGCATCCTTAAAGAGGTTCATTTTGATAGGTGGCCTAAAGGTGAGGGTGTTCCAATATCGTATTAATCAAAATTGGAACATGGTATTCGATCTAGACTCCATCACTGATCCAGTAATGATGAACCAACTTCAAATGCTGAGCTAGTGGGGCAATCCTCTTTGGTTATCCCAGGGAATTTCCCTTGGAGGTAAGGATTCCGGACCTCTCTTTTCACAGATGCTTCTCAGTAAAGATAGGGAGCAATACTAGTTTTTCTTTATCTAAAATGGAAATGAACAGTGCAAGAATCAACCCTGCATATCAATTGCCTGGAACTTTTAGCTTTGTTCAAAGCCCTTGAGGTGCAGGAGTCACAGTTATTAAGAAAATGTTTAGTGGTGTTTTCAGACATCACAATGGGATTAGCCTATATCTGGAAACAGTTGGGAACCAGGTTGGGATCCCTGTACCTGATGGCAGGAGTACAATTGTCTTGGACAAATTTAAGAAGATCAAACATTTTAGCTTAACGGCTAAGCAGAAAGAACCAAATTCTTCCTAACAAATGTTCACTACTTCCTGAAGTAGTTTTAGAGATTTGGAATAGGTGGGGACGACCAAATGTAGAAAAGGGGTTTTGATGAAGGAAAATTCATTTTTAGGAAGGTGCTATGTGGTTTCTAAGAACTTTCCCATGAAAGGCTAGAATAAGGAATCCAATTAGATATAAATGCCAAAGAGATATTCACTCCCCTGCTCTAGGGCCAGTTTATCAACGTGCAAAGCATACACATAGTGTATGTAAGGGAGACCCTAGAGATCAGGCGCATTAGAACTCGACATAGCACCGTTTCTGAAATTAATTTGCTATGAGTACCGTCAGTTCTATGTCATTGCATCATAGAAAGGAACCATTACCCAATTTAATGCTATGCCACAAGTCTATTAACCTGGCGCCCACCCGCCATCAAGAACATATTATTCAAGTGAAATAAGAAGACTAAATAGTCAAGTAAGATGAAGGTTTTTATTCTTTTTGTTATGTTAACATTGTAATATGAAGTGAGCAGTAGCTTGAAGCACTGGCTGTTGAGTAAATTGTGTATTCATTATTCGATATTTTGAATTTGATTGCAATTTGGTCGGTGTTGTTAGCAATGTTGCAGGTCTGTTTTAAAAACAGTTTGGACTTATATCCCCTACCGAGTATTAAAATATGATATTTGATAAATTGTGCCATAAATTTAGATTTATTTATTTCTAGTCTACAGTATATCTTTCCATTTTTCATAATTGTAGTCAAACTAACATCTCTGAGCAAGAAAATTTGTATTTTGTTCAATTTCCAATCCTTTAGTATAGAAAGTGGATGCCATATTCCAGGACTGGTTAAATCTAGATCATACACTTTACTCCCATTTGCCATGACTTGATAGATGATAAACAAGTTCAAGGCATCAGTGAACAACTGGATGATTCTGGTTGATACTAAATAGGCTCAGAAATAGTTGTTTACAGGCCTGTTATCTCTTTATGCTGAAGTATACAAAAAGGCTGTTATGCAAAACCAATCTTCTCAGACAACCACTTTCAAAAGCGGTGCATCCAAACCGTTACATGCTACACTGACCATAGGGAGATTGTCTACCTCACTCTCAGAAACCAGGGGTTTTCAAGGCCTGCGAGTTTTATATATTTTTTTTTCCAGAAGACTGTCTACAATAAAGCTTTATCAAGGTCAATAAAATGTTTATTTTGATTGATAATATTGTAAAATATTAGAATTTCCTTTTTTATGAATAGAATCTCCATTTGAGCTATAAAGTGTTATGTATTCATGCCTTAATACTGTACTCAAACATTTAGGATTAGATTTGTGTGTTTCAGGTATTATTGTAGATCCATATATGTCCTAAAAAAAAAAAAAAAAAAAAAAAAAAAAAAAAAAAAAAAACGTAGTCATGATATTTTCTTGGAATCTGTAGCATTGCGATATTTAAACGGCTTGAACTTGGAACCTTTGGAAAAGCTTTCATGCTTTGCATTAGCACCTGTTAAACACATAAGTGATCTACAAGCTCTTTCTTGTATGGTAGGTTTTTGTTTTTGGAGAACATGGGATGATCATATATCTTTTGCCTACATTCAGACCTAAGCATGATTTTTAAGATAAAAGTATACCACAATTCTTTCATATTTCCTCTTAGAAAAGGAAGTTAGGATTACATCAGAGTAGATGTGTAATATATTAGATATTACTTGTTTAAAACACATGACCTACAGGTCACTGTGGCAGTAAGAGAAGTGTGAGAAATGCCATAGTCATATTCTAAGCAGGATGCGAATGCCAAACCTCAGCAATGTAACATTTTTCATGAAGAGTAAACACAACCAATTCCGTGAGAAAGAAGTTGTCTCTGAGAACAGAACAAGTACCTTCCGGTATTAATGTTGTGTTTACTATAAATCCATAAGTGCTGAGATAACTGTATAAACTTTAACATGAATATGGATATTTGTGGCAGTTCACTTTGAGATGTCATACGGAATGGTCATCAGACCAAACCAGCTATACTCCTGTGATGGAGATGTTAACACTGTTCTTAAAGAATAAACTATTTTAAAGTTAACTTACTTAGACTTTACTCGAAGATGTAACATACCAAATCTAATCTATAATACATTTAAGATTACATTTGAAGAGAACCCAAATGTGTGTTAACAACAGTAGCACACCAATAAATGGTGGCAGCGGTAAAACTCTAAGAACCAGAGAAATATCTTCAAGAACCAGCGAATAAAACTCTAAGAACCAGAGAAAGATCTTCAAGAACCAGCGAATAAAACTCCAAGAACCAGAGAAAGATCTTCAAGAAATCAACAGTAATGAATCTACAATTTTGACTAAGTATCATAGTCCACCGAAGAAATTAAACATTTAATACCAACAAATGAATGTTATACAAACTGAGGAACTGGATCTTCAATCAACATCCTAAGAAAACCAAGGACTGACATTGAATGTTTACAAAACATTGAAGAAACATATCCAGGAAGCACCACATTCAACGGAAATCGGACCGAAAACATTCACCCAAACATCAATAGGAAGAAACGATTCAGTGCAAGAGAGAGGAAATGAAGACATCACATTTCGCCATATAAACCGAAGCTAAGTACATTTTCTTATTAATTTCAGTTTTGAGCAGTGAAGTGTAGTTATCACGTGTCGATCGTCCATTATTACTGGGGTGAGTAGTTTGCTAATCTTCAATTTCCTTTCATTAAAGGAAACTGTGTTCAACTTCGAATTCTCGTCTAGAACTTTTTTTTCCCTCTGTGCTAATTTCGTTTTCTTTCAGAAGTTCTCGGGAAATATCTTTGTATTCTGTTTTCTTTCAGAAGTTCTCGGGAAATATCTTTGTATTAGTATCATTGTTTTGGGGGATTTTGTTATAATCTTTATTATTTAGTGCTTATGTGTTTACGCAGTGGACGTCTGTATTCATATAGATATTTTGATAGGATTGCAAGGGGTCGTAGAGATAGAAAAAGAAATACCGTAAACATGACGCCCCCTGTGAGCCCCACCCCTGGACCGAGTAACCCAACCCCAGGACATGGTAACCCCCCTCCGATTGTGACACTAGTAAATCCTCACTCTGCAATCCTTCCTTTTCAGGGTCGGGTTAATGGGTTCTTGCCTCAGATTGTGGAGTCATGGATTTCATCCGTCGATGCCCATTTAAATGCTAAACAAATCATAGACCCGTTTGTACAATTACAAGAAGCTAAAAGTTTTATAGACTTTTCTAAAGGAGATGCGAGTGCGTATTTGAGGGGTGTTTCATTTCAAGAAGTAGTTACCTGGGATGATTTCAAAGTTAGGCTACGTGCGATCTATGGAGGTGAAGAACCCTTAGATGTAGTTTTAACATTAAGAAATACACTTAATCAAGCCACTATGACTCTGCTTAATGTTATTGAGATAGCAGCTCTCATAGCCGATAGGCTTAATGAATATCAAGATATTTTAGGTAATTCCACTTGGGTTACTAGAGATAACATCTCCGTGAAAGATTTCTTACGATTAATGTATTTAACTTGCATGACACTTATGTTGCCTGAAGCTTTAGTGCGGTGTTTTGATAAAAAGTTAAAGCCAGCAAGTACGGAATTGGTTGTATATAAACAGATGAAGAAACATATGTCTAAGTGTCCTGATCTTGATCCCATGTTAACCCAGGTTTTTGCAAAAAATTAATCTAAGCCACAACAAGTAAATGTAGTTAATAATAGTCAAGTTGCAGGAATGACGTGTTATAATTACAAACGTCAAGGTCACTTGATTGTGGACTGCAGAACGAGATTCTGTTTGATACATAATAGTTCGACTCATTCATATAGTCAGTGCTACTCGCGTAAGACACAACAGAATCCTAGAAATACACAGTCAATTCCACAGTCAGTTCCATATGGAAATAAAAAGAAAAATCCTCATTTCAATAAGAAGAAACAGTCAAACGTCAATGTAGTTCAGAATCCAAAACAAACAAACAGTTCTTCGAATAACGCTGATCCTGGGTCGTCAAACCAGACCTCGCAAGGTCAGACTAATTTTCAGAATATGCAGAGCAAAGCAAATACCACATAATTAATTCCAGTGGGGAAGAGAGTGATGTTGGGTCAAGGTCATTCATGTCAACATCAGTAGTATTGAATAATCAATTTAATGTTTTATCAGATCATTGTGAGGCAATAGATTTTCCTATGAAACACACGGCCGAATTGAATAAATCAGTGCATGCTCCCGTAGATTTGCAACGAATTCATACAATAATAAGCCAAAATGAGTTACGACCAACATTATATGCTGTAAATTTAGAACTCAGATCATTTACATTACTTTTTTACTCTGGTAGTCCACGTAATATCATGGATTTGAGGACACATCATTTGTTGTTTTCAAAATTCCCAATAGAAAAATCCGGAGTAAGACTCTCGGGTATAGAAAATAATGAATTAAATGTAATAGGCGTAACTCATGTTCAGTTCAAGGTCGGTAAGCGCACGTTTGCCGATACATTTGTTGTTGTACAAAACATTGATATGTATCCAGCTGTAATTATAGGATACCCATCTATGGGCAATCAAAACATTATCTTAGCCCCTGCCAAGCACGGCGTGTATATCAAAGGAAAATTCTATAAGTCTTCTAATACCTTAAAATCAGTTTTGGATAAAAAGGAGACGACAAATAAAATAGTGACGTACGTTGAAGAACCAATAACTTGTCTCACTAATAAAGAAATAATATACGCGACCCAACAGAATTCTCATTCACCCCTAATATCATCTTGCACGCAATCTATCAAGCCGAACGTACCTTCGAATTTAATAGTGCAAGTAAAGAAAACATTACCGGGATCTGAAATTTTAATCCTTTTCGACACTTTGAAAACTAACGGATTGTCTGTCACACAAGCTATTTATACAGTTGGCTCACATCAACAATGTAATATTGAAGTCTGTAATCATTTAAATACCACTTTAGTAATTCACAAAAATCAACATATCTTGATGTAGAAGTTTATAAACATCGTATTCTTACCGTTGCTGAAACCAATCACGCTCAATCAGTTGCGGATGAATCCCTTTTGCAATCTATTAAAAATAAAATCAATAAAGACATTCAAGACAAAGAAATTCAGCAGAAAATTTTTTGGACTTTTAACTGAATATCATGATGTTTTTTTCACTACGGATGGATCCTTAGGAAAAACAGATGTGATCGAGCATCAAATAAGGTTAAAGGACAAGCAGAAAATTATCTATGTACCCTCGTACAGACTCCCTATGAAATTCCAGAATGAAATAAATGATGAATTAGGTAAAATGCTAGAAGAACGAGTCATTAGGAAATCGAACAGCCCTTATAAGTTTCCATTAATAGTTGTACCGAAAAAAGATCGAACATGGCGTATCTGCGTAGACTTCCGTCGCCTAAACGAGGAGACGATCCCTGATCGATTCCCAGTGCCATGTACTGACGATATTTTATCTTTGTTAGGTCAGAATAAATATTTTACCAGTTTGGACTTACTTAAAGGCTTTCACCAGATATCATTAGAAGAAAATAGTATCCCATACACAGCCTTCAGCACAGCCAGGGGACATTAAGAATTTTTACGGATGCCTTTTGGTTTACGTTGTGCTCCCATAACATTTACAAGAATGATTAACATAGTGTTTGGAGACTTGCTAGGGGATATATTGCATGCCTGTATGGACGACCTTGTACTCTTTTCCAACACCTTAGAAGAACATCTACGTAAATTAGAACTAGTACTACAGAGACTAAGACAACATAACTTAAGGGTAAAGATTAGTAAGTGTGAATTTTTCAAAACAGAATTAGTCTATTTGGGTTTTACGGTGTCAAGCCAAGGTCTTAAAGTAGTCCATGATAAGGTGTCGGCTATCCGTAACTTTCCGATACCTACTAATGTCAAGGGAATACACAGCAATTTCTGGGTTGTAGTGGATATTACAGGCGTTTTATACCCAATTATTCAATAATAGCCGCTCCCTTAACTGATCTTACGAAGAAGGGCGTAGATTTCATATGGTCTGAGCAGCATCAACAGGCGTTTAATACCTTGAAAGATGAACTGTGTAGTTCTCCTATCTTAAAATTTCCTGACTTCGGTAAGGAATTCTTCATTGCAACAGACGCCTCAGACTTAGGAGTAAGTGGGGTATTGCTTCAGCAATATGAAAAACAATTTTTCCCGATAGCTTTTTATTCTCGAAAACTGAGAACTTCCAAAAGTAAGTATGCAGTAATAGACAAGGAAGGGCTAGCTATTGTTAATTCACAAGTGCATTTTAAGTTCATAATATACGGTTATCCCGTTAAGGTTCTTACTGATCATAAACCACTAACCGACTTCTTTAAAGGCTTCAGCCACAGCCCCAAACGAACTCGGTGGCATTTGATCATTCAAGACTTTGGCGCGAGAATCGGGTATTTACCTTGGAAAGCAAATATCATTGCTAATGCATTATCACGCAACCCCGTGTCATCTTGTACGGAGCCTTTAGCTGAATTAATAGATATATCAACATCCATGCCTATTGTTAAAACGATATCTGAACAAGAAGATTTGGGCTGGAGTGCTGAATTATTACAGACTGAGCAAAGAAAAGATCAGAAATTAGAAAAAATTATAAATGCTTTGAAAGGCAATCATAAGGAAAAGGAATATATAAAGTATAAGCAGCAGAATTATATAATCAAAGACAATATTCTGTGTAGGACCGTGACAAGGAAAACCCGCAACACACCACATGTAACTAACGACCAGGTAGTGGTACCAATCTCACTTATTTCCACTGTCCTAAATTGGTTGTATGCAAATCCATTGCATGGACACCCGAGGTTCTCATTAATGTCACAGAAAGCCAAATCATTGTTATATTGGCATACGATGCTTACAGGTATAAAAAAACACATAGCTAATTGTTGCACATGTCAGGAAAACAAAGGGCATACGAAAACACCTGTCAGCCTAGGGGCTTATCCCGTGCCCAATCAACCCTTTGAAAGGATACATTTAGATTTATTAACAGGATTTTACGAGTCAGACAGAGGAAATAAGCACCTCTTAGTAATTGTAGATGCTTTAACTCGATATACAGAACTAATAGCGCTTAAAACTAAAACTGCGATTGAATGCGCTAGGAAGTTTTACGAGTGTTACATTTGTAAACATGGAATTCCACACATGATAATCTCAGACTCGGGTGGAGAATTTAATAATCACTTTCTTACCTCATTGTGTGAATTCCTTAGCATAAAGAAAATGAATACCATGATATATCACCCAGAGTCGAATGGGCTAGTGGAAAGAGCGAATAGGAAGGTTTTAAATATATTAAGGTTACACTAGGGGGATCAGACCCCAACTGGGATATTGCAATACCTGCGGTACTGAGTACTCTGAATCATTCATATCATATATCAATTAAAATGTCACCGCACGAGGCATTGTATGGTACCCCAGTTAGAACGCCTTTCCATGTATTACCGCCTACAACTAATCTATCAAATCCCTTAAAAGAATGTATAAATGCAAGTAAAAGTCGTTTTGATATCCTTCGAAAGAATTTAGAAGAATCACAAATCATAATGAAAAGGAATCATGATAAAATAGCGAAGCCAACTAAAACATATACCCTGGGTGATAATGTATACATACAGGTAAATGTACGTAAAGGACTCGATTATAAACTAACACCTAAGTTTGAAGGCCCATTTAATATTTTGGAAACATTAACGGCCAATATGTTTAGAGTTCAAAACGTATCCCAACCCACTGATGAGAGAATCGTACCATTGGCTCACATAAGAAATTAAAATAAGAGGGAAAGAAGTGAGGGAAAGATTTTTATTTTTTTAATTTTTTGTAAACATTGTATGTTAAAAGTTTTTCTTCTTAATACAGGAGTAATTACATATATTTTTCTCGTTACAGGTTTCCAAGATGAAGTTTTTATTGTTAGGAGTGATATTGTTCGCTCAGACATTTTTCTCGTGTGGGATGAGCTCTAAAACTAAAAGTATAAATTTTAAATATGGCACTATAGTTGAAAGACAAGAAGACGTTTTTATTACCTCAAGTAACGTAGTTGTTAAAGTGCGTATGCAAGCAATTTTTTTCCCAGAGAATGACGTCACTAGCTTAAAGAGCGCCATTTCAAGGTTTGCTGTTTCATTAAATGAAATGCATAGAAGACATTTTCCTTTTAATACAGAGAGTTCGCTTGCATCGACACTAAAAGTTGCAGAGATGCTATCTGAAGACTTGCAAAATAAGACTTACGAGGCAGAATCTTTTGCTCTTGACCTTTTGATGTGGACAGTAGGACACGATAATCTTGAGAAACGTAACCCGTTTTTTTTTACTGCACTAAACATCTTTGGGTCTATTGCAAGTTCAATCTTAGGAATTTCCAATCGTCTTAAGATTAGTAATCAAAATAAGAAAATTGAGTTTTTGACTCATGAAGATGAATTGATTATGTCAGAACTAAGGAATCAGTTAGCTTCAATCTATCAAATTATGAGTTTGGTAAATGAACATTCTAGTAATATCAGTCAGATTATAGAAGAACAAGATTTGTTGGCAACGTTAACATATTATGATTCAAAAATAGATCACATACATAATAGAATTGCACATTTCATTGAGAAATCAAAAGACTATGTGGAAGCTATCACGTTAGCGACTAAAGGTGTACTGTCACCCCATTTGTTGCCAATAAGAGACTTAACGTTAATTGTGGAGAACGGACGAGAGAAATTAGTTTATGTTCCTTTGTTAGACGCACATAGGTTAGAATTTTATTACAGCCTAATTACAGTAAGCGTTGAAAATCACAGGATTATGATTACAATTCCCTTTGATTCTTCCGATGCCTGGCAATCTTACA